>NC_032020.1:764839-896927 GCF_001865875.1 Lupinus angustifolius | reverse complement strand
CTTAATGCAAAAGAAATGTGGGATACTTTGCAAGTTACCCACAAAGGCACAAGTGAAGTTAAGCGCGCTAGACTAAATGCGCTTACACATGAGTATGAGTTATTTCACATGCTTCCTAATGAATCTATATGTGATATGCAAAAATGTTTTACTCATGTTGTAAATCATTTGGTCGCCCTTGATAAAACTTTTACCAATGCTGATTTGTCTAACAAAGTTTTACGTTGTCTTGATATGAAATGGCAACCAAAGGTAACCGCGATAATGGAATCAAAGAACTTAGACAACATGCCATTAACTACTCTATTTGGGAAACTCCAAGAACATGAAATGGAGCTAGGGTGCTTGACATTGTATGAAGAGTTAGACAAGAATGGAATCGCACTCAAGACTACAAGATTTCAAGAAGATCAAGAAAGTGAGGATTCCAGTTCTGATTCTTATTCTGATGAAGACTTGACTCTCCTCTTTGAAAAATTCAAGAAGTATCTCAAGAAGAAAGGAGGGATCAAGAATCTAAAGAAATAAGCCAAGAACTCAACCAAGAAAAGCAAGATTCTCAAAGAAGGCTTGACTTGCTATGAGTGTGGAAAATCGGGCCACATGAAGCATCAATGCACGAGCCACCTCAAGAAATTCGATAATAAGAAGAGCAACTCTCGATGTCCAAGTCAAAAAGGAGCATACATCGTTTGGAACGATTCCGAGAAAGATTCGACTTCAAGCTCATCCAATGAAGAAAAAAATCAAAAGTATGCCTTATGGCACAAGTTCATGAGAAGTGCACATCTAGTGATGAAAATGATTCTATTGAGGTACATTCCTATACTTCATCATGCTCTAATGACTCTCCTCCATACGATGAATTATATGCAGCTTATGTCGAAATGCATGTCGAATTGAAGAAAATTGTTAAAATAAATATAGATAGAAAAAGAATTATCTCCTTGCATGAAAAGAAAATAATTGAAATGCAAAAGGAATTAGATGAGCTTAAACTTAAAAATGAAACTCTTGATCTTATCTATGCATGTGCCTCATATGATTGCTCTACTTCTAATTTATGTCAACCCACTATATGTTATACTTGTGAGAATTTAAATGCTGAAAATTCTATTTTGAAACAAAAACTTTCAAAGCTCACATATAGTCAAGAAAACCTCAACACATTGCTTGCTAATACAAGAAACGTTGGTAACTGATCTGGAATTGGATATAAATCTGAACCTAAGAAAAGACCATGTTGAAATCCAATAGTTCATATGCATAAGAAGTCAAATAATAACATGCCTACTTGTTTATATTGTGGTACACATGGTCACACATGCACTACATGTTTTATTAGAAAATTTGGTCTGTGAAGTGGCAAATATATTTGGGTAAAGAAGGGCAAGATCCCTTAGTTACTAACAAGAAGGGACCCAAAATAACTTGGGTACCCGAAAGAGACAAGTAAATTGTGTTTGCAGGTGTGCCAACGAACATTTGAGCATCAAGGAATAAATCAACAAAAGATGTTCTAGGCACAAGGTTGGTGAGTAGATCAAGGTTATGAAGGAGAAATGTTATTGAGAAAGGTTGTTAAATGAGCTTCCGTATTATGCTACCTACCAAGAATACTTCTCTAGGTAATTGAGGGGGAGAAGATAAAGGGAAGAACAATGAAAAGGGGAGTAATGCACTTTGAATTTCAAATACACAACATTGATCATGTCATCAAACTTTTCATCAAACAAGTGGTAATCTTGACCTATCATCAAAGGGTAAGTAAGGTAAGTCTATTAACAAGGTTACAAAGTTATTTCTTAGTAAGCTCAAAATTGTGCTTAATACTGTCAATTACTCGGGCTAAAGCTTAAATTGATTAAATGAGTTCCAGTAGCTAAAGCTTTCTGAAATAAATCATCTTAATCGATTAAATTTTGTGATAATCAATTACTCGGGCTCAAAATTTTTTTGAAATTTAATTCTTGTTGTTTTGTGGCTTACATCTATATTTTTTAGTCAAGTACATCTCGTGGTTATGGTTGTACCATCTTTTAGTATTTTGTAACTATGTTGAACCTTGCTAATTATGTTAAATAGAATTTGTTTTTGCGTGAATCTTGAACATGTCTTAATTGTGTATTATAATTGAATGATTGAAATTTGCTTTAAAATGAAAATAGCCTAACAAGTGCCAACAAGTGGTAAAATAGCCATACATATATGTTTAATCATTCCATATCTAAATTGTTTACATAATGGATATGTCATGCAAAATCTATTTATATTCAGATTTAGAATCAGAAATCAATGCATTTGTTTAAGCTTCTCAAACTGGTTATTGCCTATACTAATAATTACAGTTTTTCAAAAAATATTGCTATATCTCTTCTTACTTTTGACTAGAATTGAATATTCGTATCTTTTTTATAATGTCAAAGGGGGAGAAAAGTTGCTTGTTGTGTTTGATGTTATTTGCAGGTTGTCATAATAGCTTTCGTATTATTAATCATTGCTTACCTAAGGGGGAGAGCAAAGCGCTGCTTCTTTGAATTCACAACCATTATGCAAATGTACAACATCATCAAGCTAATTCATCAAATGTAACATATTATTTGATGTGGTGTTTGTCATCATCAAATACGGGGAGATTGAAAGTGCAAAGCATCAATGATTACTTGTTTTCTACTGGGAAAATACAGTGGTTGATGGTAACCGATATAGAGATGGTGAAACAAATCATCATGTACACCTCTTTGAATCTTGGAAAGCCTTCTTATCTTGCAAAAGATATGAGGCCACTCTTTGGCCAAGGTATATTGTCATCAAGTGGAACAATTTGGGCACATCAAAGGAAGATAATTGCTCCGGAACTATACCTTAATAAGGTCAAGGTATGTGTATGTACCTTCTAGTTGTACATATCCTATAAGCACTTTCTCTTTCGCTGTACCATGTCCGAGAAACGAAAAATTGTTTATAAAGTGCATCGAACTGTCAACAATTTTCCGGTGATAATGTTATTGCAGTCACATATGAAACTGCATTTCCACATATACGTAGAGCTAAAATATTCAGTCATATGTTAAACATTAATTTGAATAGAGAAATGTTATGTATATTTAATTTTGTTGTTAAACATATAGAAGGCGATGGCTAATCTGATAGTTGACTCCACAAATATAATGCTACGGTCTTGGGACACTAGACTTCAAAGTGAGGGATGAGTTTCATAAAGTAAAGTCGATGAAGATTTGCGAAGCTTGTCGGCTGACATAATTTCAATAGCTTGTTTAGGGAGCAATTATGTTGAAGGGAAAGAAATATTTACAAAGCTTAGAGATGTTCAGAGAGTCTTGTCCCCTATTTATGCTGGAATTCCAGGCTTCCGGTATGTATGACTACAAAAACATGTTTACGGACATGCATAGTGTGTGCAAATTCTGTCAAAATATTTTATTCTTTTAGCTTTGATTCTTGGCCTTGAATTTGCATACCATGTTGTTATTATTGTGGTTCTAACGAGAAAAGTAGTTATGTTATGTTTTAGATATTTGCCGACCCGAAAAAACATAGAGGTATGGAGATTGGAGAAATAGATAAACTCAAAGATATTGACGTTCATAAACAAATGCATGAAGGAAACTGAAGAGTAGGATCTTTTACAAATGATACTTGAGGGTGCAAAGAATTATGAGGGTAGTGATGGCCTCTCATTGAGTCCTATTGCACGTGACAGATTCATGATTTATAACTGCAAAAATATATTCTTTGCTGAATATGAGACTACTGCAACTGCAACATCATGGTGTTTGATGTTGTTAGCTTTACACCAAGATTGGCAAGACCGTGTTCGTATCGAGGTGCTTGAAGTTTGTGGAAGTGATCCTTCAAATGCAGATATGCTAAGAAACCTAAAGGCGGTATGTTTCACACAATATGATCTACAACTAAATATTTCCAATTTATTCTGTAATTGCAGTACCATGTTGGATTAATCGTTTTGATCAATCTCGATTTCATCTAAATCGCATTGAAGTATCATTCAAATTATTTAGCATCACATAATTTTATGAATGACTTGTTAATTCATTTCAAAGTTTTTAGGTTAAAAAGTAAATTAGTCTTACTGCGAAATTTGAAAAAAATGTTGTCCCATTTCAATTACATACTACTAATTTCCATACATTTAAGAACTATTCAAAAACTTTACTCATAGGTCATTTGGAATTTAGATCTTCTAGTGATTTTTGCTAAAATTTGTTTGTTTAAGATCTTGTTAGAAATAAAACCGATAAGATAAGCCGAAAATAATAGAGAGAAATGCACAATGCTACTTAAAATTTCTAACTCATTTCACGTATAAGTAAATTATATAACTGAGCTATATATCTATACTTATACGATTTTACTATTGATCATGATTCTTTATGAAAATTGTTATACCTGTAGTTAAACATGGTGATTCAAGAGATGTTGCGGCTTTATACCAAAACATAAATTTAAAAGGTATCGTAATTCCGAAAGGAATGAACATTCAGATACCAATACCATTAATCCAACAAAATGCTAAACTCTGGGGCCTTGATGCTCATAAGTTCAATCCAGAAAGATTCTCGAAAAGGGTATCCGAAGCTTCCAATTTTTCTCAATCATATATACCATTCGGGATAGGAGCTCGCATCTGTCCTGGACAACATTTAGCCATGGTAGAATTGAAGGTAATTTTATCTGTCATTCTGATGAAGTTTCGCTTCTCGCTATCACCGAGTTACTGCCATTCATTTGCGTTTCGTCTGGTTGTAGAACCTGACCAAGGAGTTTTTCTTAAGATGACAACAATTTAGGTACAAATGTACAATAAACCATGATCTTGGTTAACTAAAATAAGTATCAGTCTTATGAATCCATAACTAGTAGTAACAAATGTGTATGCCTGAAATTATAACCGTGGTTATATTAGTCTTTTAAATTGTATTCTTTTAGCTACATAGGCTGTTAGAATTATAAAGTTCAAGCATTACAAAAGAGTATAAGGACAATGTTGAGTTTATTCAAGTGTGAAGTATAAGGACATTGGATATGCAGGAGGAGTGAAAAAGTTTATAGGAAGTAAAGGCCCATGAAACTAATGCCTTAAGGTTTTGGTTCAAGACGTGGTGTCTCACTTGTGACTCTTCACTCTTCCCATACCCATGTAACAATGGAACTCCCCGATGGTTGGAAACTCCCCGGTAGCAGTCTGGTCCAACAAGTGGTATCAGAGCCGATGGTTCGGCTGGGTGTGGTACCCACACTTGAGGGGGAGATTGTTTTGTTTATTCAAGTGTGAAGTCTCACATTGGATATGCAGGGAGGAGTGAAAGAATTTCTAGGAAGTAAAGGCCCATGAAACTAATGCCTTAAGGTTTTGGTTCAAGACGTGTGTCTCACTTGTGACTCTTCACTCTTCCCATACCCATGTAACAATGGAACTCCCCGGTGGTTGGAAACTCCCCAGTAGCAGTCTGGTCCAACAGACAATAGTCATTTCAAGACCTAAGCGAGACCTAATAGCCACTGCCTGAAATTCGCTGAGCGAAAAAAATCTCGTCCAACAAGAAAGCCGATTCGCCGAGCGATAAATCTCGCTCATGAGTTCGTTCAATAAATACATAGAAAAACCATTGGTCACCATATTATTAGTATGTTTTGGTGTCATTTATGATCTATTTAATCACAATTGTAATTATGATGTTATTATGGAGACTCCCAAAATGACGATATTGGGCTACAATAATGGTTATGAAGTGTAATTTAAAACACTGTTCTAGTCTGAAGAAAATATTTTCCAAAGAAAAATCTCTTTCCTTTCTTGTGTTCTTTACAAAAATTAAGAGTCATAATTGCACATTTGCTCTATAATTTTCTCTTATTTTGTTACACATGAAAGCAAGAAACATAAAATTTAAAATGACAAAGTAATCAATTAAAAGATCAATATTTGTAACGCCCCGAAAATTACTCCAACAATATTGCCCGAAATGGGTACAAATTTTTGTGTGTATAAAATGCCTCTATTTACATTTGATTCATTGGGACATCACATTAAGTAACCTAATTTGCGGAAGAGACAACAACCATTATCTAATGGTAATCAAAAGTCACTTAATATACCGTAGGATAATTCTTTATTACAAATGATGAAAAATGTATATACATAAACCAAAGCGGAAATACAATCTTTGTCTAAACTGAAAATACTCAAAGTTGACTGACTTATTCAACACACTAAAGTACCCTACACAGATACCCTTTTAAAAAGAAAACTAGAAATGGAAATGACTGCTAGTGATTAGCTCTAATGTTAGCGGGCGTACTAGGACACTCGCTAGGGTTCTCCTCCATCTTAGAATCAGAGGAGAGTTCTACCATTTCAATGGAGTCTTCTATATAGACTAACTCCATGCAATCCTTCTCTTCAGCCTCCATCTCCTCTTTCGGTTTATTGGACAAACCCTGTGACCTACTTCTCGCTCCCGCATCTACCGGAAGATCGGGCATCGTCCATCTCTGCATCTACCCGAAAACAGAGAGATATGGAGATTGGAGAAAGAGATAAACTCAAATATCTTGTCGCTCATAAACAAAGGCATGAAAGAAACTGAAGAGCAGGGTCTTTTACATATGATACTTGAGGGTGCAACGAAATTACGAGGATAGTGATGGCCTCTTATTGAGTCCTATCGCACTGACAGATTCAAGATCGATAACTACAAAAATATATTCTTTGCTAGACATGAGACTACTGCAATTACAACATCATGGTTCTTGATGTTGTTAGCTTTACACCAAGATTGGCAAGACCATGTTCAATCCAGCAAGATTCTCGAAAGGGGTATCAGAAGCTTCCAATTTTTCTCAATCATATATGCCATTCAGAATAGGAGCTCGCGTCTGTGTTGGGCAACATTTAGCCATGGTAGAATTGAAGATGATTTTATCTCTCATTCTGATGAAGTTTCGCTTCTCATTGTCGCTGAGTTACTGCCATTAACCCGCATTTCGTTTGGTTGTAGAACCTGGCCAAGGAGTTGTTCTTAAGATAGCAACAATTTAGGTACAAATTTACAATAAACCATGATCTTGGTTAAGTCTTATGAATTCATAACTTATAAAAATAAATGTATAAGTCTGAAATTATGATCATGGTTATATTAGTCCTTTAAATTGCACTCTTAGTTACATAGGCTTTTAGAATTATAAATTTTACGCATTGAAAAAAGATTATAAGGACAATAGTGATTTCAATAGCCTGAAATTTGCTGAGCGAAAAAAATCTCGTTGAACGAGAAAGCTAAATTCGCTTAACGATAAATCTCACATATTACTACTACGTTTTGGTGCCATTTACGATCTATTTAATCACAATTATAGTTATGATGTTATTATGGAGATTCCAAAAATCACGATATTAGGCTGCAATAACAGTTGCGGATTGTAATTTAAAACACTGTTTTAGTGTAAAGAAAACATTTTCCAAAGAAAAATCTCTCCCCTTTCTTGTGTTCTTTACAAAATTGTGAAATATGCATGACAATATCATAGTCATAATTGCACATTTTCACTATAATTTTCTCTTATTTTGTTACACATGAAAGCAAGAAAATTAAAATTTAAACATAACAAAGTAATCAATTAGAATATCAATATTTATCTCCAATCTTTATAAGATGAGAGGTAAGGATCTTTGGTTGGGAAAACATGACCATATGATCTGAATCTTCAATCACTTTAATCTCAGCAAATGGACCAGTTCTTTCAATCATCCACAATTGTATATCCTTTGTTATCAACTTGTCTCTTTCACTAATGATAAAAACTTTAGGTACTCTTCCATTTCTTCCATTGCTAACTTCTGTTTCATTCAGCAAAAGTTGAACATCATGATAGATAGGTGATGGTCTTACTAGGGACAATGCCAAGGTCAAGTCCTACATATTGTAATTGGAGTAAGCTTCATTAATATGTAAATCACATAGAATAATGTGCTGAGAAAAAGATGTATACACTGATAATGTAATCAATTTTTACATTGTTATTGTATCATTCACCATTCAATTTTAATTAACATTGATTTTTAAATAAAAGTAATGCAAATGATTTGTGGATGTATATAAATTTTTGCATCATTCTAATATGTAATGTAACAATGTCTTTTAAATTATTTTGATAATGTAACTTTTTTTATTCATTTTGGTCAAGTATTATGACTATTTGTTAATTTTCAACCAAAATTTACAATGCTCTCTATTATTTATAGTTACTCTATCATTGGAAAAATGATATTAAGCTACAAAAGTAAAGATTTTTTATGGGACCATTTTGAGGAAAAAAAACCAATTTAAAAGGAAAACTAATTCAAGCACTTATTCAAACAAACAAAATTATATAAGCCACTTTAAAAAGAAAATAACATAGATGACAAATATAATAATTTTGCTTATGTTATATTATCTCATAGCTATGCATGTGTTATTTATTATTGTCATATTATTTATTTAAACTTAAAAATGAATCATATTAAGTTATTAACTTCATTCCATAGAACTGATGATAAGGAGTTTAACTAAATTTAGTATACATTGGAAAAAATGGAATTCCAACTTAACTAAAATGCTTTGAACATCCATTTTGTCAAAGAATGTCATTACAAGAAAAATAGATAAAAGAAGTGGATAAAATATTAATATTTTATTTGAAATGAATCACATTTTTTATGAACATAAATATTGTTATTAATTAATTGCTCCTATTTAATTTTGTATAGATTAGTGTGTTAATGGGTATCTTAAATAATACTTATACACTGACTTTGGAATTATATTGCAAAACCCATATTCATCATATGTTATCAATATCATAAGTTATCTATATCATAAAACTCAGCAACAATAGATATGAGCGTAAGCAAATGTGTACTAAAATATATTTCCCTAAAGTAAAACAATTACAAAATTTTGTTTTACATGTATTTACTTTATCACTTTTTGTTTACACTAAAATAACTATTTCTCGTGGATACATATAAATTATTCGCTATAATAACTAATAAGTAATGCTATATAAGTTTTGGTTGCAATAAAATGTTATATTTTGAAATTAGCAGTTTAACCAAATTATGTTAGTGTTAAATATACTTATCTTCAAATAATTATAAGGAAGATTTTAAACAACTTAAGAATTAATGACAACTCAACTGATATATAGAAGAAACACACAAGATGTGACATTTGAGTTCCTAACATTTTTACCATTCTCTCTCTCCCTCCCCATTATCGAACAATATTGTCTTCAAAAAATATAGTAGAATTTATTAAATTGATGTTTCAACTAAATTGACTTAGTTTTTATTGTATTATATCATTTTTCGATCGAAAAATTTTAAGGCATTAGCTCTAGGTCTTAATACTAAAGAGTTGTTGGATCTAAAAATATCTAGCCTCCACAATATTGGAACTATAAGCTCTAATATCCCTTATTAGAAATAAACAACCCTAAAGTACTGAGTGTTTAATATCATATTTTAATTCAAAACTTTAAGATATTAGATATATCAATTTTATCATTTTTACGCATGCATTTCAACCTACCTATTCTTTTTTAATGAGGATAAAAGAAGCAAATACAAATGTGATGAGTAAAAGAAGTAAAAAAAAGAATAATTGGAATAAGGGGCAAAACTCATACAATAAATAAACAAAAACTAACTTGAAGACATATTGGAGCAAAAATTATATATATAATGAGTTAAAGTTATTTTAATTTTTTAATATATGATTAGGTAGGTCTATACAAAAAACAATTAAGATTTTAAAAGACCAACTCAAGTCATAATGCCAAAGTCGTATCATATAAAATAATTAAATATTTCTTCGGTGAAATAATAAATAACTATTTAGATGGGGGCATGATTCATTAATTACTCAATATAATAATCATTATATTTTTAAGCATATCTTAAAATTTCAAAGTTGACTTTTTGTGTAGAGCACACATGTGAATGTTATATTCAGTTAAACCTAAAAATATCCATATATTATAAAAACAATTTGTTTTTTATATAACACCCATTTTTTCATTCAAAATTATTTACCTCAGGTGGTGATAATTGGTACATTTTAGATGCCATGAATTTGGGTCCAATCAATCTAGCAGTTGCAGGTTTGTTTGGTCCATCAAAAAAGAAAAACTGTGTATCCATGCTTGAACCTGCACTTTTTCCCAGCTGAAATTAACAAAGTAGAAAGACTCAATTACTTTACATATCCATTTGTATTTTTTATGAACTTAATTTTAATTTAATATATTCTAACTATAGTTAGCTTAATTGGTTAGAAATTTAAGGGTCAAGTTTGTATTAAATCATTGGAAGTGATTTTTCTTTTCACTCTAGATAAAACTTTTGTTTGTCTATAAAAAACACTTTGTACTCCTTAGCCTCAATAAAACTTTTCAAAATTTGATACAATTAAGGGGGCAAGTATTTAGTATTTTGTCTAACAATCAATCAATTATAATGCATTTTTCATTAATTATCTGATCACAAATCAAATCATACAATTTCAAAACTTTTGTATTCACTATCCTAACTTTAATTTGAGACAATTTTTTGACAAATTTGTTACCATAGTTATGGAAGTATATAATAAGGTGTTAATTCAATTCCTGAGAGGGACACTTGTTGAGAAGGATAGTCACGAACCTCGAAAGATATTAGTTTTTACCCAAAAGGGCGAGGGATATCCTTGATAATGCAAAAATAAATAATTATAGATATCCAGAATATTCCATAATCATCTTCTGAAACTATTCACAAGTCATAGACTAAAATCACTAAAAATATTTACATGTGATTGCTTCAAAAAAGAAGAAAAATCTAACATATGCTATAATACTAAGTGCTAAGTGTGTATTAATTATATGGTAAAATCATTTAGATATTAAATATTTAGTAATTAGAGAGGATAATATCTAAAGTTGATATCTTAAAACCAATCAAAACCTATAGCATATAGTTCTATTTCTAGTCTATTTCTTAGAAAAATATCATAATGAAAGTGAAAAGTATAGTACCTCTTGAAGAAGATCAAGATAAGTGAGATTTTCACTAATTACATAAGCAGTAACAAAAATAGCAACTGAGATTTTCTCTGGAAACCTTTCCATAGCAACAGACATTGAAACCCCACCAAGACTATGACCCACAAGAATCACTTTTTCCTCTTGAGGAAGTGATTCTAACAATTTAAGCAAAGGTTCATAATACTCAGAAATTGAACCAATCTCTTGCACTTGTTTTGGATTGATACCAGAAGCAGCTAAATCAAAAGTTGTAACATTGTGACTAGCAGATTTAAGCATAGTAGCAACCTTATACCAACACCATGCACCATGGCTTCCTCCATGAATCAGCACAAAGTGTTTACCATTAACACAAATCAAGAAAGAAATAATATATAAGGAAAGAAAATGCACTAAGTGCTTCTGCATTTTGAACATCTTATTTTCCTTAGAACAAGGGCATTTGGTCTTTATATAATGCAATGGCTCTATGCTAATTATCTGTCTCATGGACTCATTCTACAAAAGGTTTGATTTAGTGTATAAATTTTTTGTTTTGGTCAAATTTAGTTCCAAATAAATTAATGTACCAAGATCATGCAAATTCTAAGACAACTTGTCCATAAAAAATGTCATTCTATAGGAAAAAAACAGGTGATGCTGATGCACCAGGAATGACCTGCAAAGTGATGCGCCATCACCATACCAAGTGATGTGTTGTGACCATGCCAAGTGATGTGCCGTTACCGTGCCAAGTATGTCCCATGGCCATACCAAGTGATGTGCCTAATGCACCTAGACCATGCCTGAGAAATTTTTTTCTTGGCCTTAAAGTGACACGTAACAGACATGTATCACCCCATTCTAGAGAAAATATGCTCTTGACTTACTCTCATTCATAGGTTCTCTCAATTCAAAGTCTATTCCAACTCCTATGGTTAAAACCATTCAATTACATTAACATGATAACAACCTTTATCCTGGTCCTATGCTTTATAGACTACTTGTTAGAAGATTTCTTTATTTAACTAACACTCGTCCCGATTTAAGCTTTTCCATTCAAGAATTAAGTCAACTCTTGGCTGCTCCTACCATGGATCATTATAAGGTCATGATAAGGGTCTTTAAATACATAAAGGGTAGCCATGGACAAGGCTTATTCTATCACTCCGATTCTCATATACACATAAAAGGCTTTAGTGATTTAGATTAGGCTATCT
Source organism: Lupinus angustifolius (assembly GCF_001865875.1). Classification (NCBI taxonomy): domain Eukaryota; kingdom Viridiplantae; phylum Streptophyta; class Magnoliopsida; order Fabales; family Fabaceae; genus Lupinus; species Lupinus angustifolius. The sequence goes on along the minus strand of NC_032020.1, from coordinate 884,619 downwards.
ACTATAAGATCTATATCTTGTTATTGTATGTTTTGGATAAAGTTTTGATTTCTTGGAAATACAAAGAAACAAAACACAGTCTCAAGATCCTCTTTTGAAGCTAAATAACATGCTCTAGCTATAGTTTTCTTGTGAAGTACAAAGTCTAACATATCTTTTAGGTTATTTAAATGTTTCTTATAAGGAACCAACATTGCTTTACTATGATAATGACTCAACACGTTATATTGCTACTAATCTCGTGTTTCATGAACAAACAGAATACATAGAAATAGTCTGCCATGTAGCTAGGAAAATTTACAAAGTAATCTTTATCATTTAATCCCCATTAGCTTTGAACGATAGACTGTAGATATCATCACTAAGGCTTTAGAGCCTTCTCTTTTTAATCGTCTTCTCACAAAGTTGAGAGTGATAAGCATCTATTCTCTAGCTTGATGGGGGTAATGAAGTTACAAAATAGGTGATGCTAATGCACCAAGATGACCTGCCAAGTGATGCGCCCTGATGCACCATGAACGTGCCAAGTGGTCGTCGTGACTATGCCAAGTGATCGTTGTGACCATGCCAAGTGATACACAATGATCGTGCAAAGTGATGTGTCATGACCATGCCAAGTGATGCGCCATGACCGTGCATGATGCATCAAGACACTTGGTTAGACACATGAGCCAAATGTCACACACTACATGTGCCAAAACTTACATGTGTGCCTATAATGACCGTGTTGGCATTGACACGCTACCTTGATCAGGTGCACATTGCATCAACCATAAATTTACACAGGAATGCTTATGGTGCACCAAACCAGTAAAGGCACAACAAACAACATGCAACCAACTTTGGTGGGTCAAGAATAGATTTTTTTAAAGCTAGGATGCTAAACCATGCCAAATATATTGATTAGAAAAAAGACAAAGAGAACTATTACAAGTTGGTGAATCTATAGTCAGGGAGGCCCAACCAATTTCTATTACAATCAAGAAAGATTAGGCTAGAAATTGAATCCCACCAAGTATATGTTCTAGATTGAATCTCATGGTTAGCTAACAAATCCGCACATGAGTTACATTCCATAAAGATGTGAGAAATTGTCCAACACATAGAGGAAAGAAGCTTTTTGCAAAGTAACCATCTGCTTAATAGGTTCCAAGGAGGCCTTGCTACCCCTTTGAAGATTTCCACAACCAAGGTTGAATCACTCTCAATCCAAATAGAATTCCAACCCTTTGAATAAGCAATTTCCACTTCCAAGTTAGCCGAATGAAGCTTAGAAAAAAGAGCATTCTGAATTTCGTAAAGGGCAGCAAAACAACCCACAAATCTGCAAACTGGTCTCTGAAAATCCCCCCTCCCGTCTAGCCAAGCTTGGGCTGCTCCGTCGGTATTAACCTTTAACAAACCCATATGAGGAGGTTTTCAAATGACCTCTTGGATATTTGAACTCCTTCTGAACTTCATAGGGATGCAAAGACTCCTTAGAATGCAAAAGTCCTCTGAACAATTATTTGCATAAGACTTTAAATCCTTAGCTACAAAAGAAATGTCCAACTTCAGCTTGTCCAAGGCTTTAGAAACTGGGATTAGCCTATCCTCAAACCTTGTTTTATTTCTGCAAAACCAAATTGGACTGATTGTATGAATTATGCAAATGATTAGGACCTCTTTAAGCTGAGGACTCCAAGTCTTGTTGCAGATCCTCCATAGAGTAGAGCAAGAGGAAGTATCAATCTGGATTGAAAAAGTTGAATTAATCCAGTTCCATAAGTGTTTTGCAAAGCTACAATTGAGGAAAAGATGGTCAGAGTGTTCATAATCAGCCTTACAAAGGCTACACATAGAAACCACATTACAACCCCTTCTATGAAGATTGTCATGAGTAGGGATATTTTTGTGCTTCCATCTCCAAGCTATGAAAGATTTTGAGGGGGGATATTGAGTGACCATATAGATTTAAACCAACTCAAAGAGATAACAGGGGGCTAATGTAGGAGTAAGTTGCTTTAAGAGATAGAATTTCATCAATGGTGCCTTGCCAAACTATCCTATCATTACAATCTAGAATTAAAGTCTTTGCAATTTTAGTAAAACTGTCTGGGAAAAACTCAACCAATTGCTTAGGAATGGTCCACTTGCCCTAATGAATGAAGGCAACCACAGAAGCTTGAAGATTAGAGTGAAGATCCAAAGGAATGTTCAAGTAATCTACCAGAGGAGAGCCTAGCCAATTATATGTCCAGAACTTTATCTTTTTATCATCCCCAACTAGCCATATAGAATTGAGATGAAAAACTGACCAATTTGCTCTAATGCCAGGCCAAATTGAAGACTTATAATATCTACTTGAAACTATGTATTCACTACCAAACCTTTCCCTGAAAAATATAGTCTAGTCTTTATTTGATGACAACATATTCCAAGAAAGCTTGAGGAGGGAGGCCTTGTTCATACTAGTTATAGACTTGACCCCTAGCCCACCCTCCTGAGGATAAGAACAAACCTTTTGCCAATTCACAGTGACAAGCTTTCTAACCTCAGTGTCCCCTGGTGAAATGAAGTTTCTAATATTTTTGTCTAGAGATTTAATCAATTGAGCAGGCCATGCATAAATGTGGAAAGAATAAACCAACATGCTTTGAATGACTCATTTCACCAACATCACTCTGCCCATGATTGAAAGGCATGATCCTTTCCAAGTTGCCAATTTCTGAGTTATTCTCTCAGCTATTGGTTGAAGATGAGCCTTTTTGGGCTTTCCCTTAAACAAAGGAACACCCAAGTAGTTGAAAGGGAGAGGACCAGCATTAAAGCCAAGATATGAAGAAAGATTAGAGATTTTCCTAGGAGTAGTTTTACTAGTGTAGAACTTACACTTGTTAGCATTAATGTTCTGGCCAGTAGCTTGGGCATAAGAGAGAAGGAGATTCTTCAAATAAATAAGCTCTCTCTTGACCCCTATGCAAAAAATAAGCACATCATCTGCATAAAGCACATGGCTTGGAGTTTGAAGAGAAGAAGGACCACTGATTGTGCTCAACTTGCCTTCCACAACCAACTTGGAAATACCTCTGCTCAGAACCTCCTCAGCTAGGCAGAAAAGCAGAGGGGATAGGGGATCCCCCTGCCAAACTCCTCTATTCCAACCAAAATAACCAACATTGTTCCCATTCACACTTATTGAAAGCGTAGCAGAGTGAAGAATTACCTTAATCCAAGTAATAAATTTCTGTTTAAAACGAAAGTCTTTGAGGGTATCCAGAAGAAAATCCCAATCCATTGTGTCAAAAGCTTTGGATATGTCTAGTTTTAAAATCATGTTACCACCAAAAGTTTTGTGATCCAGCAGGTTTGTTGCCTCAGAAGCTAAACATATGCAGTCTTGGATGTTCCTATCCTTTATAAAACCTCTTTGATGAGGAGAGACAATTCTAGAAGAAATTGAAGCAAGTCTACCAGGAAGCGTCTTAGAAATTATCTTGAACTGAAAATTGGCTAGAGCAATAGGTCTGAAATCATGAATTTTGTCTGCATCAGGGAACTTAGGGACCAAGACAATAGAATTAGAATTTATATTGGGCAAAAGCCATCCATGAGAAAAGAATTGAGCCATATAATTATACACCTCCTACCCAACTATATCCCAGAAAGTTTGGAAAAAACACCCTCCAAAGTCATCAGGCCCAGGAGCCCCATCACCATTCATTGCAAACACTACATTCTTAATCTCATCATTAGATGGAATCATAGTTAGCAAGTCATTCTCCTCCTGAGAGACCAAGTTAGGGATAGCTGATTGGATAAGAGAGTTTTGCATAGTGGAGTTGTCTGAAGCAAAGAGGTCTTGAAAATAATTCAGCACATGGTCTCCTATTTCCCCCTGATTCATTAGAATTCTATCACCATCCTTCAACATATTCAGAGACTTAGTTGCCTAACTTATCTTAGTGGCCCTATGGAAAAAGCTAGTGTTTCTATCACCACTCATTTTCCAATTTAACCTAACTTTTTATTTCCAAAAGGCCTTCTCAACTGCATGATCATGCAATAAATTTTTATGAGCCAAAATATCTTGATCCCTTAGGTCCTGGTTGTCCATGTAGTTGTCCATGTATTTGTCACAACTCTGAATAATCTCAACTACAGCAATAGCATTTTTAACATTCAGATGAATATTGCCAAAGACATTAATATTCCATTGTCTCAATCATGCTTTAGGTTCTTCAACTTTTAAGAGAGAACATACATATGACAACCAAAGCAAACTCTATTCCAACTAGATTCCACAACACTTATACAATCTTCATGCTGAATCCACATCTTATAAAATATAAAAGGAGTGGATCTCCTAGTAGTTGAAGAAATTGAGCACAACATTATGGGATGGTGATCAGAGGAGATTCAAGGGAAGGTGCTACAAGAGGTTTGGCTCCAATTGTTCAGCCAATCATCATTACACAGACTCTTATCCAGTCTCTTTTCAGTAAGAGTATTACATGATCTCCTATTAAACCAAGTGAATAAATTACTTCTAGTGATTAAATGTATCAAATTAGAACATTCAGTGAAGGCCTTAAATTCATTAGAAGGCAAAAAAAGGGGTCTCCTAGGACCTCTGCTCTCATTAACACCAAGCACTACATTAAAATCCCATCTGCAGCTCCAAGGGCTTGGATTAGCATTTATTAAAGAATGAAGACCAAACCACAGAATTCTCCTTTGAATATAGTTTGTATGTGCATACACAACATAAATGTTACAGGTTTTTCTCTCAGTTGAAACTGAAAAAGCTATATGTTGAGCAGAGTTTTGTAACATAGTTGGTGAAAGATCAGAATTACATAATCCCCAAATATTAGGCAAATTATTCATTCTATCATTTATCACAAAGAGGTTCAACTTGAGCTCAGTCCAGAAAGAACCATTAACAGCCTCATGGGAAATTATAGGTTCAACAATAAACAAAAAGTTAGGTTTATGGGTTAAACAAAGATTTTTTTTAAGACCAACCTTGTGTTGAGGTTACCAAGACCTCTGCAATTCCAATAGAGAACAATCATTGGACAATGTTAGAGTGTCCACCCTTGCGGGTATAGAAAGTTCTCTCAATGACTCCTCAATTTCTCATATTCTTTTTCTTAGACTTGGACAAAGCATGGGTGAAATTCTCCTCATTCCCTTCCTCCTCTAAGGTGTCATCAACCCAAAGCCTACCCACTATCTTCATATCCTTAGCTGCATTTTGATTCTCCATGTCAACTGACTCTAGCACTGTGAAATTGTCACCAATGTTTTGGGGCATCGAGGGATCAAAAACATCCAGTGAATTCTCCATTACTGTGTCATAGGGATTCTCCTTACTTGCTTCCCTGAGTTGGGATGGTTTCAGGAGTACTATCCACTCTTTCTATCCCTTCCATATTGGTATTTTCTATGTTATTAAACTCCAAGTTAATATCTAAATCATCAATTTTCTGAACATTAGTTGCAACTTCCCCTTTATTTACCCTTTTCTTTGTCTTAGGGTCCATTTCATCTACCTTCTTTTTAGGAGCCTCATCATCCAACTTCTTTTTGGTCAATCTTCGACAGTTACTCACCAGGTGACCAATAGATTGGCAACCTGTAAAAAGATAGGAACATTTTCGTATTCAATCCTAACAAAGAAAGCAAAATCATCCCTCTCCACTAGAATTTGGTCATGTAGAGACTCCTTAAGATTTATCTCCACCAAAACTCTGACATGATGACCAAATGAGCGGGTGGATGTAGCCTCATCCAACGAAATTGGAGTGCCAATTCCCCCTGCTATGGAAAATAAGATTCTCGAGCTCCAATATTCCTAAGGAAGCCCAAGTATTTTCACCCAACACTGAGAGTGTGATTGTCTTTGGTAGCTTGGGTTGAAATATGGGGTCCAAAGAGACATCCAAAGGAATCTAGGTTTCAGGGTCCATGCCCAAACTGAGCATATGTTTCTCATGTCTTCCACCGTGGAGAATGAGAAGTCATAGTACCCTTTGCCCAAAGATACGATGTTGTAGTTTCCTATCATTGACCACAAAGTTGTGAGCTTAGCTTTCAGATCTGTAAATGTTAATAGCTATTGTGTCTCCTTTGATACAGGGCTGAGGCAACTGCAAGATGGCAATGTCACATGAGTTTTGTAGAACCTGTGCAAAGGACTTCCTCATAAATGAACTCGGAGGAACTATTTTCACTGCCGCATTCTCTAGGACTCCCAGAAAACTCCAAGGGGTGAAATTTGTCATGCTCAGTCAACGAGCCAGAAGCAATTTCTATACTCCAAGAAAATTTGAAGCGGGTCTAGTTTTCCAAGAAAGTTGGGACAAGTCTTAGCAGAGCCATTGATGCTTTTTGGAGGAATGGCTAAAAAAATGTTGCAACATAGCCACATTTAACATGTGTTTTATTATATATTAATAGTTAGTTAGAATTTGTTAAGAGTTGGTTATTTTGCTTAGATTTCAAGCTATCTTTGTAATCATTATAAAGTATTCACACACTTGTATTCTTATTTATTCAATCAATAATACATACTACACTATTTCTATATTCAATGAATCCAATAAGTATTTAAAAACTAAAGTTGATTATAAATTTTTAAAATTGAATTTAACTTATTTTTTATTTTTTATTTTACATACTTGTAAGTAAATTTATTTTTAGTGTTAACCAAGACTATCATCCATTTAATAGGTAATAATTAATCATTTAATAGCTGTTCAAGTGATGATTGGGATTGAACCTATGCCATAAATTATAAGCTTTAATAGCTGTTCTTGATTCGTTTGAATGTGTTATGCCGAAAAGAAAGCTTTAATATAATGTGAGATAGTTCATATTCATACATGGCTGTCTTAAACAACAGTTTATGCTGAATTGTCAAAACGCGTTAGCCAAAGGTGCTAATTTAAAACTATGATCACGTTATTAATATACCATTAACTTTACCGGTTTGGTGACTGTTATAGTTATTAATAACATATTATTACCGGTTATCTGACTTGATAAGATACTCGATTGTATAGCAATTCCGCTACTAATTCATTATATACTATTAAAATTATATATATATATATATATATATATATATATATATATTATAGTAATATTAATGTTAAAAAAAATAAAAAAATGTATAAATACTTTTATATAAATCATTTATTAAAACAAAATGTATAATTTAGTGATATGCCATGTTTTAGAAATATAATAAATAAATGTAATGATTGTATGCTTCATTCTTCGCAATAATAATTTGGTAAAAAATAAGTCACTATCATAGAAATTTTGTAATCTTAAATGAAAACTAGACAATATCATCAATACGTTTTAAATGAAAATCAATCAGTATAACCGGTTCTGACCAATTTTAATTAATTTTAGCTAATATTATTCCATGATTAATACAATTATTATATTATACTAGTATAAGGACTAGTTTACCATTTTTTCATTTGGACCTGGTAGGGTACCATTTTCATAACTATCTATTTAACATTGTTAATTTCTAATTATAATTAAATAGTTAACAAGGAATTAACAGATTAATATGATTAATTCATTGTCGGAGAATAAACTAACTCTTAGTAGAGTTTGATTGTTAAAATGTTTAATGAATGTTTACTTGTTTTTATAGAACCTTTGGAGAAAGAAAATCTCCAAGATGGTTCTAGGCTCTAAAATAATCCTAAAACCAGAAATTTTAGTTCCCTATGTCATAATTGAATTTTTGATTAACTTTTAAGCATCATATATCTAAAGAAAGGATAAGAATGTTAACGAAAAGTGAGATTTTACTTCTTTTAGAATTTAGTAATTTGGATGTTTGTCTAAATTGCATTAAAAGAAAACAAACTAGACACATTTTAAATAATCTAGCCACAAGAAGTAGCAAACTTCTTGAATTGATACACATAGATATTTATGGTCTTTTTGATGTTCTATCTTGGGGTGGTGAAAAGTACTTCATCACTTTTATAGACGATAACTCATCTTATTGTTACCTATATTTGTAGCAAGAAAAATCTTAATCATTGGATGTCCTAAAAGTATTCGTTGACGAAGTTGAAAGACAACTTAAAAAGAAGGTTAAAGTTGTGACGTCTAATAGAGGTGGTGAATATTTTGGAAAATATAATGAGAATGGACAATGTCTAGGATCATTTGTAATGTTTCTCAAAAGTCAAGGCATATGTGCTCTGTACACTATGCCTTACACAATGTAACAAAATGATGTGGTTGAAAGGCGAAATCATAATCTAATGGAGATGGTTAGGTTAATATTGAGTAATTGTGATGTACCTTTATAGTTGTGGATATACACATCAAAGACCATTGAGTATCTACTGATTAGGGTTCCTAGTAAGGCAGTTGCTAAAACTCCATATGATTATGGACAAGAAAGAAACTCAGTTTGAGACATCTCCATGTTTGGGGTTGTCTAGCATAAGTAAAGATGTACAACCCACATGAAAAAAAAGCTTAATGCAAGAAAAACTAATGTTTTCTTTATCGACTATATGTAAAATTCAAAAGGGTACATAGTTTATTGTCCTAACCATAGTATGAGAATAGTTGAGCCTGTAAATTCTAGGTTCATTGAGAGTGATCACACCATTGGGACTGATAAATCAAGAAAAGTGGATATTATGGAGACTTTTAATAAATCTTCTTGACAGAAGATATCTCCCCAGGTTGTTGTTCTACTGGTTATATTACTGTCAAATAATCCACAAAGACAACAAGATAATATCCAAAACCCATATAATGAACAAATACTTAATGAACCAATTAATGTAGTTATTAATTATCACATGGAAGTACCACAAGAAATAGCATTAAGAAGGTCTGAAAGGCGAGGAAGATCATCTATTTCTAACGGTTATATTATATATTCACTTACACATGAATGTGACTTTAACATTGATAAGAGTTCAGTCTCATTCATACAAGCCATGAAAAGTGACAATTCTGAAAAGTGACTCAGTGCTACGAAAGAATAGTTGAAATCAATGGACGATAATAATGTTTGGGATCTAGCTGAGTTTCCTGAGAGTTGAAAACAAATTGGATGTAAATGGGTCTTTAAAATCAAGTACGAATCGAAAGGCAACATTGAAAGATATAAGACTAGACTTGTCATCAAGGGTTTCACTCAAAAAGAGGGCATTGATTATAAACAAACTTTCTCTCTAGTCGCTAAGAAAGATTCTTTAAGAAATGTTATGACTTTGGTGACTCATTATGACTTAGAGCTTCTCCAAATGTATGTAAGGACTAATTTTCTGAATGGTGACATAAACGAGAAAGTTTATATGAACGAACCCATAGGGTTCGTGACCGTAGGAAAGGAAAATCTAGTGTGTAGATTAAATAAGTCAATATATGGACTGAAACAAGCTTCTATATAATGGTATATAAAGTTCAATGATACCATCACGTCATATGGGTTTGCGGAAAATATTGTTGACTAGCGTATCAACATGAAAGTGAGTGGGAGCAAGTTTATAATATTAGTTCTATATGTTGAAAATATTTTACTCACTGCAAATATTAAAGAGATGTTACATGTTGTAAAGAAGTTTATCTCTAACAATTTTGAAATGAAGAATATGGGTGAGGTATCGTATGTGATAGGAATAGAAATATTTCACGATAGATCACAAGGATTGTTAGGATTGTCTCAGAAAGGATATATCATTAATGAAATGGATTAATTCATAATGTAAAATTACTCTGCAATTATAGTTCCAATCTAGAAAGGAGACAAATTCAATGAAAAACGATGTCCATAAAATGATTTAGAACATTAGGAAATGAGATATATTCCATATGCATCAGTGGTTGGGAGTTTAACGTATGCTCAAACATGCACTCGACCGAATATTAGTTTTGTTGCTGGAATGTTAGGCCGATATCAAAGTAACCCCATAATGGACCAATGGAAGGCTGCAAAGAAGGTTCTCAAGTATTTGAAAGATACTAAAGATCACATGCTCATGTATAGAATGTTAGATCATCTCGAGGTGATCAATTATTCTGATTCCGACAATGCAGGATGAATGAACTCAAGGAAATCAATATTTGGGTATGTCTTCCTAATGGCTGGAGGAGCCATTTCATAGAGAAACAATAGACAACCTATAATTGCTACGTCCACCATGGAGGTTGTATTTGTGGTATGCTTTGAGGCCATAAATCACACATTGTGGTTTGATAACTTTAATTTATGGCTTGACATTACAGATAGTGTAACTAGGCCGTTGAAGTTTTATTGTGATAATTCTGCAATTGTCTTATTCTGTAAGAATGACAGGTATTCGAGAGGCACCAAACATATGGATTTAAAGTTCCTATCAATTAAAGAAGAAGTACAAAAATAGAATGTGTCTATAAAGCATATGGGTATTAATTTAATAGTAGCAGATCTATTAACTAAAGTATTGTCACCCAAGACTTACATTGGTCATGTAGAAAGGATGGACATTATAGATAAGTCCTTGTTAATGTGATAGTACGTGATATATATATATAGATACATGTATAGTTGTTTTCTTATCATTGTATGACACTTTTGAATTCAATGAATGTTTTATTTCAGTAATTAAAGTTTAAGTTATTCATATTAAAGAATGTACTTGCATGATTTTAATGAGATAACTTGGTGAGTTTTTGAAGAGATCAGGTTGCCTCATTTAATTTGTAACCGCCATGATTCAATCATTTCAATTCAATTAAGGATGATGACTTATAAGGTTCAATGATAGTATGCAATTAAATATAATTTATGAATCTTCAAGTCATCACATTAACCACATGGGAGATTGTTAGATTAATTCAATAGTTAGTGGTTCATGTTTTTGGAAATTACTAATTTGAAGCAAAATGCCTAATGTGATGGTGGTTGGCAATTAATGGATCAAATTAGTGGGTGTGTGATATTAAATTCCTTCCATCTCACTTCATGGGTAGTTTTTATCATAGTGGAAGAGTTATTTTCTCCAATAATGTCTTCTAAATCCTTCTATAAATAGCGCACTTATGCATTAAAAAAGTTATGTCATTGTTTGTTATCTTATGAGTAGAAATACAAAGTGGGAATTATAGAAACATTAGTGGTTGAGTAAGGAAAGTGCAATGCTATATAGAGAAGGAACGAAACTGAGTTCCTAATAATCAAGAAACACGTAAAGGGAAGACGTAAATGTGAAAACAAAGACAACCAAAAAGTGCAGTAGAAGAGAAACCAAAATGGAACGAGGTATTCAATCTCTTCTTTTATCACATGTGAATGTCATTATGTCAAGATCTTAATTAAAAGGTTCTTATGAACCATTAAACTCTCATAAAAGGTTAAAATAACATCAAACACTTAAAAGTAATTAATTTCTTACCCATTAAATGATGAAATATCATTAAAAAATTAACCTAAACCACATAGTCATATGTAGAAATTAAAGTTTGATGTGAACTAACTTTGATCCTACAATACTTTTCATTTTCGCTTGAAATATTATGCAAGTAATGTTTTTGGCTTATCTACTTCCCTATTACGAAAAGGTAAAATAAAACTAAAAAGAAAGACAAGCTAGGAATTTTTTTAATAAACATCATTTTTAAGCAGTAACTTTTAGATCAAATATAGGACACTAATGTACTAAAGAGACATACAATAATAATTTTAATATTAGGAAACAACTTCTTGCAACTCTATAAGTGTAACATATTATTTATTAAGAGTAAATAGAGAATTTCGTTCTTTACATTATATAGTGGCAAATCTTTTTCAGTTTATTATACATGCAAAGGAGGAAAGAATGGCAGATAGTGTAAAAATGTTTTATGCCTTGATCTTTTTCTTCTCCCTTTTTCTTGTTGTAAGAAGTGGTGGTAAGCCATTTTTCTTTTCATTTTAAAATTTTATTATTAACTTAATATATAAGTTTATATACCCTTTATTTAACATTCTTTAATTTCTTCTTTACATGGCAGAACCTGTTGATTGTTTTTTTAATATTGAGTGTAAACCACATTGTCCAAAGCATCTTGTTGCAAGTTGTCCTCACTTTGTATGTTTGTGCGTGTAACAATTAAAGTGAGTAATAGTTCTACAAATTAGTTATGATCCTATTATTTGATTTAATTTTCATGTCATAAAGTATGTTCTTTCATAAGTTTATTATATTTTTTTAACCTTTTTTTATTTGTCAGCCTCAAAAGAGAATTTGATTATATTGTGAAAGTTCTCTTACCTATGCTTGCCTCAAGAAGATATAGAGGACTACAACATTTCTTCTTCAATGAATAAAAGATTATGATTATGTAAGAATTTGTGTGTTAATAATTTATATTAGCTATAAAGTTATCATAGATTGATGTATGACATACAATAAAAAATAGTATATTCTTGGTAATTTTTGTAAGTTCCTTTTAGGGTTTTTTTAGTCGTATTTATAGGATTGTTTTCAAAGTTCTATTTACAATAACTGATTTTTTATATCAAAATACCCTTACTTACTCAAATAATTCGAGTGAAACTAGAAAATAATTTAGTTTAAGTAATGAATGACAATTTTTATTAACTAAATAAAATTATTGACAAACATAATGATATTTTCACTTTCCTAAACTCGGTGAAGCTATCAAAGAGTATCTTATATTATAAAGTAATGTTACAAGTTCACAACTTTGTTCACAACACGATGTTAATGTAATAGACAAAAAATATATTTTATAAATTTATAAAGTGATATATCAACGATCAAAACATAATTAGGTCACCACAATAGGTAAGGACATTATATTAGTATCAAGATGTTCTCATTAAAAGAAAGAATCAATTGGACAGTATTGAATATTGGCTAAAAGAAAATGATAATGAAAAGACTTTCTTAAGCCAAACAAAAAGGAAGTGGCTAGAGATCATCTTGAAGAAACAGAGAATTTGTAGCCAAGTAAAAGAAGTGGCTATGGTGAAACCAACATTAATGTTCTTTTCTTTTGGCCACATAATCTTCAGGAGCTTTGGCTATAAATAGGAGTGTCCAAGTCATTGTAAGAGAAACCAAATACTTTAGCTTAGTGCATATTCTCTCTTCTTGTTCTCTTGTTCTAATATTGTGAGGAATATTCGAGTGTTTGACAAATATTCGAGTGTTTGAGAAATATTCGAGTGAGAGTGAAATTGGGTGTACTTGGGTTTTGGAAAGTGAGTGAAACACTGGTAATTCTCTTTTATCATACTCGAATAATTCTTGTTGTTATTCAGCCATTGATGTAAGCAAATTGCTGAGTCGCATTACATTCTCAGTGTCATTTTCTCTATTATATTTTCTCCATGGGTCTTTCGCACCAACAAACTGGTATTAGAGCTCATAGAGCTCTTGCATGCTAAGCCATACGATTTCAAAGAAAATTATTGGTATGCTCTGCGTTTGCAGCATTGTCTGATCTTACATACCAGAAAATAATTGTTCTTGTTACTAGAAAAGTATAGTAGTGTGAAGTGTATGTATAAGAAAGTTATGTCTTAGGAAAGACCTGATATTTAAGTGTATCTGCTAAGACCCACATCTCTTTCTTGAGAACTTTCATGGTATACCTTCACGGACTACGACATAGTTCTAGTATACGGTTATCATTGTGAGTGCTAAATTTGATTTCGAGAAATTTAATGGAGAAAATGATTTCAACCTCTGCCGACTGAAGATGAAAGTTATACTAGTTCATCAAGGCTTCGACAAAGCCTTGGAAGGTAGAAATAAGCTACCACAGAGCCTAACTAAGGACAAGAAGGATAAAACCTTGGAAAAAGCATATAGTGCAATTTTGTTGTGCTTGGAAGATAAAGTTATGCGAGAAGTGTTAGATGAAACTACAACTAGTTTATTATGGTTGAAGTTAGAAAGCCTTTACATGACGAAGTCATTCACCAACATGCTGTATTTAAAGAAAAGAATATATACTCTTCAAATACGGGAAGGAAAATCCATAAAAGATCATATAGATCAATTTAACAAAATTATTCTTGATCTAAAGAATATCAATGTTAAAATTGAAGATGATGACCAAGAAATTTTTCTAGTATGATCACTTCCAAGTTCTTACGAGCACTTCATCGACACCACGATGTATGGTCGAGAAGATCTGACCTTGAACGAAGTAAAGGCGACATTGCACTCGAAAGAACTGAAGAAAAGTGTATCAGATTCAAGATCTGAAATTTCAGGTGAAAGTCTCTTTTCTAGAGGAAGAATAGAGAGGCAAAATCAATTTGGTGAAAGAGGGAAATTTAGGTCCAAGTCTAAAGCGAAACCTAGAAAGTATAAATGCTTTCACTATCACAAGGAGGGGCATATAATAAAGAATTTCCCAGAGCGCAAAGGCAAGGAAAAGATTTATGAATATGGAGATGCAGATATAACAAATGGCTATGATAGTGCACTTGCACTAATAGTCTCAAAACACGACTCAAAAGATGAATGGATACTTGATTCTGGATGCTCATATCAAATGTGTCCTATTAAGGATGGGTTTTCCACTTATCAACCCTTATATGGGGGAAAAGTCCTTCTAGGAAATAATGCTCCCTATAAGGTCATTGGCATCGTTACAATTAGAATCAATATGTTCTACAGAATCGTAAGGACATTGATAGATGTAAGGCATGTTCCAGAATTAAATAAAAAATCTGATTTTCCATGGAACACTAGATTCAAAAGGTTATAGCTACAAAGATGAAGGTGGAACTATAAGAATATATAAAGGCATTATGATTGTAATGAAAGGAAAGAAAGAGAATAGTCTCTATATGTTACAAGGAAACATAATCACAAGAGTTGTTGTTGTCTCTTCAACATCTAATTATGATGTCACCAAACTATAACAACTGAGAATGTCATCAACCACAAAATATTGTGAAGTTTACGTGCTCTCTCTATGACTGTCATCAACCATAAAATGATTTAGAGGGGTGCTAACACTAGAAAACAGTTATGGGGTATAATCTTACTATATGGAAAATTCTTTATTTAATAATGGGAATAACTTTTTAATAATTCAAACAAATTTCTAAATCAAACTTATTGATAGTTACATATTTAAATTGGAATCAATGTACAACTTAGAAATGACAACATCAATCAAACTCATATTTTAAACATTTGAGCTCGAGCTATAATGGATTCTAACAAGTCATAAGTTGAGAGGAATATAAATGGTGAGATAGATGAGTTAAAGAGGATGATGAAGTGATTATGTCATATGACTTTATTTATCCTTATCTCTGCCTTATTATCAATGCCTCGGAGGAAGGCAAATTATTCATGAACAATGTCATTCTTCTCGATGAAGATAGTGAACCTCTATAGAATTGTGAATATGAGACAATGATTGATGTAGTGATATTAAAGTAATTATTTGATTATGATGTAATTCAAATGCTTTGAATTTCCTTTGAACTTATATTTATGTTACTTGGGGCATATCTTAGTAAATTTTATGAGTATCCAACGTTTCCCCTATTAATTCATTTACCATCTTCATACTCACTTACTTTATTCTATATCAATATGGATATCTCTATTTTGTGTTACATTTCCCCCCTAACATTTCACAAGTCAATACAAGTACCATAGTTTTATAGAGACTTTGGTCAATCATAGAGTACTTGAAAATTTATCAATTTATTCTTCTTCGACACCTAACTATGATCCCACCGGGTTTAGTGATGGAGAAGAGGCCATCGAGGAGTAAAGGAAGATGTGGCAAAACAACTGGAGTCTGATTTTCTTAAAGTGTCTCGACATAAAGATTGGGTGGCAAATGTGGCACTAATACCCAAGAAAGCAGGAAAAATGAGCATGCGTGTAGACTAAAAAGATCTAATAGGGCAAGCCTAGAAGATGATTTCTTGTTCTTCACATTGGTGTTTTAGTTGATAATACAGCCAAGAGTCATTCATTATCCTTCATTGATGGATACATTTGGTAACATACATCAAATGATGATAGACACCAATGAAAAAGCAAAGACTACTTTCATCACTCAATGGGGCACATTTTGTTTTAGAGTCATGTCCTTTGGATTGAAGAATACAAATGCAACTTATTAGCATGCTATGGTAGCATGGTTTCATGACATGATACATAAGGAGGTTGAGGTGTTTTTTGATGTTATAATATCTAAATATAAAGAAGATGATAATAATCTTGAACTCATGCAAAAGTTGTTCGAAAGGTTCATAAAATATCATATGAGATTAAATCCTCCTAAATGCACATTTGAGGTATCCTTTAGAAATATTCTAATGTTTATTGTCAGTAGGAAAGACAGAAAGGTGAACCAGAAAAAGATGGAAACAATACAAGAAATGTCAGCTCCAAAGACCGAGTGAGAAGTGATAAGTTTTCTAGATATGCTCAATTACATTGCAAGGTTTAACATCAATTTGACTAATACATGCTAGCCAATGTTCAAACTACTAAAAAACATCAACCTAGTAAAATGAGATGAGGAATGTGAGGAAGCTTTCGAAAAATTAAAGACTTATGTGACAAATACTTCTCTCCTTGTACTGCCTACACTTGGGTGTCCGTTAATCTTGTACATCATTATGCTAGAGGCTTAGGCAATACATATTGTAATACACCACTTGTATTATCTCAGGAATGGATCATTTAAGATATATGTTATTTGAAAGCCCTCATGTTTCTTTGATAATGTCAAAATGACAAATAATGCTATCTGAATTCGACATCAAGTACATTATTGATAAGCCTATCAATGGATCAATAAGAGGAGAGTCTCATGGACGGAGAACACCAAATATTGATTGAATTCCTCCATGGTTGAATATATAGGATATATATATACAAGAGGCTGAAGTTGACAAGACTTAGGAGATGTATTTTGATGGAGCAGTTAATATGCACGAAAACAGTGTTGGAGTAGTAATCATCTCGCCGATTTATAGGGAGTATCTGGTAGCTCAATCTTGACTTTAAATACACCAATAATATCGTTGAATATGAATGATGCATATTGAAGGTCGAGAAGTTAAGGGTGTTTAGGGACTAAGCTCTTATCATTTACCAAGTGAATGGACAATGACAAACTAAGGATATAAAACTTATTTCGTATCATAAATATTTGTCTTCCATAGCAAGGAAATTTGAAGTGCTCTATTTCTGCCACATAACTCAAGACAATAAGCAATTTGTACATGTTTTAGCAACAATAGCTTTGACAACTAAGCCAGAAGTACAAGATAATTTTTGACCGATACAAGTAACTGCCCAAGACAAACCTTATCATTGTTGTACTAACATAGAATCAGACGGCGAGCCCTAGTATCATAACATCAAACAGTATATCCAACACAACAAGTACCCAAACGGGAAATGATGTAAACAAAATGATGATTCATCGGTCGGCAATGGCCTTTTCCTGAATGATGATGTGTTTTATAAAAGAGGTCACAATTGTACACTCCTCAAGTGGATTGATACATGGGAAGCTTAATTAATCACGACTGAAGTACATTAGGGGATTTGCATAACTCATGTAAATGGACATATGATGGCAAGAAAGATTTTAAGAAGTGACTAGTATTGGACCACT
This sequence comes from Lupinus angustifolius, assembly GCF_001865875.1. Taxonomy (NCBI): domain Eukaryota; kingdom Viridiplantae; phylum Streptophyta; class Magnoliopsida; order Fabales; family Fabaceae; genus Lupinus; species Lupinus angustifolius. The sequence continues at coordinate 866,976 of NC_032020.1, read as the reverse complement.
ATGGAGGAAGATTGTGTGAATTATGTTCAAAAGTGTCAGAAATGTTAGATATATGCAGATAGAATCAATGCACCATATTTCCCATTGTAGTCGCTCCATATTCTTTCTTCATGTGAAGAATCGATGTGATCAGACCCATTTATCCAAAGGATTTTAATGGCCATCGTTTAATTTTCGATGGCAAATGAATATTTCACCAAATGGGTATAAGCTTCTTCATTTGTCAGTATTACATAGAAGGTATTCATCAAATTTCCTGTTGGAGGATATTATTTATAGATATGGAATCCTAGAAAGAATAATAACAGAAAATAGCTCTAATCTCAATGGTTATGAAGCGTAAAAGGTGTGTGATACTTTCAAGATCAAACATCATAATTCAACCCCTTACAAACATACGATGAACAATGCGGTTGAAACAATGAGAACATAAAAAAGATTGTGCCTAAGATGGTAGAGAATTATAAGAATTAAAATAAGAAGTTACCCCATACTTTGCATATGGCAACAACATATGATCAAATATTGGGGTAACCCCATTCTCACACGTATACAAAATAGAAGGACTTTGTCAGGGTAGATAGAAAAGTAGTGCCTAGATCCCACACAAGATTTCTTATTGGTATTAAGATTCAAATTTGGTGAAAGGTGGATAATGCAATACATATAAGGAGATTTATTACTATACACTAATCCCAAACTAATACAAAATATGCTTTTAACTTTGCAAATCATCCTCTATTAGTTTTCAACCAATTAAAGTCGGAAAAATGTAGTAGCATATTTGATATCAAATTGAAATATTATTTCCTTTTTCTTGTACATTATTGTAACTCTTTACTTAATCTATACCATGTCTTCATTTGTTGAATTAACTTCAATATTATTTAAGACATACATTTGATGAGAATTAACTTTGATCCTACACTACTTTTAATTTGCACTTGAAATATGCCAGCCACATTATTTGTCCACTGATATATTTTTGGCTTCATACTTTCAAATCACGAAAAGGTAAAAAAAGAAAGAAAATATAAAAAACAAAGTCAGCTTAGAAAAAGTGAATGGATTTTATTGATAAACATTATTTTTTTGAAGCATTATCTTTTGAAGATCAAATGTTACACGCTATGTGACATACACTAGTGATTTTAATATTAGGAAACGACTTCTAGCAACTCTATAAGTATAACAAATAATTTATTTGGTATGAATACAATATTTCTTTTTCTACATTATATATTGGCAAATCTTTTCAGATTATTACATGCAAAGGAGAAAAATATGGCAGAAAGTGTAAAAATATTTTATACATTGTTCATCTTCTTCTCCTCCCTATTTCTTGTTGTAAGAAGCGGTGGTAAGACATTTTCTTTTCCTTCTATTTTTTTTTTAATTTACCTAATAGATAACCTTGTGGAGTGTAAAATCTATACAAATTTAGTCTAAAAATTTATACACAGTTAATACATCATCCACTATTCATTTGTATTATTTTTTGAATAGTCTATAATGATAAAACATGAATAACGAATAATACAGTATAATAATATATAAAACTCATAGTGCATATATTTTTTTCTTAACCTTGTATTCCTTATGTAACATACCTTATTTTCTTCTTAACATGACAGAACCTGTTCATTGTATATTTAATATTGAATGTAGACCTCATTGTCCTCCTGATCGAGTTCCAAGTTGCCCTGACTTTGTATGTTTGTGCCTCTAATAATTAAAGTGAGTAAAGTTCTACATAACTTCTTATCCTAGAATTTGATTTTCATGTCATAAAGTATGTTATCTCATAGGTTTATTATATTTATTTAACATTTCTGTTTCTTTGACAGCCTCAAAAGAGAATTAGATTATATTGTTGAAGTTCTCTTACCTACTATGCACGCCTCAAGAAGATATAAAGGACGATAATATTACTAATATAATAGCTACTTTAATTAATAAATAAATATGATTATATAAGAATTTTTTAGTTAATCATTTATTCTAGCTATATAGTTGTTATAAGATTGGTGTACGAAATACAATAAAAAATTGTTTATACTCTCCCTATACCATTTTATTATATCCTTTTATTGATAGGACACTTTTCAAAGTTCTATTTACCATAAAATGATTTTGCTATCAAAATACCCTTATTTACTCAAATAATTAAGAGGGAATTGAAAATAAATGACTTTAATTAATGAATGATAGTTTTGATTAACTAACTTAATGATGTTTTCACCATCCTAAATTTCTGTAAAACTATCCAAAAATTATGTCTTATAAAAAGGATTGAATGAAGTATTTAAAGTGTCATTCTAAGGAGCTTAAGTTAAGAAAATAGGAAATTTAAATAAGTTTGACATGACATTATTACACACTTAAAAATGAATGTCAAAAATAAAAGATGGTGATTTTTATGGATGCTTATTTGGGAGATTGGTGCTATGAAGATGATAGTGAACTATAAGTTTGAGGTAAGAGACAAAATAAAAAAAATAGGATAGTTAATTTAAGAGTAAGTACTCATTTTTGTTGTTTATGTTTTTTGATATTATTAGTTTGGTCTCAAAAATTGGAAAACTCAAAATGGTCCTTGAAAATTTTAAATTTAGGTCAAATTAGTTATTTTTAGCGTCAAATATTATATTAAAAATGACCAATTTGACCTGTATTTAAATTTTTTGGGAATCATTTTAGGATTTTTCAATTTTTGAATGACCAAACTGATAATGTCAAAAAAGATAAAAGACGGAAATGAGTATTTTCTCTTAATTTAATAATAATTGAATTGGCCAATTGTGGTCACCCCAAATATTACGTTGTTGATACATCTCGAAAAGCTACTAACTAATGTCCATCTTTTTTGAAGTACATATAATTTGAAATAAAGATTGATTATTAGGTATTGCAACTTAAACTATGTATCAAAATAAGGTTAAACTCCAAGAAGACCAATGTTACAAAAGTGTCTCAAACTATAAAGGGTTGAATTGTGGTTTAAAACGAATCCATAAACTTTCTAAAAAAACTTAGACATGATCAATTTTTCTTAATCTCTGTTGAAGGGTTCAATTGCATACTTTCTATGTTTTGTGAAACCATTGGAAACATTTTTTGTACCACTACCGGCTCTAAAACAACTATAATATTCTTTAAAAAAAAGGCTCATTTTTCATATAATACCCCAACCATGATATGTGATTCATCTAAGCCTATAAATTCACTGAGTATGTTACTATTTAAGCTTAAATATTATTTGCAGTGTTTTATTTCTCAAAAGGAGTGAATATCTTAGTAGTATCGACTCAATGAAGTCTTTGACTATAACTCCTTGAAATTATGGTTTCGAGTAGTAGGAGGCTAGTTCAGGTGAAATAAAGTATTATGAGAGATATTTAAGATTAAATGTGACATGTTTAATGAATTCATATTCCCAGTAGTATCACGTGTCAAGGCTAGGGTATTACATAATTTCTAGTCAAAATGAGTACGAAGATCTCGTTCTCATCTCTTCTTGATATAATATTTTAAGTTATGTGCCTTAAAAGTAAATGTTATAAAGCATGGTATAAAAGGAGCCAAGAAGGGGATGTGAGAAGCAAGATGTCGAGTTTATGATGAGTTATATAAATCATTAGGTAGCAAGTGAATGGAAATAAGCATCTAAGGGCTTGCAAAGGATACGAAAAGAAGGGTAAAAGACATTGTTCAAGTGAAATACATTAAAATCGAAGATGTAAATTTAAAAAATTTAGTGAAAAACACATATAGTAAGAAAACATGAAAGAATATATTTTCACATGTTTTGCAAGGATGGTGATGATTTTTAGCATTCCATTATGTTAAACAACTTAAAATTATACCTTTAATGATAGAGTTTAAAAGTTGGAGGTGAAATAAGTTATGAAAGTATAGAGAGCAATAATATAGTTAGACCATATAATATATTTATTGAGGTTTCGAAAGTTTTAGGAGAAAATGACACTACTTGACTCACAAAGTGTATTAATGAGATTATGAGATTTAAGATGATATCAAACAGAGTAAGGAGAAACACTTAATTCCACATTAAAAAAACAATATATGTATACAAAATTTTGAAGATTATAGAGTGGTTACCCTCATGATCCATACTATCAAATTAGGGGAAATGATAATTGAATGGATGCTGACACATAAGACTTGTATTATTAAAAATGAATTTGGTTTCTTAATGGGACTTTATTATTTTCATTGATTTGGAGAGCATGACAATTATTTACTCGCAGAGTTGATTAATGAGATTATGTTATCTAAGAAGATGGCAACAAAATGGAGGAGAAACATTTAATTCCCTAGTTTTAAAAACAAGGGAGATATAGAAAATTTTGCAAATAATTCCGACCTTTTGGAAAAAATATCCTAGCTAAGAGAATAATTTAATGAGAATCTAGAAATGTGGAAATACTCTTTACAAACATATTAGTTTCATATAACTCGAAGACAAAGTATATGGAGTATGTAAGTTTAACAAGAGGCAGATTAATCTTATTGTACGTGTAAAATTGATGATCATACCATATCACAAGTTACTAGAGTTAAATATCTTGAATCCATGATAAAGCACAATTGGGAAATCGAGGAAAACATAAATAATATAATTCAACCGCGGTGGATGAGCTAGAGGCGTGCATTAGGTGTCGTACATGTTAGAAAGGTGCCACTGAATATTAGGAGTAAATTTTATCATACAACTATAAGACACACAATGTTACATAAGATTGAATATTTTACTCTCAATATAGCAAATATGAGATTGTTGCATTTGATCAATGGACATACTAGGAATAAATTTATTAGGGAGAAAGTTGGGGTAACTCTTATTATAGAAAATATGTTAGTATCACGCCTTAGGTAATTTGGCATGTGAGTGGAGACCATAATGGTTAGTTTGGGAGTTGGATTTTGGAGGGGAAGGAAGGGAAAGGGAAGGTTTGGGAGCCATAAATATACTTGTGAGATGACTCTCAATCCTTCCATTTTCCTTCCTTCCCCTCCAAAATCCAACTCCCAAACTAACCCTAAGAAGACTAGTAAGAAGAGTAAATTAAATAGAGGTTAGTTCAATTACTATAGGCACAGGGAGGCCAAGAACTGAAGGTTGAACTATTAGGAAAGATTTTGAGATCACTATTTTGTCAATGGACATGATGATTTATATAAAATTATGGTGTTATTCGATTCATGTAGCTGACTACACCTAATAAAACTAAGGCTTCACGGTTGTTTGATGTTATATTGGGTTTTGAAATTTGATTTCCCCATTTGAGTTATGATTTATGACTGAATATAAGCAATTAGTAAGGTTTTGGATAAATTTCCACTTTAAACGTTGCAATTAGTTTTTGATTTTGGATTTGTTAGATTTATTTTTTCAGCTTAGGTCATGTTTTATCTTCATTCTCCATGTAAAAATTTACTTTTGTCTAGCTTATTTATGCAACAAACTTGAAGAATATACAAATTTAAATATAAAAAAGGGTGCTCTGGTTATTGTTGTAGTTTTATATAGTCAAATAATTATTTTTACTAATTTGTGGGTATTATGGTATTTTGAGATTTTATATAGTCACAAATTATTTGTTGTTCAAAAAATAGTACTATAATAACTTTTGAATAAATAAAATATTTTTACCATACTATTTTTTGTATATATCTAACGAAAAAAATATTTTTATCATAAAAAATATTTTCAAGATGTCTAAGAACCAATTTTACCCCCTTTTGATTATTCATTTCTTTATCAGCAATGACAGAACCCTTTGGTTATGACTTGTTTCGTTTAATTAATTCATTAATTTAAAAATTAATTAATTAAGCATGTGGTTTACGATGGTTATATAATAAATAAACAAAATCAGTATTTATTGCCATCCATTAGGGCACAAACCTCTTTTCCTCCAACCTTCCATCTTGCTCAAACCCATGTCTCCCTACCTCTATTGGCGTGACGTTTCCTTAGTTTAAGGGCCATCCAACAATCACATGTCATGTACGATATGGATCATTGTCTCTAACGGTGTCTCATTTCATGTCTTAAACCAATTATATATTAATATGTGGATAAAACAAAAATTCTAAAAACAAAAAGTAATAAAATAATGTACTCTGATTGGCTTGTGATATAGAGTGAGACACCATTGGGAAAGGTGATCTCCATCCATGTCATGTGACCTACGAAGATTTAATTCATTTCTTATTGTCTAGTTTATTTTTTTTATTTTGTTTTTTTTTAATACTTTAATAAATAATTAATTAATTCCCTTATGAAGAAATAAATAAATAATATTTTTTATATAATTGTAATATCGATCTAAATTAATATTCATTAAATATAAAAAAAATTAAAGTATTTTCAATAGAAATAATTGTATTAGTAATTAAGTTTGAAATATTAATAGTTTGATCATGGTTCGTGTCATATCTTCTTTTCTACTCTTGAAGTATAAAGTCGGTTCATAACCAATGCAATCTCTTTGCTATTGATTCTATATAACTAGAATAATTACTTTTAAATATACTTTATTATTTAATAATAAAATATAATAAATATTGTAAAGGTATAACAACTAAGATCTTAACTCTCACCTCTTTAACATGAGATACGCTTAGGAACATAGAGATATTAGTTCACTTTCTTGAATGGGTAAGTAAATGATGATAAATGATGAATGGACACGATTAATATTATGATTTCTCTCTTCTTAAGTTGAAATGGGATTTCGGACATAGAGCTAATACTTCACTCTCTAGAAGTGGGGATGATAGACTGTATTAAGTATTATTTTTTGCCTTTCAATCTTTAAATAAATAATAGTCAAATTATACTAAGCAATCATTAATCAATTTTTAATATATAACTACGTTGTCTTGATTTTCCTATTGCATCTAGGAATACATAGAGGCAATATAAAGTTACAAGTTCTTGTCAAACACAAAAATAAGAATATATTATTTTTAATAATCAAAATTTGAATAAAAAATTAATGCTAGAAAGATCCACGTAATTAGCAAAGATACTATTTTATAACGGGTGAATGAGGTGCTAATATTTCTCCCTGCTCATAATTGACTCGTAAGCTCAAAGTTCTAACTGAAAGACCATGTTTTCTAAATTGAGCATAAAATAAAGTCTTTTATATTTTAAAAAAAAAAACGTAGTGACGACTCCAACCATTTGAGAGATGTCAAAATTACATTCTACCTCTTCCTAACTCAAATAGTCCATCATTCTCGAGTATTGGGTCATGACACTCTGTATGTTTACTTAATATTGTGTCTTCACGAATGAATGTTGTTGTCGAGTTTAATTTGTATTTAGTACTAAGAACATTGATTTTTTTTTAAAGCAAGGGTGAAAACCCGCCTGGAAATATATTAAGGAACTAAGTAACCATTATATACCCCTAAACCTATAGTTAGGAAGAAGAAACAAATTTCTATGAAATTCAAGCAACAAGAAAGAAGGAGGGGACTCCCACCAATAGTCCAATCTACAATTCACACCAAAATTAGCCAACCTATCCACACATGCATTTCCTTCCCTAAATATATGGGACACTTGCACTTGCATATCCAACATTAAGTGCTTGCACTTGTTCATAAGGTTGCTTAACTTCCAAGGAACCGGTTTGTTGCCCTTGAAAATGTCCACCACCGAGGTTGAGTCACACTCCAACCAAATTAGGTATCAACCTTTAGAGTAAGCAATTTGGACAGCTGTAATTGCAGCAAGAACTTCAGCAAAAAGAAAGTCTTGAATACTATAGTATGAAGCAAAGCAACCCAAGCACTTCCCCTTGTCATCCCTGAAAATAGCACCCCCATGCATGCCCCGGGGACCCCTTAGCCACACCATCAGTGGTTGCTTTGCTTCATATTATAATATTCAAGACTCTCTTTTTGCTGAAGTTCTTGCTGCAATTACAGTTGTCCAAATTGCTCACTCTAAAGGTTGGTACCAAATTACTAGGAACATTGATTAGGATCGGTTTTAGTTTAAAAAATTAGTCAAGTTTTCATCTCTTAATAATTCATAGGTTTTAGCCAATTGTATTGTCAATTTCATGCTATTTTGATTGAAATAATTTTAGTAGTGCCAATCATTGATAAAATTTATATTGATTTAGAGATGTTAAAGAAATATTACACAGTCCATAATTAAAACTAATTATAAGTGTTTGCTCAATTTTTTCTAGGAATGTTCTGACAAATATGTTTTTTTTGTATTTGTATAGTCTATTGTTTTGAACTACATGCCATTATTTTGTAGATGGATAAAAATTTACTTCAGGTAAATTATGTATCTATTTTGGTTAATGGGAGGCCTACTAAAGAATTTTATATGGCTAGAGGATTGGGGCAAGGCGATCTTTTAGCTCTTTTTCTTTTTCTTATTATTGTTGAAGGTCTTAGTGGCATCATCAGAATGGCAGGGACGAAGAATATTTATTCTGGGTATAAGGTTGGAAAGGATGCAGTGTCTATCTCCTACCTCCAATATGCGGATGACATCCTTCTAATCAGAGAGAATTCTGAGCATAATGTAATGGTACTGAAAAGTATTCTTAAATGTTTTGAATTGGCGTCTGGGCTGGAAATTAACTTCCATAAAAGTTGTTTCATAGGTCTAAACTCAAGTTGTGACTTCATCTTGAAGGCAGTGGATAAATTGTTTTGTGCTGTTGGTTCAGTCCCTTTCAAATTCTTAGGAATCCTAGTTGGGTCAAATCCTAAAAGGCTTTCCACTTAGTCTCCTACCATTGATTCTTTACAAAAGAAACTTTCTCTTTGAAAGCATAAGTTCATCTCCTTTGGTGGCAGGGTTACTCTTCTTAAATTGGTATTATGTTCCTTACCTATCTACTCCATTTTCTTTTATAAATCCCAGATTTATGTTATAAATGTGATTGACAAAATTCATAAAGGGGGAAGAGAGGAAATGGATTCATTGGGTGAGGTGAAAGAAAATGTGTATGCCTAAAGAGGAAGGTGATATTGGATAAAGAATTTATTCATGTTTAATCTAGTTCTCTTAGGTAAATGGAGATGAAAATTGTTATTTGAGGAAGACTCTCTTTTTCACTGAAACTCTTCAAGTCAAAGTACAGGGATGGGTTTTTAAGGTGTACATGGGAAGGTGATTTGAAATGCTTTAGGAGGAGCTCTTCTTAGTGGAGAGAATTAGGGAATCTTAGTCATAATAAGGAAAGAATAAAATGTGGGCGGGTAAATAGTGGTATCCGTAGGACTCTAGTTGTAGCACTTTTGTTAAATTATGGACTAATTTATAGGTGGGGAGTGATACTCTCAAAAATTATTTTCCTAGATTGTTTCAGGTGGCTTTGGATAAAAAGGCATTTGTTGCTTACTTGGGTACATGGAATGACATGATTTGATCATTGAACTTAAGATGGAAAAGGAATTTGTTCATTTAGGAGGAAGATGAACTTGCAGAACTCCTTAAACAACTACATGGCTTAATGCCTAAACATCACATTGATGATTGTTGGTCTTGGATTCATGATACAAATAAAAAATACTCATACAAAAATTCTTATCAAACTCTTCAAAAGGTGGAAGGAAAAAATGTTGTTGCTTTCTTTAAATGACATTGGGATTGTAACACCCCGACAAAGATGAAGTGCATAGTGTGGAAAATTGCTTTGGATTGGTTACCAACTAAGGTGAATCTTGCTTATAGAGGTGGGCTAATGTCATGTTTATGCTCTCTATCCATGAAAAAAGTTATTTGGTTGGAAAAGAAGAAACAAAAAATGGTGGGTGACTCTTTCGTTGGTAACAATTTGGACTATTTGGCACATTAGGAACAAAGTCATTTTTGAGCACAACATATTCCAAATAGATGATGTGATGAAGCTTATTTTTATACATTCTTAGAGTCTTCTCAACGTTTGGTTTCCTCTTTTCTCTTTTTCACTAATAGATTGGGTGAGACACTCATCATATTTTTTTTCTCTTTGTTGATGTAGGGATTTCATGGATAGGAGTACTACTTGTTCTCCTAATTATTTTATCCCTAAATTAATAAAGTTTTATTGGTGATAAAAAAAATCTTGATGATTACGATAAATATTCAAACTATGTCATTAGTTCTTACGATAGTTCTGACACTTGTTATGATGATATTTACTTTAAGATGTATTTGATTTATAATACGGAAAGTTGAAGTGATCCATGACCGGAAAGGCCAAATTGTGATGTGGCAGTTTACATAAGTTGTAAGTAATACATCAGCAACACACAATCTGCTTTTCTTAAAAGCAGACACATTTTGGATGGCGTGGTTGTTCTGAATAAAATTATTCATGATGCGAAGAAAACTTGACAACAATGCGGAATTTTCAAATTTGATTTTGAAAAAGCTTTTGATTTGGTGTCTTGGAGTTTCATTGATCACATGATGTCTCAATTAGGATTTTTCCAAAATGGATTATGGAATGTTTGATCACTACAACAACCTCGGTTCTCGTTAATGGTAGTCCTAAAGAGGAGATTCAACTCCAACATGGTCTTCGTCAAGGAGATCCTTTAACCTCTTTTCTTTTCCTCATTGTGGCAGAAGGCCTCTCTGGCCTCATGAGACAAGCTACCTCACTTGGCTTTTACTCTCCTTATAAGGTTGGCTCTGATGATATTACAGTCTCTTTGTGGCAATTTGCTGATGATGCAATTTTAATTGGTGACTGATCTGGTCAAAATATTTGGGCCATGAAAAATATTCTTAAATTATTTGAATTTTCACATGGTCTGAAAATTAACTTCACCAAGAGCAAATTGATTGGGTTGAATGTTGAGGAGGATCATATGAAGAGGTTGGCAGATTTCCTTCTGCGCAAGCTTTCTTTTAACTCTTTCTCCTACCTTGGTATCCCTATGGGTGTTAATCACAGACATTAAGTTACTTGGAATTCTCTTATTGAAAGAATTAAAGCTCGACTTTCTTCTTGGAAAATGAAGCATATTTCTTTTAGTCGTCGGATTATCTTGATCAATGTTTTTTTATCCGCTCTCCCGATGTATTACTTGTCCTTTTATAAATCTCCTCTTAATGTTGTTCGCTCTATTCAAAAAATTCAGCGAGAATTTATCTGGGGAGGAACTGATTCTAAAAGGAATATTAATTGGATTAAATGCGACAAGGTGTGCAAACCTAAGTACGAGGGTGGCTTAGGGGTTAAGAATATCCATTCTTTTAATCTTGCTCTTCTTGGGAAATGGAATTGGCGATTGATTACTAAGAGGGACAATCTATGGAGCAAAGTGTTGAGATCTAAGTATGGTCGAGGTTTCTCTAATCCTTCAGGGATAGGATTAAGGTCCCCTTCTGTTAAAAAGTCTACTTGGGCTAGGGATCTAGGCTTTTTCCCTTCTAGGATTATGACACCAACCATTGGTTCTGGGAGGGTATTGTTCGTCGTGTAGGTGATGGGACCACTACTAGTTTCTAGCATGATAATTGGTCTGGACCTGCTAACTTTTTCACTAGGTTTAAGACGCTCTATAATCTTAGTGTCTTCTAGGATAGTCATATCACATATTTTGGTAGATGGATGGGGGGCAAATGGGAGTGACATTTAACTTGGAGACTACATCTTTGTACTTGGGAACTTAAGCTAACTAATACTTTTTTATAGGATCTTAACCATTCGGTGTTTCAGGACAACACATCTGACTCTTGGGAGTGGAGGCATGATAAATCAAAAGAGTACTCGGTCAGATCTGCTTACAAGTTGCTTACTTACCATAATCACCAGCAAATTCTCAATAACCATAACCTTCACCTCCTATGGAAATCCAAAGCTCATCTGAAGGTAACTACTTTTGCTTGGATACTTTTTCAGGTCAGACTCCCACCTATATAAGCGCTACTTCGGAGGAGGATTCCTTTAAATCGTGATGGAGGAACTTTATGCACCTTTTGTAACGAGCATCCTGAATCCTCTCATCACCTCTTTTCTACGTGCAACCTTACATGCTGAGTCTGCCAACTTATCTATAAATGGTTGGACATCAGCGTTGTTTTTCCTCTTGCTCCAATCCACCACTTTACTACTCACATGGGCATTGTGAAAGACAATAAATATTTGAAAGTTTGGAGTGTCATTTGGTTAGCTACAAGTTGGACAATTTGGTTGGCTAGGAATGACCATATTTTTAACTCAATTAAGCCCTCTCTTCATCAGATTATGGAATCAAGTAGGATGAAATCTTGGCTTTGGATCAATGACAAGCGGGGAAAAACTCAATTCTCTATCCCGACTACATTGCTAACCCCTAAGTTTGTCTAAATATTACATTGTAACTATTTTTGTTCAAATTTTTTTTCTTTCTCTCTTGTAACTCTAATTTTTTCTAATAAAATTTCTCTTTTACCGATAAAAGAATAAGTTGTGAGTAATAAAAAGCACTTTGTTAAGGTAGATAGAAAAGGAAGACCTAACAAGATTTCTTAGTTCTACAAAGCTTCATATATATATATATATATATATATATATATCACTTCATTTAGGGAGATTCACTACTTGGAACTAATCTCACATTAGTGTAAAATATGATTTTAACTTTGCTAATCAACCTTGGTTTGTTTTCAAATTAATTTCAAATAAAAGACTTTCGTCGATAAAATGAATAGGGAGCAAATATTATGTCCCATAATTTGTATCAATTCATGTGTTATCAATCGTAATTGGTTAAAAAACATTATAATTAAAATTTTAACTTAAATATGTTTTTGTTAACCAATCGCAACTGATAACACATAAAGTGACACTACATATAGAAGATATGTACTTCCAAATGAATGAGGCCTAAATGTTTAAGAGGTATTTATTTTAGCATTCTCCTTTTTTTAAGTTTATACCTCTTCTCATTAACCTTCATGTATCATCGTCTTTATCTAATATATTTCGAGGTGTAGTTGCACCTTCGGCTTAAAAAAGATTTTGACGTAGGTTAAATGCACAACCAGTGTCTAATGCTCTTCCGTTTCAAATATTATTTCCTATATCTTATATAACTCTTTGCTTTACTAAACCTAAACCATGTCTTCTACCAACAAAGTGTTTGTTAATGATATAAGACCCGTCTAGATGCCTATGTAATATATTAAGTTAAAGATTAAAAAAATCGATTATTGAAAACGACACATATAAAAGGGAAAGTCACACAACTTGAAAGTAATTAGTTTCTGTGAGGAGATACTTTTCTTTATATAAAAAAGAGGTGTTACTTTGTTTAGAATTGACTTTGATGTGATTTAAGATGATGTGAATTAGGTTTGATCCTACCATAATTATATTTTGCACTGATATGTTTTTGGCTTTTACACTTTCCAAACACGAAATGGTACAAAAGGAATTAAAAGAAAATAATATATTTATAATTGTATTTGTTTCTTTGTTATTTCTTGAATAAAATTTTTACTTATAAAAAAAATTAATTAATTTTTTTATAAACATGATTTTTGTAGGCATTGTCATTTTGACGTCAAGTATGACACGCTAATTTATTTTATTAACACATTATGCTTTTAATATTAGGAAACGACTTCTTGCAACTCTATAAGTGTAACAAATTATTGATCAAGTGTAAATAGAGAATTTCATTTTTTTTACATTATATAGTGACTAATCATATTCGGTTTATTACATGCAAAGGAAAATAATATGGCAGAAAGTGTAAACATTTTTTATGCCATGATCATCTTCTTCTCTCTATTTTTTGTTGTAAGAAGTGGTGGTAAGCCATTTTATTTCCTTTTAAAAATTTCTCATTTACCTAATAGATGAGTTTCTATTTTCCTTTTTGTAACGTTTTTTATTTTTAATTTCTTCTTTATATCACAGAGGGTTTTATTTGTCGAAGCATTATGGATTGTAGATTTTATTGTCCTCCTGGTTCTATTCCAAGTTGCCCTTTCAAAGTTTGTGTGTGCCTATAATAATTTAAGTTAGTAATTGTTCTACGTAACTTCTAATCCTATCAATTTGTGTTTTATTTCATCAAGTATTAATTTATTATATTTCTTTAACCTTTTTGTTTCTCTGGCAGCCTCAAATGATAATTAAATTATATTGTGAAAGTTCTCTTTCCTATGCACGCCTGATGAAGATGTAGAGGGCTACAACATTTCTAAATAATTACTCAGGAAAATATGTATCTACTAACATATAAGAATTTTTTAAGTGATTACTATATAATTTATTATTCATATCTAATACTCATTGGCTCCTAAATAAAATTTATATAAATTAGTAAGAGATGATATAATGATTATATATAAATTTTTATATTTATAATAAATATATATATATATATAAAAGGAGTGACTCGTTTACACCAATTTTGAGTTACACTAATTATATTATATCTCAGTCATTTTCTAAAATCCAATGAACCAAATGGTTGACTGAAATAAATGATGAAAGAGGAAAAGGTAAATCTTAAATAATTTTTAAGTTTTGTTCATTTGGTTCGTTGGATTTAAGAAAATGAATGACTAAGATTGAATATAATTAGTGTAACTCAAAAGTAAAAAATCCCTCATAATTGTAATAGTTACTTTGATTATGAAAAATATGAGTATCTCAGTGTTTCAGTTAATAATTATTTCTAGCTACAAAGTTGTCATAAGATTGGTGAATTGCAATAAAAAGTAATATGTACACCCCCTTTGCTTCTTTTTATAAGGTAATGTTTTGTTTTTTGGGTTTAGTGACTTAGTCCCATTCTTTTCGAAATTCTATTTACAATGTTACGAAAATATGTTAACTTGCTCAAATAAATAGAGCGGAAAGAGAAAATGTAATTAATTAATAAATAAAAATTTTAATATGACAAACTATATACAATTCTATACAAATTTAATAATGTTACCACCTTTCTTATTTGTCTTACAAAATAAATTGAATGTAGTATTTATATACCCCTAGTAAGGAGATTATAAGTTAAAAAATAGGAAATGAGATAAAGTTATCATAGAATTAAAAATGGATGACAACAATAAAAGAATTGGTCAATTTTCATATATGCTAGCTTGTTGGTTGAGATGGGTGATTTTAAGCATGGTTATTAAACTCGTCTTGGATGGTCTGATTTAATCAAAAAACAACTATTTGACCCGTCTAAATTACTATCTAATCAACCATGTACCAACATGGCATAAATCAGTTTGACTCGATTGATTCACACATAAAATCGATGATTCAGCTGGTTGGACCAATTTGACTCGGCTATTTAAATTACTTTTTTAAAAACACTCAAACAATATTATTTTGAGAGAAAAATATGCTCCTTTCAACTTATTTGTATGTTTTTGTTGTTGTAGTTATGTTTCTTCTTTATTATCTTATGTTACATCAAAACTTTAGTTGTATGATTGAGCTTCAAATTATTTATTTAGTTTTGTTGCGATTAAATTAAAGCATAAAACCTATTTTTTAATGATATTTTTAACTTATTTATGTGATTTAAGATCGTGTAAATTATAAGTTCGGGCTTACGTGATAAAATGATAAAAATTGAATTGTTATTTAATACAAACTGAATTCACGGATTATGGCCTTGTAAATATTATGTTGGGGATAAAACATTAGAAGTAAGGATGACAATGAAAACCGAATTTGTGGGTACCTATTCAAACTTAACCCAAATTTAACGGGAAAAACTCAATGTAGATGAGTTTGGGTTTTACGAATTTGATACAACTGATATCCTACCCTGAGTCCGCCTCAAACCCAATCAATGTATGTAAGATTATAAAATTAGGTATATATATATATATATATATTCTAAAACCAAAAATTTGAGTCTATATATGAACTTCCAAAGCCAGCAATGTAAAAATTGATTGGTTAGCTAATTAATGTAATTCGTCCTCTTTCCAGCATCTCCACCTTTAACATAGTGTGAATTTGTACTCTTGCATGTATATATGTGTAAATCATATCGAAGCAAGTTACCATGAGTAAATAATATTGCAGCAAGTTAGCTCATTAATGTAATTCTCCATGCTTCCGACATCTCCATCTTTAACATAATGTAAATCCTTACTCATTATATGGTCTCATTTACAATCATTTTAGAGCAAGTTGTTGTGATTTTTTTTCTCTCTGTAAATCCTTCTTAATCTAATTGTTTCATTTTATCGGGTTCTGGTTGGGTTTGGACTATCCGAAACTCAACGGATTTGGATATAATATTGTTAGTTTCAATCTCACCGAATTTGGATTTGGGTTTTGAATTTCAAGTTCGGGGTTGAGTAAGTATAAACTTGATCTTGATCTACAATTATAAGTTCGGGTTTCAAGCCCTAGCAAATGTCTCTCACTCATTTGTCTTGAATCTCTTTTCCTACTATATTTTTCCTTTTGCCAATAAAAAATTAAATTGTAATTTTTAAAAAATCATTTGGATAGCTAATATGTTGAAAACTGTAAAAGCAAACATATGAAATTATAATAAACAAACAATAATCCATTACTAACGTAAGGTTTATAAATTTATTTCAGAAATTGTTAATCGATAAATTGGTTATTATTTTAATTAAATGTACAGATTGTCAAAAAATATATAGAATTATTGTATCCATGACAACTTCGATGATATTAAATTGTTTATCATACCTATGTAAATTAGGTGAATAAGGGTTTTGTTTAGAAGATTTAATTAATTAAACTAAATTTAAAATAGGTTTGGGTTGATCCCTAAATCTTTTGGCCACCTCCTCTCATATATCATTAGCACTCGTTTAGGAAATATGAGAATCCTTTCTTATTTTTTACTACATCCGGACGACGATTCAGCAACTCTTGCTCATTTGACATTATACTTGGGCGATATAGCACATTGTTTCTGGTACCGACCTATCATTAACATTATTATATCGTTGATCTATATTATAAAAATTTGATAAAGTTTTATGTTGACTTTCAATTGCCTAATACAATCTTCACCTTTTATTCGAGTTTAGAATATGTATAGCATGAAGCAGATTTTAGCGTAACTCCTTGTTTACTTAATCTGAACCATATCTTCCTTTCTTGATAATTAACTTTATGTTATTTAAGTCCTAAATTTGATGCGAATTAACTTTGATCCTACACTACTTTTAATTTATGCTTGAAAAATGTCAGTGACATCATTTTGCACTATTATGTTATTTGTCTTTTATATTTTCCAATCATGAAAGGGTAAAAAAATATTATTTTTTTTAACAAATTTCAGATAAAATAATGTACCATGCTAATGTACTTAAAAGACACATAGTAATGATTTTAATATTAGGAAACAACTTCTTGTAACTCTATAAGTATAACAAATAATTTATTTGGTATGAATACAATATTTCATATTTTACATTATATAGTGGCAAATCTTTTTCAGATTATTACATGCAAAGGAGAAAAATATGGTAGAAAGTGTAAAAATGTTTTATGCCTTGATCTTCTTCTTCTCTCAATTACTTGTTGTAAGAAGTGGGCGTAAGTTATTTTCTTTTCCTTTTATAAATGTTTATTTACCTAATAGATAAACCATTTTCCTTTTAGTAATATTCATTTATTTTTTCTTTACATTACAGAAGGTTTCCGTTGTTGGTCAATCGAATGTTGTATACGAATTTGTCCTCCTGATCTATTTCCAAGTTGCCCTCATGGTACCTGTGTGTGCCTGTAACAATTGAAGTGAGTAATAGTTCTACATAAATTCTTACCTATTATTTGAATTTCATGTCATAAAGTATCATTTGATTATATTTCTTTAACATTTTGTTTTTTTTGACAGCCTCAAAAGAGAATTATATTACATTGTGAAAGTTCTCTCAGGATGTTATAGAGGGCTACAACATTTCTAAGTAATTATGGTAGATGCTTCATTTAGAAAAATATAATTATTTAAGAGTGTTTGAGTTATGATTTATTTTAGCGTAACATTTGTGTATGAAAGAGAACAAAAAAAATAATATATACTCCCTCTAGACCTTTGGTAATTTTGGGGGTTTTGTTTTAGTTCATATAGTACTCTTTTCAAAGTTATATTTACAACAAATGATTTTTTTTTGTCAAAATACATTTACTTACTCAAGTAATTTGAGTGGAAAGAAAAAAGTTTAGTTTAGTTAATGAATGAAAAAATTTAGTGAACTGCATATATTTTTTAACAAATTTAATGATGTTTATGCATTCCTTATTCCATAACAAATTATCCAAAATGGTTTAATAAAAAAGATTGAATTAGATATTTAAAGAGACATTGTAAAAAGCTTAAGTTAAAAATAAGTAATAAGTTTGATATGACATTGTCATAAAGTTAAAAATGAATGACAAAAACAAAAGTACAGATCATTTTTATGCATTCTTGTTTGTTGAGTTTTGGTGATTTTAAGATCCATGAGTATTATAAGCTCGAGGTTAATTAAGAAATAAATTGATAAAAACTGGATATTTAGTTTTTATAAAAAGTTGAATTACCTAGTGTCCATACTCCATATAATTTGTGAAGTAAATTTATGGGTGCATTAAATTTAAAGACCAAATTACCAAATTTTGAAATCCAGATTAAGTTTGAATAGTTTATTATTAGGTATAACAACTGGAACCATGTTTCAAAATGTTAAAATATGATTTCTAACTAGTATATATAAATGGTTGAATTGTTGTTTAAAACAAATCCATAAACTTTCCAACAAAAACTTAGAACATCGTCAAATTTTCTTAATCTCTGTTAACCTTGAAATTGAGTGGATAAAAAATTGATTGGCATTGGGTACTTTAAATTAGATGAGAAAGTATATAGCAACATTATTACAACAAAGAGATAAATATTTAAGACAGGGGCGGATCTTCTCTAGGACAGATGGGGGCAGTTGCCTCCCTCAAATATTTCAAAAAAATATTATAGAGATATTGTTTTTGGTCTATTTTAAAATTTAACAACAAAACTTCAAGATAAGAGTGAAATATTTATGTATTATTAGTGTAAAAATTTATACACATTCACTACATCATCCATCATTCATTTAGATTAATTTTTAAAGATTTTGTAACAAAAAATAATAAAGATACATTGATTTGTATATTATTTAGACTTGTTAGTGCATTGTTAGTGCATATATTATTCTCTCAAAGAATAATACTTCTACACGACTTATTGGACAAGAAAAAAATTCAATATTCTCTTTAAAACTCTCATCCTTTATAAAGTTTCACTCTTTTTAGTATCACATGACATATTTCCCTCCCCTCATATCGTTTTAGATAACTCTCCAACTCAAACTCATTTATTTGTTCACCTTAAAAATGTCATATTTGCTCTTTATAAATCAGTTTTCTTCAATTGCTTTTTTTATGACACATTATCATATGGCTATGAAGTCATGACATGATTACTTATGATTTGTTTGTTTCTTACATCAAATTTTATTCACGGATGTTGATATTCTTTGTTAGTGAACTATTTTTTTATTAATTAATTTTAGTTGGGTTAATCCATTGTTATGTATGATATTCTTAATTTCATTATTTCTATCTTTATATATTTTTCTCTTAAAAAATTATTTATATCAATCTCAAACATACATTATTTTGATTCTCTATTTGAAAGGATTGAAAAACTAACTTCATGTTCGATTCTTCTGAGTTTAAAATACATATAATGTTTATAAGAGATAATGAACTTATTTGTGCTTAGGAATATTTGGAATTTCTTCGTAGGTTTATTATGTTATATTTTTATCATGTTACTTGGGAATTTAAACATGAAAAAATAACTCATTTTTACATTAAAAAATTATATATATTTTAATAATTTCATATGTTATTTATGTATAAATTATAATCCCGCCCCATCTAAAATTATGGTCAAGATCCGCCACTGATTTAAGAGATATAGGAAAACCAAAAGACAGACATAAAATTGTTTTCTACACTTTCCGTGGCCAATATGAATTCCTTGCAATGTCGTTTTGGCTTACATATGCACCATCTGTAACGTTGATAATTTTTAATTTTTAATGTGTGGGTGAAAAGGTAGATTTATTTTAGTAATGTTATGCAAAAAAAATTAGATGAATATTCTGTCTTTTGAATGATTATTTAGTAAATTTACAATATCTTGTTTATTTAAAATAAGTTATTTTATCTGTCATCTCAAAACCAAATGAAATTGAATTTTAAAAAAACAATTGTTTTTTATCAAACATAAGTGTTTTTTTTAAGCAACTATCCTATAGCACAAGAAATATTATAAAATGGAACCAAAAGAGAGAAACACAGAGGGATTACATGTTCCTAAATCTGTACTTAGGAAGACCAAGTAAGTTCCTATTATAGTCATTCATAATGAAACTAGGGATTGAATTCCAAGTTGTGCTATTCCTGGACGTTGCACCAAAAGAGGCCAATTTGTCAGCACAAGATTTGCCCTCTCTATAAATGTGAGTGATTTTCCAATTTAACAATTCCAGAGTCTTAGAACACTTGTGTCACTTGTTATGCAGTTGCCATGGGGGATTAGAATCTCCTCTGAAAATTTTCACAACCAGAACAGAGTCAACTTCAAGCTAAATGTTCAACCACCCTTTCTTGTAGGCCCAGGAAATAGCTTTAATAGCCGAATAAAGCTCAACATAAAGGGTAGACTGATATTAAGATAGGAGCCAAATCCTAGGAGGAACACCCCTTTGTGATCTCTAAATATGCCTCTTCCACCCACATGACCAAGACAACCGAAAGCTGCACCATCCGTGTTCACCTTTATCCAACCAACTGAGGGTGCCAACCAAAGAACCTCAGTAATCTTAGGAGCATAGTTGTAGTGGATACTGACTTTGAAATGCTTTAAAATAATCAGATCCTTGATAGAAGGATTTGCAGAATTTATCAATAAATCAAATTTTCTCAAGTCCTATTAACCTTGAAATTTAATGGATACAAAATTGTGACTCACATTAGGAACTTTAAATTAAATGAGGAAAGTAAGGAGTAGACATGATTTGACTAAGATAGATGAATATCCAAATATTTAAGAGATATAGGAAGAAGAGCTTCAAGTATCTACTCTGAGTACCACGACAACTGTGGATTCTTTGATTTCTCATGATAATATTTGTAGACCATTTATAGGTTCAATTCTTGGAGAATGTTGTGGTGGCGTGGTGGAGTAGTTTTTATGGGTTATGCGAAATGATCTAATCTTTTTTTACAATAAGGTAAGTTATGTACACATTTTGGACTTGATTCAAGTAAAGTCTTAGACTTGGTTTCTTTCAAAAATCGATTGAACCTCTTTGTTGTTTTCAAATTAATGTAATAATCCTATATATTGTATAACTATATACTAAAAAACATCGTTAATTGATATTTTTCTGTATTGGGTTAGTACCTTTTGTACTATTTTTAATATATTTGGCTTATAAAAAAACTATGTTAATAATGAATTAATATACTTTCTTTTAATTGATTAGGAATGAAGCTTTATGTTATTGCATAAAATAAATGTTTAGATTACATAACCCTACATAATACATGGTACCACATCATTCTTGTACTACTCATATCTACAACTTTAGTTAAAACTCAACATTATTCCTCTTTTTTAAGCAAAGGTGGCAGAGCACCCGAAAAACTATATTTATAATAAGGAGAAGAGATTACATGGATTGAAATCTATAGTTAGGCATTCCAACCATGTTTCTAAAGAAATCATATGTCATAAAGCTTGGAACTTCATGCCATAAAGAGAAGGACTTAGACAAAATACCAAAATTAGTAAGTTTATCGGCACAAGAGTTTCCCTCCCTATAAATGTGGGAAATAGAAAAGTTCATAGAAGAGATTGTAGTTCATAGAGAGTGAACCAGAGGTTCTCCCAACCAATTATCAGTCCATAAGTTGGTATGTTGACCATTGTCAATTAACCATCTTGAATGGTCTGTTGTTGATTGCCAATTCATCTTTATACCCTGCCATACAGAGGATTTGAAGAATCTGTTAGGTAGGGTGCAAGCATCCCCATACCTGCTTCTATAGAGGATAGCCCAAGCAATGTTTGAAGTTCTCATCTCCCAAGCTAGTTTGATCAAAGCAACCTGGTTCATTTTCTGGAGAGACTTGATGCCCAAACCACCCATCTTAGCACGACAGCAGACTTGAGCCGAAGCAACAGTCACCAATTTTTTATCTTTATATCACCTGACCAAATGAAGTTCCTTATGCAAGAATCCAGATGCTTGATCAACATTGAAGGCCAATGATATATGTGGAAAATATAAACCAACATACTCTGAATCACAGACTTAACCAGTTCAACCCTTCCCATAATTGACAAAGTTGGACCTTTCCACTTGGCCAAGTTCTGTATTATTTTGTCAGCAATTGGTTGGAAATGCACCTTTTTAGGCTTACCCTTGAAGAGAGGGACTCCAAAATAGTGAAAAGGAAGGGAGCCAGGGAGGAAGCCAAGAGCATAAGAACGAGTAACAATCTTCCTAGGAGTTGCCTTAGCTATGTAGAATTTGCACTTAGCAGTATTTATGTTTTGACCTGAAGCATCAGCATAAACATGAAGGAGTTTCTTTAGGCAATCAAGCTCCTTTTTAACA
This sequence comes from Lupinus angustifolius, assembly GCF_001865875.1. Taxonomy (NCBI): domain Eukaryota; kingdom Viridiplantae; phylum Streptophyta; class Magnoliopsida; order Fabales; family Fabaceae; genus Lupinus; species Lupinus angustifolius. The sequence continues at coordinate 844,313 of NC_032020.1, read as the reverse complement.
CCCCTACAGAAAATTAGAATGTCATCAGCAAAAAGGATATGACTAGGTAGATGCAAATTTTTTGGTCTAGAAATGGATCTCATCTTGTTCTCATTCACAAGCTTGCTGATTCCTCTACTCAGCTGAAAAACCTATATTTTGGCCATTGACATTAATAGAAAGCTTTGCAGAATGCAGTATAGTGCTTATCCATTTGGTAAAGGTTTCACTGAAACCAAAAGCCTTTAAAGTATCAAGAATAGTGTCAAAAGCTTTAGTTATGTCTAACTTGATTGCCAAGTTACCACCAAAAGTTTTGTGCTCAAGCAGGTTTATTGCTTCAGAGGCAATGCATATGCAATCCTTAATATTTATGTCCTTAATGAAGCCTCTTTGATGGGGAGAAACAATCCTAGCAGCAATAGAAGTTAATCTGTCAGTTAGGACCTTAGAGATGATTTTGAATTGGAAATTAGCAAGAGCAATGGGTCTATAATCCTCAATCCTTTCTACATTAGAGAACTTAGGGATCATAATTATAGAGTTAGAGTTCATATTTGGCATAACCCAACCTTGCAAGAAGAATTGAGTGACAGAGTTGCACACATCCTTACCAACAATCTCCCAAAAGTGTTGATAGAAGCAACCCCAAAACCATAAGGGTCAGGGGCTCCCTCCCTATTCATAGAGAAAACAACTTTCTTTATCTCCTAATTAGTAGGAATACTAGTTAGCATTGCATTGTCCTCATTGCCCACCAAGCTAGGGATAACATTTTGTATAAGGGAATTAGGGACACAGTTATCTTTTGAGGCAAATAAATCCATGTAGAAGGTAAGAGCATGACTGCTTATTTCCTGTTGAGTAGTCAGAACCTCCTCACCCTTTTTCAGGATGGAGATTGATTTAGTAGTTTGTCTTATCTTAGTGATCTTGTGAAAAAAACTTGTATTTCTATCACCATGGATGTACCTAGTCTAGATTTTTCCTTCCAGAAATCCTCCTCAATTGTTAAAGCTTCCGGTAACTGGTTTTGAGCATGGAGATCCTGATCCAATAAGTCTGGGTCTGGATTAGAAGCATTGATACAGCTTCGAATTATCTCAACATTGGCCAAAGCATTATTGACTCTGAGATGCACATTACCAAATATATTAGCATTCTAATCCTTCAGCTTAATCTTTAGAATTTTCAGTTTTTGAGATAGAATAAACATAGGACAGCCAAGAACTGGATCTCTCCAAGACTCCTCCACCAAGAACTCAACATTATTCTCTTTCATTATTGAATATTAATCATAAAGTTTATGTTAGTGAGACTAAAGAATAAATCAGACAACTCAAACATTTTATGTTAACTACTGTGACCCTAATAAAATACTTTCATTTTGCCCATGAAATATGTCATCATTTTATTTGCCCACTACTTTGTTTTAGGTTTTTTATCTTTCCAATCACGAAAGGGTAGAAAAGAAATAAAAAAAAGTGGGATTAGGAAAGGTAAATGAACTTTTGAAGCAATATCTTTTTTAAGTAAAATATAATAAACTAATGTACTTAAAGAGACATTTGATAATGAATTTTATATTAGGAAACAATTTCTTGCAACTCTAGAAGAGTAAATAAAGAATTTCATTTCTAGCATTATATAGTGGCAAATCATTTTCATTTTATTATTACATGCAAAGGAGGTAAATATGGGAGAAACTATAAACTCTTTTTATGCCTTGATCATCTTCTTTTCCCTATTTATTGTTGTAAGAAGTGCTGGTAAGCAAGTTTTTTTTCCTTTTAAAAATTTATTCTTTACCTAATAGATAAGCTTGTATTCCTTTCAATAACATACCAATATTTCTTTTTTACATCACAGGTTCTGTATATTGTGAATTTAATGAGGATTGTAAATTTTATTGTCCCCCATTTCTTATTCCAAGTTGCCCTCATTATGCTTGTTACTGCTTGTAACATTTAATGTGAGTAATTGTTCTACATAACTTTTTATCATATTATTTGATTTTCATGTCATAAAGTATCAATTTTTGAGGGACCAAACTGGTAAGGTCAAAAGCATGAGGGACTAAAATGAGTATTTACTCTTGATTATATTTTTTTAACCTTTCTTTCTTTGACAGCTTCCAAATAGAATTAGATTATATTGTGAAAGTTCTCTCATGCATGCCTCAACAAGATAGGGAGGACTACAACAATTCTAAATTTTTATAATTTCCTTCAGTTAATACAAAAATATGATAATGTAAGAATCTCTAAGTTAATCATTTATTCTATCCATATATTTGTCATAAGATTGAGGTATGAAATACAGTGAAAAATAGCATATATTACCTCTATTATTGAAGTTACTATTTACAATAAATAGTTTGTTATCAAATTTATTAATATAGAAAATAAATTTGAGATAACATTATCAAAATTTTAATAATGAATTCAAAGCAGATGACGAGAATGAAATACTAATATTGAAAGTTACATTTAAAGAATATGTGCAGATGCTTAGATGAAGACAAAGTTGAAGACAAACCAAGCATGACTTCATGACAACAACAAAACTAGTACTTACTTTTACATTCTCTTAGAATAAGTCTTATATTGTATTTTATCTTTTATAGGTCCAAGATGAATGGGATAAAGTTAAAAGTATCATATAAAACACTTATTTGATCTTAGATTAAGTTACCCCAAACAAACATAAGGATTTGAGTTGTGTTTTTTAAGTTTTTAAAAAATATTCATTATTAAAACTTTTTTACAAGCAACTATAAAGTGAAGAAAAATATAAGTTGTTTTGAAAATGTTAACTCAAAAAAGTACAAGTCCATTATAAATTATTGAGCACAATAAAGTGTTTAGGGATAGAGAAAAATATACAAGGATTTTTACTTTAGTTCACTCTCAATAGTTATTTATTCCCTCACTTTATGGTTACTCACATTTTCAGGCAAGGGAATTCTTGTGCTGATAAGTTTGCCACTTATGGAGTGAGTTCCAAGATTGACTCATGGTGGAATAGTATGCCGAATTTTTTGTATGATGAATTTCATAGGAATAGGAATTTGCTTCCTAATTATAGGTTTCGCAATTTGTAAGCTTTTGGCATTCGTTTGTATTCCTTTGCTTTCTAATGAAATCTTGGGTGTGTTAGCACCTTTGTTTAAAAAAATAGTTATTTATTCCCTTCTCCTAAAAGGATATACATTATTTCTCAAATAGCTTACAAGTATTCAATACATTTTTAGAAAAGTATTCTTTCTTACATAAAGCCTCTTCAAGCTCTAAATATCAAGTTTTCATTATTGACCAAACCTCTCTGGCTATAAACTAGGTCAAGTATTCTATACTTTCCAAGTCTCCTCTAAGCTCTAATATGTATATGGAGTTGGCTTCTTAATCTTTAACAACTCACTATGTGATGGTATGAAAACATAAGATCACTTGAGTTTAAGGCTCTCTAAGAAATAAATCTTAAAACTTATAAATGTAAAGTCTAAGATTAAGCTATAGTTCTATAAAAATAAAACTCCTATACAAGAAAGTATTTTTTTTAAAAGAGTTTATATGCACTTCACTTATATTTCCTCTTAACCTTGTGCCTTTCATCACTCTTGTGTTTTGAGTTCTTCCTCTTATAGGTGAGCTTCAACTACTTTGGGTAACATTTCAATGGTTTCTTGAGGTGCTTCAATTGCTTTCCTTTGGAGTAAACATCAAATCCATTAGTTCATTATGTCCGGATAGCAAGAAGAAAGTTATTACTCGAATCCATTGTGTCTTGAGACATGTCTGGTTCCATATTAATTATGTAGGATTCATTATAACTAAGTTCATCTTCTTTGATGTATTTATGTTTTCTTTTTTTCAACATTAACTTCAAAATTAATAAGAGTTTGTGCACTTTCTCAAATAATTTTGATTCTTCCTTTGTACTAGAAGATTCGTCTTTTCTTATCTACAAGATAGTTAGAGAACAAAAGTACTAAGTTTCACTTAATAATAAATACAATATTTAATAATTGAATCATTAATAATCACAATAAAGATGTATAACGAATATTTAAGTCCAAATGGTTGGACAAGTAGACATGTATATAAGATAATACAGTTAAAGTTATTGGATGTGATGGTCATTAGAAGTAGTTGTTACTTACATACACTTTGTTTTAGAAGCAAGTGACTTAATTTTATTTGGACATGCATGTTATTGGACGCAAATGTCATTGGACGCTATAACTCGATGAGCTTAATCACTAGACTTATTTAACTTAGCATTAAAACATATATGTCATACGATATAGATATTGGACATGTTATGCAATCTTTTCATATAACTCATGTTCTATGTAAAAAGTAATTAAGCATGAGTTATAACAATATATTTTGTTTCTCTAAGATAATTTATTTGTTATAGTAAGCTTCCCAAATTTAATTATTTGTTATTGATCAAAACATGAGGAAAAGTATGAGATTAATAAGTTGCTTCCACTAAGATAAGAATCACTTAAAAACATAAACCATTACGATTCCAAAAATCTTCCCTTTTAATAATGACAAAAAATTAAATTAAATTTGCTAATCAAAATCTATACAGAGATAAAAGACTCCACCTAATATTAAGCACTAAGAAAGGCTTTTCGAAAGTTGTGCAAAAACAATTTCCAATTAGAGTAAAATCAGAACAACATATCATATATAAAGAAAATTAGGTTATTATATACTAGCATTTCATATATGACATAGATTGGACATGTATTATTCACTTAATTGCAACATATAGAACATATATGTATGAACAAGTATACAAGTATAATCTTAGTTGTTTTGTGATGGTAGTATTTGGTTTTCTATAGGGTGAGGATGAGAAATTCGTGTCATTGTGTAGGTAGTGATGGTTGCGATAGAGTACATTAGAATATAGGGTTACATCTTGAGTTACTAGGGTCTTGGCCTTTGAAGATCTCCAATTCTTGGTCATTGTAGAAGCAACAATACCATCAAAAAAATTCTATATTTTGTTTGAGATGAGAAGCTTATATCATCACCATTCTCCTCCATTAGCAAGACGAACTTACGAGCTTAGAAGCAAAAAAAAATTGTGTTTACCAATATGTGAGGTATTCTCTTATGGTATTTCATCGTTGTGAAACATTGTTGAATAATTATATTTGAATGCATGTGAGTATTTGTCATAAATTGATTTATATGTCTAATCAATTACTTAGTTAATTTTTATAGCTTATTATTATTATCAAGGATAAGATTTTGAAATATCCCAATTGCAAATTGTTATGTTGGGATGTAAAATATATAGGTTTGAAATTGGGGTTTGAGTGAACTTGAGAAAGTCATAAGTTAGTTGTGAGAGATATGAAAATATTTATAGGAGGATTAAAAATAAATATTAATGTGAGAATGGAAAATCAATTAATTTGTAGGATTAAGAAAATTACTAACTATTATGTGAGGAGTAAAAATAAGAGTGTAACGAGAGTTAGTATTCTGAGAAAAGAAGAAAATATGTTCTTGAGTTTGTGTGTAATCGGAGATAATAACTCTAAATTATTTTGTTTGGTAAAATATAAATGTCACTATATGTCAGAGTAACAATTTAACAGCGCTCATTTTAAGGATATGACAGCGCTTTCGGGTGATGTTTATTTGAGCGCAGTAAAATATCGACATGCTTTAACAACACTTATGTGGGCCCTATTGTATGTGTTGGTACAGCGGAAACGATCGTTACGCAGCGTTGGTCACAAGTAATCAAATAAAGGCATAGAATAAATAGAAGAGAAGAAACAAGAGAATTTGTTAACGGGATTCGTCCAATTGTGCCTACGTCCTCGGAAGCGTTGAGCGGCTACCAAGATATTATTAGAGAATAAGGATTACAAACCGTAACACACTCATGGACCCACCTGCCCATGGGGTGTTTCTATTTGGTGCTTATATTTGGTGCACATTATAACAAGGGACTTGAGTCTAATATATAATATTGATTACTCTACTCTACTCCAATACTAGACAATGTGGGACTAACACAATAACATATTTTCAAGCATCCCAACAATCTCCACCTTGATTGAAATAGACGAATATCTCGCTCCTTATGAAATCTACACAAGAATCTCCACTTTAGCGAATATCCAGCTCCACCTTGCTCAATATCTAAATCTCTTTAACAACTCATTCACATAAGAGTTTTCTCCCCTTCAGCATAAACCTCCTGAGTATCTTGACGATGTTACCAAGAGCCTAAGTCTCCAAACTTGTAGTGCAGCTTCCCGTACCGGCATCAAATGGAACACGACGCCTAACCACCTGTTGCTAGGAAGTCTTTCGATATATTGGAACCTCTACACAAAAGTTTACCAACAATCGGCATCTTCAATACTCAGTCAAACTGAACATTGGAGCTTCCTTGGAAAGCCTCAACCGCTACCACCATTGTCTACTCTGACAATCCTAGTTCAAAAGAACTATCATACTCCATTATAAGGAATATACCCACATCATACACCTTGCGTGAATGCTAACTATTGTATGTGTCACATTCTTGCATCCAAGCCAATGCCCATGTTACACCCCTGCATCTCTACCAGTGCTTGTGTTACAACTTGCATCAAAGCCAATACCCATTTAACACCCTACAACAAAGTCAGTCAGCGCCTTTGTGCTTTTGTGGATCTGCTAACAATTAATATCTTTCATTATGACGTCTCAGATATGCCAAGGATATTCCACTTCTCATCTCAAATGAGAACATTCTCTCATCATCTAGAGAGATATTGTCGGCAACTATCTCTGGGTCAAACTCAACACATGAGTCTGTATCTCCACCTTGATCCTAATCCAGTACATGAATTTCTGGGATTCTGGATCAACATATATCGCCCCCATAATAGTTTTGTTGTGTTTTCTTCTCCTTCAACTCATCTACTCTATCTTTGTCATTACCTTTGACAAACCTTGTCTCGCCATCACGCCTTCACCCTCTTTAGCCATTATTTGTTGTTTGGGTTAAGAGTCATCTACCAATTGACTCTCATACCAATTGTTGATGCAACAGAAGCGATCGTTGTGCAGCGTTGGCTACAAGCAATCAAATAAAGGCATAGAATAAATAGAAGAGAAGAAACAAGAGAATTTGTTAATGGGGTTCGGCCAATTGCGCTTACGTCCCCGGGATCGCTGAGCGGCTACCAAGATATTATTAGATAATAAGGATTAAAAATCCTAGCACACCCATGGGCCCACCTGCCCATGGGGTGTTTCTATTTGGTGTTTATATCTGGTGCACATTATAACAAGGGACTTGAGTCCAATATATAAAATTGGTTATTCTACTCTATTCCAATACTAGACAATGTGAGACTAACACAATAACATATTTCAAGCATCCTCAACAGTATGAATGTCATACAACAACGCCTCATCCAACGGGCAGCGCATGCTACATGGAGCGTTGTTATATTATTCATCTATAATAGTGCTGGTTAAAATGAGTGTTGTTGAATTAATCATTTATAATAGTGTTCCTTATAACGAGCGTTGTTCTATTAATCATATACAACAATGTTGACTAAAATAAACAATATTGTATATATTACATACAAAAGTGCTCTCTACATCGAGCATTGGTATGTGTAATATATACAACAGCGCTTGCTAGAGCTCCCCTAGCATGCACTGTTAATTTGTACTACCTGCATATATATTTATCATGCCAATTATGTTTGTATTTTTAACAACACATATATTCTGAATAGCACAGACACACATTTGTATCTTCCAATTATGTTTGAATTATTAATTAACATCAAAACAATACAAATTATAAATAAAAAATATCATGTCAATTATGTTTTGGCAGAGACAATAAGTACATAAAATTACAAACAAATAATATATGCAAATTATATACAAACAAAATTATGCTATAATTATACAAATACATGCATCGACTTTTTTATTTTCTTTGATTGTTGTTGGCTTGTAATAATATCCTTGTTTGGAGGAATATATTTATTCACCCAATGCCCCTCATTGTTGATCATCTCTTGTATGTAAATTATCATTAGTAGTTGGTTCGCTCTCATGCGATTATGGTGTTTCATAAAAGGATCATCTTCAACATCAATATCTTCATATTATTGGTCATCAATATTATTGACTATTATTTTGTTAGTCAAAAGAACAATGGACCATTTCATATTTGTTGTGTCACTAACATAGAATACTTGTTGAGCATGTGATGCTAGAATAAATGGCTCATCTTTATATCATGGCCTATTAAGATCCACCTTCATGAATCCTAACTCATCAACTCGAAAGCCATTGTTGTTATCAACCTACATACAACAAAAAACAGGAAATTGAAACATTGTGTAATCCAATTCTCATATTCGTTCAATCAAACCAAAGTATGACATATTCACATATATTGGGTTTCTATTTTTGGCACTTGACATATGTAATGTTCGAACAACAATTGTCACGCCACTATTTTGATGGTTAAGGATGAACAATGGAGTTTGTTGAGAGTCTTTGGCTAATCACTCACTTGAAAATATAATGATATTTGGAGCTTTGCCCCATTATTTTGGATGACTAAGTAATGTCTTGAACTCGTCCTGAGGACATGGCATTATAAAAATGCATTTGGGCTGAGATGACAAACTTAGGTCATATTATTGAAAGATAAATTGAGAAAGTATTGACTAAAATACTTAATGGGCTAATTTCGATTTGTATGCATGCATTACATTCTTTTACTTGAATAAAATGAAAATATATGGTGATAGAAATACCATGGCAAATTTGGATAGGGGCAGCAATGGCGGTGGTTCGTCAAGAAGACATGATAGATTGCTTAGGTGAGACGGTCCATTCAGGGTCTGGTCTTATAACTCATATGACTAGGATCGTCCTACATATAAACTAAGTGGTCTAAGATACCTGCTAGAAAATTTTATGATCGATAGAGAGGATTCTGGAAACGAATTGGGTCTGCCACGTAAGGACCTCTAATAGAGGTAATTGAAAACAATTAAAATTGTGCATGTCGTTATTAAGGATATATATACTCTCGGGTGCTTTCCCATTCAGGTCTTTGCCTTCGGACATTTACATGGAGACTGGTTGGTTGACATGCATATGCATTATATGAAAGATATATTAATTGAGGATATGAATATCCTATCATATAAGACATTAAATTTTTGCATCATTTATATATGGTTGACATTAATATTTGTAATATGCTTTGTGTCACATTAATATTATTATATGTGTAATTTCATGTTGTGGTCATCATAGTTGGTTCTTACTCCCTGATTTGTCTTTTCTTTAGTTGATATTATGTGCATAAACACGTTTGTTGCATTTGCATTTTGATACCTATTGATAGAAATAGAGACCAGAAGAACTTAAGTGGTATATAGTTAAGTATCTTGTTATGTTGGGATTATTGGCACTGATCTAGAAAAACCCTTGGTCATTTTGAAATGATTTTTGTATACGTCATATTTTCTGAAAACTATTTATGAATGACTTTTTTGTACATATGATACCATTTATAATTATGTTGATAAGATTAAATTAATGATTTTGCAAAGTTGAATAATTCAAAATGGATAGTTATATACGTCGTCGTTTTGAGTTTTGAGGTTAGATGTAACGCCTCATTTTAGGAGTTGAAATAATATTGAATATTTTCGCATTTTGGACCTAGCGGTCAAAATCATAAGCTTTTAGTTGCAAAAATAGGGTGTTACACCATCTATCTCTAGTCCAAGTATTAATGATCTCATGAGGCCTTATTTTAGAAAGAATTGGCTTTCTTTGATGATTGTTACACCCTGATTTTCGGTTGAAAACCAATTACACAACTAGCTTGGAGTCATCACTATTTTTACGATCAAAATATAGAAAATTATCTTCATGTCCATTTTGGAATGTCTTAGTCTTCCAATTAGAAATATGGTCTCGGGAATCGATTACAGACTAAGGAAGATATTAGCACCTCATATATCCACACTAGACAGTATCCTAACTAATTGTATGGACTAATTTAAAAGACTAAGTTGTTTGATTATTTATTTATTTATAAAGAAAAAATTTATTATTTTATTTTTGTGTCTAACAAAATTATATCTTACTCATATTTAACCTCGTGATGAATAGGGAGTCAAGACTACATAGTTCTTGGGTAGAAAATATTTTAATGGTTGGATATGTTTTTATTTTAAGGTTCGAAAAGAAGAATCAATGCTTAATCGAAATATGTCATCATCACTTAAAAGAGTACAGTACATCCTTATGTTTGATGTTGCATCTCAACTTAAATAGATCAAAGTATGATCATGATTGCATCTGCTATTCAATCTCTATGGATTTTAAGAGTATTATAATGTGTAATTTGATGGTTAACCATTTTTCATTATTTGTCTACCTACTTTGACAGAGTGAAGTACAATCCTCTATTTGATATCATATCTCAACTTAAATGGGTGTCAAATATGATTTTAATTATTATCATTTCCCAAATCCTTATTATATATTATTGTTTAATTTAGAAGGAGAATATTTGTTTAGTTGCATGCACATTATTTATTAAATAAAATTATTATTTATTATTATTTATAAAAAAGCTTAGTAAATGAGGTACAATTTATTTATAAAAATAAAATATTTATTATTATTTATTAAATAGTGAAAAATTATTAAGTTAATCATTATTTAATTATATGATAAAAAAATAAAAATTATTAAAAAATAATTTAAAACAAATAAATAAAAAGAGATTATGAAAATAAAGTCTATATATGCATCTAACATTGGAATGGAGGAGAAGGGCAACACAAATTTTTCACTTGTTTTTTCGTGTTTCTCTATTTTTTTGTGTACAATGTGTTATTCATCCCTTCTATTCATAGAGGACCTTGGAGACCTTTTTTAGAGGAAATCACCTTTTTAATGAGTCCATAATTATTTGATTGGATTCAAATATTAATCACATGTCTTTTTAAATAGAATATATGCATAATTACGCTAATTAGTGTATAATAAGTAAAATACCAAAATATCTCTACGAAAAGGTAGGAATTGTTTGGAATGAAACCATTTCGTTCGGGTTTAAAGTTGTGTGGTTTGAATCTGAAAACTGGTATAACAACTCTCAATAACCGATTACCTAACAAGTATGTCCAACTGTGTAATTGATTTTCATAGGCAGTAATCAATTACCCAAAAGGTGTAATCGATTACCCAACTACTTTGTCCAACTGGGAAATTATTTATCGTGTTGTGTAATCAGTTACCCACATGATGTAATCGATTACCCTGATCAATTTTTGTTGGATAACTCGTTTCTCATTCATGTAACATGTTACCTAGTTCTGGTAACCTGTTACTTAGTCACAGTAACCTGTTACTTAGATCTAGTAACCTGTTGTGCAGTATTTTTAAAATTGTTTTCATTTATACTTGTGTTTATCAATTTTCTTTTGAAATACTTTTGAGCATTACTACTAAGTGTATAGTTATAGTATAAGGATAGAAGTACCTAAAGACTTAGATTCTATATTCTTGAAGCTTTGTCTTCATAAGTATTCTTCATTTTCTTCTTTTATGTGATGTTGGTGTCTTCATTAAAACCATGTCAAGGTCAGGAGTCAGATCTTCTTCATAATGAGTATGTTCAAGCCTCTTGTCAACATGTTAATTTAAGCAAATGTAAGTTCTATATTGGCCATGCCATAGCCAGGAAGCTATCCAACTTGGCCTTCATTTTAGGATTCTCTGCTGGAAGCTTGCCTTTCAATTATTTGGGGGTCCTTTATTCAAAGGGAAGCCTAGGAAGGTTCATCTTCAAGCTATTGTTGATAGAATTATCCTCATAATGGCTAGTTGGAAAAGTGCTCTTCTTTCTTTAATGGGCAGAGTGGAATTGGTTAAATCCATCATCCGGAGCATGTTAGCCTATAGCTTTCATGTGTACTCCTATCCTGCAAATTTGCTTACTCATCTTGAAAAGTGTATTAGGAATTTTGTCTAGTCTGGTGACACCTCTGTGAGAAAAATTTCACCTGTGTCTTGCCATATTGTTTACTCTCCAACCAAATTTGGTGGATCGGGGCTGAGATCTATAAAAGCTTTGAATCATGTTGCTTTACTAAAGCAGGCCTGGGAGATGATCTCCTCCAACCAGGAGTGGGCTCAATTTTATAGCAAAGGTTTGGAGTTGGCCATTCTCTTAATCCTATATTTTTCAAGTCTTCTATTCGGCTTGGGGTTAGAACCAACTGGAACATTGTTATGTCTAATTCTATTTGGATAGTTGGGGATGACAAGAATATAAATTATTGGAGGGACAATTGGCTTGGTGCTCCCATAGTTGACTATATGTATATTCCTAATGTTTTGCACTCCTCTCTTCTAGAAACTATGGTTGACTTCACTCTATATTCTAAATGGACAATTCCCAAGCTTGTTGTTGATGTGTTCCCTCACATAGCTAAGGAAATTGTTGAGATAGGTATCTCTTCTAGGCAGGATATATTTGCTTGGCAGGGTTCTCATGATGATTTGTTGTCTCTCAAAGCTACTTTCTCTTGCATAAATCAGTTTGCTAATCAGATGAACTGGTGCAAAATAATTTGGTCTAAATCAATTTTACTACTTAGAGGTTGTTTCATAGGAAGATGCCCACAGATGAAAATATTCAAAAGAGAGGGTGCAATTTGGTTTCTATGTATAGCCTCTGCAAGCCTAATTCTGAATCTTCTCGTCACTTGTTCTTGGAGTGCAATTTTGCAGTTTCTCATTGGCAGTGGTTGAGTAACATCTTTGAGACTCAGCTAAACATCTCTTCCATAGATGTTATAATTTATAATTGTCATCAAAAGAGTAGTTCCTTGCTAAAAGGAGTTCTTGCTGCTGCAATCATTCATATTATCAATGCAGTTTGGTATTGCAGGAATCATTCTAGATTTGATGATAAGTGGACTAGTTTGGCTCAAGTTGGCTTTCTCAATGTCGGGAAACTCTTCTAGTCTTTATGCCAAACCTTTCATTCATGAATTCTCTATCCTTAGGGATCTCAATGTCTCTATCAACTACAGTTTTTCTCCTAATATAATTGAGGTCATGTGGCATCCTCCTTTGGAAGGTTGGACAAAGGCTAATATTGATGGTGCTGCTCGTGGAGCTCTAGACCCTACGGGTGGGGGAGGCATTTTCAGGGATAGTTATGGAGCCTTTATGGGTTGTTTTGCTTCATTGTATCATATTCAGGACTCTCTTCATGTTGAACTCCAATCTGCAATCACAACCCTAGGGACTGCTCACAAGAAATGCTAAAGTTCTCTTTGGTTGGAATGTGATTCAGCTATAGTGGTGGACATTTTTCAGGGTAAGCTTAATGCTCCTTGGAAGTTGCTCAACAAGTAGCATTTGTGTCAAGCTCTCCTCTCTTCTATGGTCTTGAGAGTGTCTCATATTTATGGAGAAGGAAATACTTGTGCCGACAAGTTAGCTTCTTTTGGCATATCTTCTAAGGTAGATAGTTGGTGGGATCAAACCCCCTTTTTTATTCTTCAGGATTTTAATAGAGATAGACTAGTTAAGCTTTCCTAGTTATAAGTTCAAAGTTATATAGTCCTTGGGAGTTGCTATTGGTCTCTTTGCAGTCGTGGTTCCTGCACTTTTTCATTTATTAATATTTCTCAATAAAAATAGTCCTTTTATAATATCATTTTGAGGATTTATTTTAGTCGTATTTAAAGGATACTTTTCAAAGTATTATTTACTATAAATGAATTTGTTACCAAATTAATTACTATTATCTAAATAATTTAAGAGGGGGAGAAAATAATATAGTTCATTCATGAATGACAATTTTGATAAGCTAAATACAATTCTTGATAAGTTTAGTGATATTTTTACTTTCATTAGTCCGTGTAAAACCAAAGATAAGGGAGTATTTAAAAAGACATTGTTAGGAGATTAAGTTAAAAATAGGAAATATGCTAAAGACAACAACATTATCATAACTTAAAAAATGAATGACAAAAATAAAAGGATGGTCATTTTTAAGATTAAAGTGAAGTATAAGTTTGAGGTTATGAGACAACATGATAAAAATTAGATAGATAGTTTAATTTAATATATAATAATAATTGAACTCAAATATTATGGCCACCCAAATATTACGTTGTTCATACATTTAAAACCTACAACCTAATATCCACACAATTTGAAAGTACACTTTTTGAGATTAGATTCATAGATCTAATTTTCGGAATATTAAATCCAAAGTAAATTTGACTACTTAATTAATTATTAGGTGTGACAAGTGGAATCATGCTTCAGATAAGGTAAAACTCCATGAAAACCAATGTTACAAAGTGGCCTCATACTCTAAAGGGTTAATTGTGGTTTAAAACGAATCCAAAACTTTCTACAAAATTTATCAATAGATAACAAAAATTAAGTCCTCTTAACCTTGGAATTTAATGGATATAAAATTGTGACTCCCATTAGGAACTTTAAATTAAATGAGAAAATATGGAGTAAATATGATTTGAATAAGATAGATGAATATCCATATATGTAACAAATGCGTTAATATTTATGCACTATCAGTATAAAGATTTATATACAGTCATTACATTATTCATCATTTATTTGTGTTAACTATATTTAAAAGCCAACAATAATTAAATATGAATGGTGGATAATAAAGTAATAATATATAAAACACATACATTATCAGTGCATATATGTTTTGACGGGAAAAAGGAAAAAATTTATTAAAAGAAAGAGTTACAAAAGCATTCTTTTAATAAAAAAATTCGTTTTGCCATCAAAACAAATATGCACTGACAATATATTTTCTTTTGCCCTTCAACATAACTCACATATTTAGAAAGGGAAATGGTTGCATGGATAAATTGGCTTTTTTGGAATCACCTCACAAACAAATTCTACTTGGATCACTACTCTTTCTTTCATTTTAGAGGAGTTTATTAGGAACAGGCATGATCTTCCGAATTATAGATTTCGGAACTTGTAACTTGTTTATTGCCTTCTTCTTATAATACTTTTTCATCAATATATTTTGGTATTCTTGCACTTATCTTAAAAAAAAGTTACAAAAGCATCAAAAGAAAAATAAGAAAGTGGAAGACCATAAGCCATTACAATTCAATGCTGAGACAAGAACTAGGGTTAGAAACTCAGTCCGAATAAATAAAATAATGCATGTCCATCTTTCCATTGATCCAAGACCATGAATAAAACCTAGCAGATTCAAGAATCTTCTAACGAGATGGTTGGGTAGAATTTAAAGATAAAATCATTCCTAGATAGCCAAATAACTCATATAGTAGCTACCCAAATGATACTTCAAAGGTTCAAATAACTCATGTGTGATATCACGCCCATGTGAGTAGTAAAATGATGAATGGGTTAGAGAGCCCCTTTTTGTAGCAATCATTATGAATAAAAGTAGGAATCGAGTTCCACTAAATATAAGTTTTTGATGATATTCTAAATTTTGCAAATCTATCCGCACAAATATTTCTTTCTCTAAAGATTTCACATCATTCTTATACTACTCATATGTACAACTTTAGTTAAAACTCAACATTATTCTCTTTGATAAATAGTATTGAATATTAATCATAAAATTTATGTTAGTGAGACTATAGAATAAATGAGACAGCTCGTACATTTTATGTTAATTATTGTGACCCTAATAAAATACTTTCATTTTGCCCATGAAATATGTCATCATTTCATTTGCACACTATTTTGTTTTTGGTTGTTTATCTTTCCAATCACGAAAGGGTAGAAAAGAAATAAATAGAAAGTGGGGTTAGGAAAGGTGGATGAACTTTTGAAGCAATATCTTTTTTAAGTCAAATAAGACAAACTAATGTACTTAAGAGACATTTAATAGTGAATTTTATATTAGGATACAATTTCTTGCAACTCTAGAAGTGTAAATAAAGAATTTCATTTCTAGCATTATATAGTGGCAAATCATTTTCATTTTATTATTACATGCAAAGGAGGTAAATATGGGAGAAACTATAAACTCTTTTTATGCCTTGATCATCTTCTTTTCCCTATTTATTGTTGTAAGAAGTGCTGGTAAGCAAGTATTTTTCCTTTTAAAAATTTCTTCTTTACCTAATAGATAAGCTTGTATTCCCTTTCAATAATATACCAATTTTTTTTTTTTTACATCACAGGTTCTGTATTTTGTTGGTTTAATGAGGATTGTAAATTTTTTTGTCCCCCATTTCTTATTCCAAGTTGCCCTCATTTTGCTTGTTACTGCTTGTAATAGTTAATGTGAGTAATTGTTCTACATATCTTCTGATCATATTATTTGATTTTCATGTCATAAAGTATGAATTGATTATAGATTAAATACTCATTTTAATCTCTCATATTTTTCGATCTTATCGGCTATCAAAAATTAAAAAACTCATAATGGTTTCAAAACATTTAAATGTTGGTCAACTTAGTCATTTTTAGCATGTTTTACAACACTCGATAGGGTAATTTGACCCACATTTTAAATTTTGAGAACCATTTTAGTTTTGTCAATTTTTGAGGGACCAAACTGGTAAGATCAAAAAACATGAGGGACTAAAATGAGTATTTACTCTTGATTATATTTGTTTAACCTTTCTTTCTTTGACAGCTTCCAAATATAATTAGATTATATTGTGAAAGTTCTCTCATGCATGCCTCAAGAAGATAGGGAGGACTACAACAATTCTAAATTTTTATAATTTCCTTCGGTTAATACAAAAATATGATTATGTAAGAATCTCTAAGTTAATCATTTATTCTATCCATATATTTGTCATAAGATTGAGGTATGAAATACAATAAAAAATAGCACATATAATTACCTCTACTATTGAAGTTACTATTTACAATAAATAGATTTGTTATCAAAATAATCTTACTTTGCTTACAAAAATAATGAGTGGAAAAATAAAATGATTTGGTTTGGTTAACATATGGAAATTTTGATAAACTACGTTCAATTATTTAACAATTTAATGATGTTTTCACCTACCTTAATCCGTGTAAAACTAGTCAAAAGGGTATTATAAGATGGAGGAAATATAATATTTAAAGAGCCCTTGTAAGTAGCTTAAGTTAAAATATAGAAAATAAATTTGAGATAACATTATCAAAATTTTAATAATGAATTCAAAGCATAGCATGAGAATGAAATACTAATATTGAAAGTTACATTCAAAGAATATGTGCAGCATATGTTTAGATGAAAATAAAGTTGAAGGAAAACCAAGCATGACTTCATGACTACAACAAAAACTAGGATTTACTTTTAAATTCTCTTAGAAAAGTCATATATTGCATTTTATCTTTTATAAGTGAATGGGATAAAGTCATAAGTATTATATAAAACACTTATTTGATCTCACATTAAGTTAGCACAAACAACATAAGAAGGGATTGAATTGTATTTCTTAAGTTTTTAAAAAAAACATTCATTATTAAAACTTTTTTACAGCAACTATAAAATGATGAAAAAAATAAGTTGTTTTGAAAATGTTAACTCAAAAAAGTACAAGTCTGTTATAAATTATCGAGTACAATAAAATAAAGTGTTTAGGGATAGAGAAAATCATACAAATATTTTTACTTTAATTCACTCTCAATAGCTATATCTATTCCCTTCTCCTAAAAGGATTTACACTATTTCTCAAACAATTTACCAATATTCAATACATATTAAGGAAAGTATTTCTTTCTTACATCAAGTCTCTTCAAGCTCAAACAATCAAGTTTTTATTATAGACCAAACCTCTCCGGGCTCTAAACTCGGCCAAGTATTCTATACTTTCCAAGTCTCCTCTAGGGTCTAATATGTAATCAAAGTTGGCTTAGCTTATTAATCTTTAACAACTCACTATATGATAGTATGAAAATGTAAGATCACTTTAGTCTAAGACTCTCTAAGAAACAAATCTTAAAATTTACAAATGTAAACTCTAAGATTATTTCTTTCACTTGGGAAGTTTACCTTTTGCAAAGATATTACAAATAAATTAAACAATAGTTCTATATAAATACAATTCTATACAAGAAAGTATTTTTAAAAGAATTTATATGCACTTCACTAGTATTTCCTCTTAACCTTGTGCCTTTTATCACTCTTGTGTCTTGAGTTCTTCCTTTTAAAGGTGAGTTTCAACTACTTTGGATAATATTTCAATGGTGTCTTGAGGTACTTCAACTACTTTTGTTTGTAGTAAACATTAAATCCATTAGTTCATTATGTCTTGATAGCGAGAATAAATTTATTACTTGAATCCATTGTATCTTAAGACATGTTTGGTTCCATATTAATTATGTTAGATTCATTACAACTAAGTTTATCTTCTTTGTTTATGTCTTCTTTTTTCAGCATTAACTTCAAAATTAATAAGAGTTCATGCACTTTCTTTAATAATTTTGATTATTCCTTTGTAATAGAATATTCATCTTTTCTTATCATTGTGTAGGTAGTGATGGTTGTGATAGAGTAACATGCATCAAGAGTAGCATGCACGTTAGTATCTAGGGTTACCTCTTGAGTCTTGAGTCACTAGGGACTTGGCCTTTGAAGATCTCTTCTTCTTGGTCATTGTAGAAGCAACAATACCATCAACAATTTTATGGAAAAAGCTATGTATAAACCTATGCTATAAGGAAAAGTGGATTCTGATAAGAAAGTAATGGTCATCTTGTTCAATTAATTTTATTGTCAACCTATGAATAAAATAAGGTTATATATTCTTTAAAATGCTATGAATTCTTCATTTAATATTTAGCATGTTTGCATAATCTATTTTTATTAAAGACATAAAAAAACATGTAGGTTATGATTAGTTCTCTAACCATAAATTAAGAACACATTACTGGAGAATGATAAAGACCATGGCAGTGGTTAAAGTATCTGAGGCTAATGAGAGTAAATCATTCAACATATTAATTTCCGAATTTCTAAACTTTCTTATAACTTTTGATCTTCCAAATCATACTAAAAGTTAACACTTCAATTATATTGTTAAGAAATATATATATATATCAATCTAAAGGATCATATAATGGTACAAGATTGGTTATCACTAGATTAACAAATCATGTCCTCAAAGCAAAGAAGTTGTTCGGAAAGAGCATTGGAAGTGATATATATATATATATCCCAATCTTCCTCACCTTTTAAGTTGATTAGGACACAATTTCCTATAATTGTTTCATATGCTATAACAATTAATAAATCTCAAGGTCAATCCTTAGAGATTGTTGGGTTATACTTACCTAGAATTATCTTTAGTCACGATCAGTTATACTTACCCAAGCAAATAAGGATTGAAGATATTGATATATGATAAAGATGGTCAATCATCAAGGACAATGTTTATAAGGAATTTTTCCAAAACTTCTAACAAGTTTTTTTCTTCACATTTGATTATGAATTATGATACAACAAATTATAATTTTAAGTTACTACTTCTAATTTAATACATTTTATCTTACATGTCATCATTTATTTATTGACATCTTCAAAGAAGTTAAACTTTATGATGGAATACTAAAATAATACATTTTACTCTAGTTTTTAATAATGTAAAAACTTTTTTAGGTTGAAAATGGTCTAATTCAAAAGAGATAAACAAATTTGCAGAGTTGGAAACAATTCTATAGAAAAAATCATTTACAATCTAATGAAGAAATGAAGTTTGAATTTTTGACAATCACATATTAATTCTGAGTTATTTTGTACCTTTATATTCTATTATTTTGACTTACATAGAGCCGAAATATAAAAACCCGTGTGAACGTACGGCTATATCTAAAAGGAAAAGTATACAGAAAAGTTGAGAGTTAAAAGAGAGAAAGGTTAGAGAATAGAGAAGAAGAAAACAAAGAGATAAATGTGGTTAGGGCAACTATGAGAAGAGAGTAAGAACTTTTAATATCAAGGATTGAGGTTAAACCTTATGCCTAAAGAAGAGATGACTTAGGTTTGTGATTGAAACGTAATGATGGCAATGTATCATAAGAGACATTGGGCCAAACTTTCCCAAGAAGCTTAAAAAAGAGTGGTAAATCACTTAAATGTGTTATTATAAAAGTTATAAAAATATAAATTAATATTTTATATTATTTAGCAAAATATTATTTGATAGAGACATGGGAATATAGTCTTTTTGGAACAGAAGATTATTGTTCACTTGAATCTAGAAATGTGAGAGTATTTTGGTCATTTGCAAAAGAATGAACACAAAGAAAAAATTGTCATTTTCATCCAAAATTTCATATGATTCAACAATACAAATTTGCATTCTCATACCAAAACTTCTTTACAAATACTTTTCCGATTTTGATGTAAGCCAAAATTTATATTCCAAACGATAAATACAAGTTTTGTTAACAACTTTCATAATGTCATACCATTTTTTTTATATAAATCCTAAAATTTAAAATTTTGGGTGGGGTTGAGTTGATAATATATGGTATTGATCCTCAAAAATTGATGTTTTATGTGCTCCTTTTATACTACTTGATTATAAAAATTTGAAAAATGGTTTTGTACCTTAGGAATTAAATGGTTTTATGCTTTAACTTTAGGAATTATATGTTTTGTATATTCTCAAGCTTGAGACCCCAAAATGTGTACACACAATCCTACCTCCACCTTGGTGTAGGATGGCAAAAAAATCCGACCCGTGGTTACCCGTGGAAATACCCACAACGGGTACCCGCAATAATAGCTTATAGGCGGGAGCGGATTTTGTGATACCCGCCTAACGGGTACCCACTAATTTATATATTTAGTTTTTAGTTAAATTTTTATATATATTTATTATTATTTTAATATCATATATCACATACTTTATTATTATTTCATAATAAATTACACATATTTGACTATGATAATAAACTTATCATATAAATATCATATTATTCATGTAACAATTATTTTTACATATTGATTATTACAAATTATATAAATACATAATTAAAATTAAAAACTCGTTGGGTACCCGTAAATACCCACTACCCGCACGGGTACCCGCAAATATTACAGGTTTGGGCATGGGAAAACACTACTCACACCCGCCCACGTCCGTTGCCATCCCTACCTTGTTGCTTCACCAAGCCATCAACATTGCACTTGACCCAATTCTTGATGTAAATACCACCCGGTTAACTTGTGTTTTAATTCTCTTGGTAGAAAATTTGGTTTTTGCTAACCATTGTCCTAATGGCAATGTTTAAAAACCCAAAAAGGAAAATCAATATTGAAAATTTAAAGTATTTTATCTTCCGTTGCTTTAACATTGTCTTTGTGGAATCATTAGTGAAACCAAATAAATTTGTTTAGTTATAAATTTAACTTTTAAGTATGAGAATTTGAAATAAAGATAATATCTGAACTCGGACTAGTTATTCCTTTGGTTCAAATCTTCTTGTATAACTTGAATCTAACCTTCACCAAATAGAGCAATATTTATATTCTTTGGTTTTATCTTAAATACCAACTTAGAATGTTCCAACTTTATGAAACTTGATCTTGTGCTAATCCTATCATTAGGGTTTCTAATCATGAGTTCTTGAAGTTCCAATATCTTTGTTGACTTAGTTGATCTGAATCTTCTCAGTGATCTTCTATAGCTTCTTGAAGTTTGTTCAACGTTGGATCTTATGAGTCGTTGAGATTAAGATCTGCAAAAGATTCATATGACTCTGATAATTTTTTATCTGATTATTTGTCATCAAACTTTGCATGGACAAATTCTTCTACAATCAATGTTCTACATTTACGAACTCTAAATCCTTTATAAGTTTCTGAATATTCTAACAAAATTCCATTTGCCAACTTTAATGTCAAATTTTTCTAATTGATGATTATCTATTTACAACCAACCGGTAAAAGTACTTTATGTTGGGTTTGTTACATTTCCACAATTCATAGAGTTTTTTCATGATAGATCGAATGTTCTATTCTAATTTGAGTAGATTATGTTAACAGTTTCAGCCTATAAGTACTCAAAAACAGAGTTGTCATTTAGTAATGTCCTAATCATCTCTTGAATTGAAATGTTTTTCCTCTTAACCATTTCATTTTATTATGATGTTCTTCGGATTGAGAAGTTGTGGATTATTCCAATATCCTCACACTATGATCACTCTTGAAGTGATACCCAAGTTTTTTTTCATCTTGATTGAACACAAACCTTTTTCATTGTGTATCTTGTATTCCTGTATTAGTGAATAATCTATCTTTAGCCTTTAACTAGGTTACATACAAATGCCTAGGAATTAATGTCCTTATGTTTAATAGTGCCCTAATATTATTTGTTTTACATTAAAGAATATAACTTCAAGGTTTTTTATAGATTGAATACATCATCTTTTTAAAATGCAAAATCTAACATTGAATCCTTAACTAATAATATGTACTTCAGAAGTACTTAAAATGAAATTTTATTTAGGATGAGGACAGTTGTTTGGGGCAAAAATGAAAGCCAGTTGCCCGAACATCCTACTAGATGGAATCGGCTACATAGATTGAACAATGTTATAATGTTCTATCATAAATCATGTTTTGTTGAAAAACGTGACCATTATAACAAGATCCTTTCAAAAACACAAATCACACCTTCACAGAGATAACTTGTGACATTGTAAAACTTTTCAGCATTGAACCATTTATATCTACAAAGAAATAAGTAGAGAGATCCTAAACATGCAAGCATAACAACTCAGTCTAAAATTCTCTGATTATCTTATGCTCAATTGAACCTTTTAAAATTGCAGTGAAAATGTTGGAGAAATAATATTAAAGATAAAGAAATCCCATATGAAAATATATCTACCCACTTATCTCATGGAGAAAGTCATCTCTGCATACACCACCAGGCAAATAACTCCACCACCCAATCAAAAAAGGATACAGTGAGCATCACTATCCACTAATAAATTTCTCTAACTTCCTTGATGTGATCGGATTAGGCGGCCTGAAAGTTTCCAGCCGCAAGTTAGAGCTTGAGCGAATTTCGTTTAGAACAGCTTCCCCTTTTTCGGATTGTATTGACTCCAAGGTCCATCCCAGAACATTAGCTGCAAGCCCAGCTTCCAAGAGACTCCCTGGCTCCTCTCCACCATCATGTATTAACCTTCCAATCTCAGTCAAAGAGACTACACTCTCCGTTAAAGCTTTGGCGAAAATTCGGCCAAGAAACTCTGGTGCTCTGGGGGCATCATTAACAGCATCTTCCAGTGTGCTGAGAACAGATTCGAATCTAGCCAAAATATATAGGAATGGTCGTAAATAACATGAGCAGTGTCTTCCGCAAAAAAATCGTAGTCATCATATTGTTAAGTAAATCTTACCCTTTGACGAGATGGACTTGACTCAAGATGCCATCCGGAGATTTCACAAGGTTGACTAGAAGTTTAGCCAAAAGATCTCTTTCAGTGTCCTTTCTCTCAAATGAGTCTGTGACCCAGAGAGAAACCATAGAAGGATGAAAGCTCGGAGAGTTCAATTCTTTGATACATAATGCAACTTCCTTGTCATCTCTAGCACTGAAAATTTCATAATACCCAAAAGACAATTTGCATGACTAGATAATTAGGAAATAAATTCATCAGTGTATATAAAAGGATAACACATTTGCCAGTGTCAACATACTAGTCAATCTAATTATAATTGCATAAGATAAAACTTTATCATGATCCCCAACATCTACAGGTAAGTAACCACATCACAACCACTAAAGTATGAAATATTATAATCGGCTCCTTAACATCCCATTCATAGGCTGTATCAAAATGCAAATAAATTCCTAAACTAAATATGATAAGTACATTTGTGTGTCACAATTCTTCAAGAGCATAAGAAGCTAAAAATGCAACATGCCTTACACAAACCTACAGTTCATGAATGAAAGTTTAAATAGAAAAGACAACAAAGTAAACAGAATAGGTTAATTGAGGAATATGAGCAGGATGTAGAAAAGTGACTAAATCGACTGACACATGTTAAGGAAATCATAACAAGACAATAGGACCACATGGAGAAACATTCAACACATAAAAGAAATCCACATCTCTTCTTCACATTTATACACAATTTTAAAATCAATTATTCTTCAGTGTTATAAGATACCACCATCTGAAAAGATACAAGACAGTTGACCTTAGTTCTGAGAATCTCGTGAGAATCCACATGTGACTAGACAGAAATTGAACACTACATTCACTGCAAAACTTATTTGATTGATTTTATGGAATCGTTCAAATAGCGACCAGTACCCCCCAAACCCTGAACTGGTAAAAACTAAATTAAAAGGAACAGTGATGCAGGAGTTAGGAACTTCACATCTAGGCTGTAAGATCCACAAACATATATATATTTGTTTTCACTAAATATCTAGAGATGACATCATATCCTTCCATTGTTTCTTACCTTTCCTTTTAGCAAACCACCCAATTTAAAGAAAAAATAAAGAAAAGAAAGGTCCATAAAAAAACAAAATTGAAGTGCCACTGCCATTTAATAAATAAGCCAAAAACCTCCTGATACTGACTAATAAATATAGAAAACCTCAGGAGCATAATTGATATTTTTTAGAATAATAGAGGAACTAAAATGTTTTTCAAGATAACTCATCTGCTGTGTAAAGTCACATATACATGGAGAAAGGGAACATAGGCCCTACTGGACACAAAATATAGCATGGACCAAAAAGTTTTATCACATGGGAAATAATTTGCCTTGTTGGTAAAAGAGTGTTCATGTAAGAATGAGAAATAAGATTCTAGTAACAGGGAAATTGTACATGTCCAACATAAAAAGGATTGTATCTAAAAATGAAAAATAATAAACTGAGTTCAAACTTCGCATCAAAAACAAAAGTGGAACAAAGAGGTAAGAAACAGCACCAAGTGAAAACAATACCTGTAGTATTCTCTGATTGCTGCCATGGACATGGCCAGCAGTCGCTCTTCTGGCCATGCCTTCTCTGAAGAATCATTCTGGGAGACTGTTGAAACATGCGATTGAGCAGGAGGTGAAGATGCAACAGGTCTGTCGAGATTCCGATCTACATTCCTCAAGTCTCTGTTACCATAGTTTATATCACGATCTAGAGCACTTGATTGGTCAGAAGTATCTGGACCAGAAAACCTATCCACCGTGTATCTTGATGCAAGATCCTCCCTTGAATTGTAAGGTGTGCGCTCTTGTAAGTTGTTATAACCATTAAGACCGGTAGCCATTCTATGAGAGTCTCTTGGGACAGGAAATCCATCAGAAGTTGATGAACTCGAAATTACTGTTGACCCTCTAATTGACATTCCCCTAGCAAGACCACCTTGGGGTCCCAAGGTTATAGAATTATCAGCTAAGGTTCTTTGAGGCAAAGGAACTGACAAGGTCCTTGCCTCATAAGATTGCCTTTCCTCAAAACGAGCATCCTGAGAACCATACCCCCGAACTTGAGTAGGCAGCCCACGCAGTCCACCCATCTGAGCAGTAGGAGAAGACAACATTGATGATCCTCTTGGACCAAAATCCATGGGGTTCCTTCTTGCTGATGGACTGCTGCCCGGACCACGACCCATCCTACCAGCTTGAGCTTGAGCTTGCCTCTCTTGCACAGCATCTCTGTGTACCTCCTCAATCTTCTTCGGCCCTTCAACTTTCCTCCTTTGTTGCCATTTATTCTTTCTCAAATCAATTGCATCCTTCAACATGAACCTCAACCTAGAAGACAAATTCATATTGTTTGATAGTACCCTTATTCTTTCAAAATATGCATCAATATGAACCTTGGCTTTGGGATGGTCAATCATCTCACCAATAGTGCTCATCAGTTTGCATAGTGCTTCTATATCTTCCTCATCTGGATCCTGATACTGACCCAGTAACTTCTTGATGCACTCATGCATTATCCTCTCAGTCAACATTCTTTTTTTATATAGCTCTCCTATCAATCGGATGTTACCCAACATACGTCTTCTAGCCTTGACCCTTCTCTCTTCCCGTTCTTCATCAGACTGTTTGACCTCTCCCTCATCAGCCTTATTGGCTTCCTCTTGTTCTTTTACACCCCTCTCAAATTCCTCTTGGCATTTGTTTAATAATAATCTCTTAAATGTTATCTTTTCATTGCCCTCACTTAAATCAGGCAACTCGGAAGCCAGATGTGAACAGAAGTTAGCATACATTTCACAGAAGGTGGGCTCCATCAGAGCCTTCTCAAAGATTTGTGAGATGACACCAGTGAGGGTGACTGCATTATCAATATTAACTGCTTTTACCTGTTCAAAAAGTCTCTCAAAATTCTGAGGGGTTAGTTTGTTCAAGATAGCTTTCAATTGCCTCTGCTTTGCCTGTTCCTCATCTGGTATTTTACCCACTTCATACTTGTTCTCAGCTTTGTGCATCATCTGTAAAGGAGTTTGAGGAGTTGTAGGTGAAGGAATCAAACCCCTCTGGAAGCTAGCAGAACGCTGCCACCTTTCACCATCTAAGCTAGCTCTCTGCATTCCACCCTGATTTCCCATGGATTGCATTGGGTCAGAAAGGACCCCTCCAGCATATTGTAAATGTGCCTGTGCACGAGGATTCCTTAAAACCCCAACATTTCCCCCTTGGCCAGCTCGAAATCCAGCATTACCTCCAATACCATCAAAACCCCGTGCATAATGAAAAGCACCAGAAACTTTATTCCATTTGTCTTCCTCATTCATACCACCTCCACGGCGATCCATCCGAGACATCCCACCCGACCTATCTACATTTCTTCCGGGATTATGATGTGAATCACGCTCAATAACATGACCACCAGTAATATTAGCTCTCAGCTCAGCAAAGTCTGCTGATTCAAAACCTTCAGGAAGATCGGTGCATTGCTCAGAGAATTTCAAAAGGAAATCCCGGGAGTACTTTTTTATTGTACCTCCACTTTCATCGCTAACCGGGTTTGATTTATCAGCAACTTCAAGTTTTGGTGTAGACATGTCCGCAGCATCCTCCCAGTCATCGGGTTCAGTTTTACTTGCCCCACATTTCTCGCTCGCTACATCACCCGATTGAACAGAATCAGCAGGCAACTGCTCCAAACTTCCAGAAGTAGAATCATTTTCCGTGCTCTCTGAACTCAGGATAGCTTCTTTCTTCTCCTCAGGTCCCGTGTATGCATTATAAAGATCAGAAATTGACCCAGCAGCATCCGCTTTCTGAAGAATCTCTTTTCTTTTCTTCCTTGCTTTAGATGTAGTATTCACCTTATTTGCTTCTGAAGTTTGTCTATCCTTATTACCTGACACTGGATGAGACACTGAGTCACTGCCAGCGTTCTCTGAGCTACCCTTGACAAGTATTGATGTTGTTTCTGGAAGATCAGCAGATTGCGAACCTGACATGCCAGAATTTTCAGAAATGGTACCATTAGTAATTAAATCATTTCTACTTAAAATGACATCTACAGAATCTAAACCAGTAGAGGCAAAAGTGCTTAAATTATCACCTGCATTGTCATATCCGGCGCTGCAACTTGCAGATTCATCCTGCTGTTTCTGTACAGTCTTCAAGGTTATCATCTCAGTGCTTACTGTTGCAGCATCTTGATCAGTTTGTTTAACTTCTGTTCCAACACATTTAATATTTTGTTTATATCATTCAAGAGATGGTTTATCATATTTAACACAAATTTCCAAAATATTCTGCTTTACCAGTATACCTTCTGAAGAATGACCTAGATTATCATGCTTATGATTGTTCAAACTATCAGCACCTTGCACATCAGATCCTTCAGTGGAAACACAAGCAGAAACATCAGCGGAGAAATTGGTCTTCACCTCAACAGCACTAGGAATGCTACTGCTGATAGCTGATATTGTGTCAAGAGATGATGGAAGTACTTCAGCATTAACAGCTACAGAATAGTTTGTTTCAGTTCCTGCAGGTTCGGAAACTCCAGTATAAGATATACCACTGTCAACAGCTTGAGAAGATACATTAACCTCCATAGGAGATTTCACAGAAACCTGTGGGGGGAAACAAAAAAAATACATACATTAAACACTAGTAAACCAAGATCACATTATATACATGATGATGTAATTGAACTTCCATCCAATACCTGATGCTGTAATTGACCTTTCTTCAATGGTTTATCCTTGAGAGAGTTAGACCTGCTAAGAGATTCATTCCGTATGCCTTCATTATTAGACACAACCAAGACAGAATCTTCATTGGCAGATGATGAAGGAAGCGTCAAGGGGGCGGCTGTAACCTTCTCAGAAGGTACAGCAACAGATGCAGAAGATTGTTTTGGCAGTGAACACAAAACTGAAGAATCACTGGCTAATTTAGACTGCTGTGAAGAGTTCTCTGTACAAGTTTCAGACCCTTTTTGTGGTACAAAGGAGGTAGTATCATAAGATGCTGCTGAACTAGATTCTCTATTTTGAACACCAGAAATGCTGGAAATGGGCGACGATGAGTCCACAACAGCAGAGGCACCACTTGTCTTAATAGGTACAGAAGTTACTCCAAGTGGAGCTGATGACAGTGCATTAGGCACATCACGAGAACTTTCTGATTTATGTGTTTCAACAATGCCAATAATAGGAGTGCTAGCTTTATTAACAGGTGGAGAACCAAGTGATGATGAATTCTTGAAACCGGCAATTTGGGGTCCATGGTTCACTGGATAATTAAATCTTGGTGATTTAGGATTAGGAGTTATCTGGACACTTGTTGGCGGAAGAGAACTAGGAGGTGGAAAATAGATAGAACCTGTATTAAAGGAACTAGAATAATAGTTCATGGGATGAGAAGCTGCAAGAGATTGAACTGGCTGAGATTGAGAAGGCCTGCTAGGATGCGATCTAACACCAGATGTCCCACCATCTGAATAAGCATCCGTTTTTTTATCAAGCCTCAGCTCTTCGTGTGTCTCGGGATGAGTAATCTTCACGGTAGTAGTTTTTCGAGGAGGAGCAAATTGTCCTCCTTGCTGCTGAGGATATTGGGGGCCAATGCCCATGCTGCCTAACTGATGGGAAAGGTGGTGACCCATTGGATGATTAAAACTCATGTTTTGGCCTGGATGCATTATCCCTTGATGATGCATTGGATGAGATTGAAGACCAGGAACAAAAACCTGTTGTTGCACTTGGGAAGCATTTCCAATTGGTATAGGTATTTGTATGGGCATCTGGAGAGATGTTATTGACATACCCTGAGGTTGAATCTGTTGAGTAGGACCACCAAACTGTAAAGATGCCGGTGAATGATGATATGGCATTGGCATTGAAATCCCTGTTACAGGAACAACTGAAGGCTTTTGAATCAGGACTGCTGGGGTCGAAGCTGATACCTGAGGATCCTTCCTTCCCTTAGTTATTGTATGAGTCTCTACAGAATTAGATTTCTCAGTGACAACTGCATCTTTTCTAGGTGGCTGATGCTGCTTTGGAACAGGGGGTGTCGGCCCTGAAGGCACAGATCTAAGAGCCTGAAAGTTTAGCAATTAGAGCATACAAAAACTTGCATCTCGACGAAAACACATAAAGCAAGCTAAGACTTGAACTAACAAAGTACAGACACCTAGGGGGCATTCCTTTGTCAGAGCAGTTCCCAGTAATATTATGATAGTATCTTAAAAAACATCAATTTTCCTTCAAAAAGAGGGCAGTGCAAATCTATATCTATAGTGTAGTAGTGCAGATATAGGTCAAAAAGAATTAAAAAAAACATACCTGATCACGCTTCTGCTCATCTATATTAGGCGGAGCTGAGCTAGTGCGGGCTGGAATCTGCATATGATAAACATGAACATGATCATTATACCACAAAGGACATTAAGCAAATAGTTTATAAGAGTTATGAGAAACTTACTGCCATCCCATTCATAAAGCCGGGACTAATGGATCCAAATTGGAAAGGGAATGCCTTGGACACATCTCCTGGGGCAGACATAAATATTCAGAATACATCAATCTCACAACTCACAAATAATATGCAGGCAATTAATAGCTAGTATGGAAAATCATTTCGCAACATGAAATATATCATAAGCCAAGCTACAAGCTTCAAAAATTAGCACTAAATCCACATCTTATGTGCCACATCAAAAACCCATAAGGCTAGCATACCCTTAGAGGGGGTTGTAGGGGCGGCTGAATCAGAACTAATGGGGGGCACCAGTTGAGAAGTAGGAGCTTTTGGAACAACTACACTGCTCCTCGGTGCAGCAGATGATTCAGATAGCTTGGTTGTAACTGATGCATCAGGTGCTCCTATATACCACGTGAATGAACGAATTACATAAGAAAGACAGGCACAAGTTACCAAACAATAGATCACATGAATAACAATAGCCTATTCTTCCATTATAAGGAGAGAGGTCTCTTCCACAAGTTCATCCACGGTGAAACAAATTAACACTGTGGCATGCATTTAATTTCATTGAACAACATAACCAGACACTAAAAATACATTAAAAGAATAATGACATCTTTAAATAAATTAATAACTAATCTTCCTAAAGCTTACCATGTAATTGAGGTCGTACATTGGTAGCGTTCTGTATGTTACGGTTAGCATTAGCCTCTGTTGAATTCACTGTGGTAGGGTTTACCCTAGATTGCCCACCTTGTGCATTATTAGGCTTCTTGTTAAAACTAGAACAAGAAAGACAAGAATCAATAAAACAGAAAGAAAAAAATCACTACACTACTTATAAGCATAAAGGAGGGTGTGGCATAATGCATGAGGCTCGGAAGGTAAAATATATTCAGCCTTATCGCAATAAAGGGAGGACATGTTTCCAGGATTTGAACCCATAGCCACCAATTCACAAGGCAACAATCTTAACATTTCAATAGTACTAGTTAAAAATATAATATCGGCTCATTTGTTTATACTTTTTTTCCCACACACAAAAAAAATGATTCCTTTTTTGGTACTACCAAGGGTATTCTCTCACCCTATGGGTAAAGAACTAATTCCTTTCGGGGTATGTGGCTGTCCCCCGCAAGTGTCCTTCACAGGAATCGAACTTTTGACCTTGGAATCTTTTCAGGATCTAGCAGGGCCTTACACCACTAGACCAACGCCTTGTTAGTTAAAAGTGATTCCTTAGATTGAAAAAACATCACTTACAACATTTATATGCCTATTTTTAGTTGCACTGCACATAATTTTTTTTTTTTTAAAAAAAATCTATCCAAAGAAAGAAGCTTATGTCAAAAATCACTTTTGGAAAATCAACTTTTTTTAAAATCCTAAACAAACAGGTCCTAAATCATCAAAACCTAATTAACACTGAAAACCACAAATCCCCTCATTCATACTCAAAATCAAAAATTTACCTCCGGGCAGAGGAGGCGGGGCCGTCACCGGCCTTGACGTAAGAGGCTGAGGAACCGCGGTGCTGATTGAAGCTGCCGGATCGGCCGGATTTCCGATACACAGCCTCGCTCTTATCCGATTTCGATTGATTGAAGGACATATATCCCAATCTTTGATCCTTCAATTACTCAATCTTTTTTTATCTGATCAAAATCAAAAACTGAAAAATGAAAAAAAAAAATTCACCTTTCAATATAGAACCTGCAATTGAAAATCAAAATTGAATCAATATACATAAACATTAACACATTAATGAAAATCAAATCAATTAGATGAAGAGTGAAGAGACCTAGATAGTGAAGATTGAAACTAGGGTTTTGTTGTTATTGTTGTTGGTAATGGTAGTGTGAGAAAGAGAGAGAAAGAAAGTGTTGAAAAAGAAGGTAGGTTTTTTCATGTTCTAATAATGGGTAATGTTTTTTTTTTAATTTCATCTTCTTCTTTTCTTTTTTACTTTTTAATCTTTTTTTTTTTTACTTTTTAATCTTTTTTTATTAATGATTTTAGTCCATTTGAAATTATTTTGTGCATTTTAGTCCTTTAAGTTTTGAATTTTTATAGTGTTGGTCCTTCCTTTGAATTTAAGACTAATAGTGTTGAATGGTAATGAATGTTTCATTGAAATTTATGTGTTAATTATGAGTTTGGAAAACAAATGATTATTGAGATTGTAAAATGTTTTTAGGTGAAAGTTCAAGAACATCCCATAAACTTAATAAACTTAGTAGTATGTATGTAACGAGTTATTGGTATAGTGGTGTAAGGTTTCATTATATCATCAAATATTGTATTAAGTTAAAGGTCAAAAGTTCAATTTCTGGTAACAATATTTATTGAAAAAGACAACTACACACTTCCAAATGATTAGTTTTTTTCTTACTTATAGAATGAAAGGATATTCTTGATTGTACAAAAAAAAATTAATAATATGTGTAATTTAGTTGCCAAACTTTAGAAGGGTGTAAAAAGACCCTAAATTTTGGTTCTAGTGCAAAATTATCAAAATGTTTACCAAATATATGGAAAGTTACCAATAATGTTTACCTTGAGGGGCACTTTTGATATTTAATTATCATATTCCTCAAGAAAACCTACTATAAAAAAATATATGCTAAAATGCATTTCCAATATTTTCTCCGTTTTTATGGGCAAAACATTTAATAATAACATTTTAATATCACTCATACATGAATATTTCTCAATAATAATGAAATTAATATCTCTTTCTAAATTATGTTGTTCAAAAACTTTTAATATTTAGAAAACTAATTCAATAGTAGAGGAGATAATGTGATTGGACATAAAAAGTATAAATGAGAGTGACATTGAATAATCTCTTATTCACATAAGAATAAGAATGACTTTTAATCTAATAACTATTGTTGAAAAATTATAAAGTGTCGATTTTGAAAATAATTGAATTTAAGACTATTAACATGGTTACATAAAAAACTAATTTAGAAAGTTGGTTTTAATATGGGTATTTTAAAAGAGCTAAACTAAAATAAAATATTAATTATTACTCTTTATCATATTGTTTCAATCTCTCTTGTTTCACTCTCACTACTTCATTCTCTCTTGTTTCATTCTCACTAATTCATTCTCTCTTATTTCTCATTGTGTCCTAAAACCTCAACTATATCATAACCTTCACCTAGACAATGTGAAGAAATCACCATATATGTATCAACTTCGTGTTATAAAATGTACCTTCAAAAATAAAATAAAATACTTGAGAATCATGAAATATATAAGTAAGATGTTTTAGAATAGAAAAACGTAAAAAGGAAAGTTTACGTGTTATTTTGAAGTTAGCACCTTACTCATAAAATTTATATCACATAGATTCTAAAGTATTGAGTTTTCACATTAAATTTAACTCATTCTATTAGGACAACTTCATTCACCAAACATAATAAAACTAAACACTCAATACTTTATTCTATGTAATTTTTTTGAAAATACACTATTCCTAAGCTCACAATTATCCTTTGTCACACTTGATCATAGTGTTACATGTCTAAAAAATGACCACCATGTCAGATTGCATTAAAATCACGACTCAAATCGCGGATCAGAACTCACTCCAACATTATTGTAAGTGGAACTCAAATTGTGGATCACTTAAATTACTCTATCAAATAATTTTGAACTTTTCTATTTTCCTATTTTTCTCAAAACTTTCATATTTTTAGAAGAAAAAAAGTTGATAATTATCTAAGCTCTCATTTTAAGATAATTAATTAGCATAATTAGCAATTAAGATGGTATATTTGATCTCTAAAGATAGCATACTACACTTCTAATTTTACATTTAAATTAAAACCTTTATAAATTAAACATTGATTCTATAAAATAAAATAAAATCAATAATTGTGACAAAAACTAATATTACATATCTTTAACCCAAAGATAGTATTCCTTATTATCAATTCATCAATTATATTACATTTGAAATTTGTAAAACATTAATTGGGACCTATAGCAAAAAAAAATTGAGGTGAGTATAAAAACCAGCATGCCTATCTCAAATGGGACCAATTTAAAGTGTATGATAATAGATGAGAGTTGATAATTTTTAATAGTGATACTATAAAATAGTATTCCAGAATGTCAAAAGTTTGATTCATGAAAGCGACACTTTTGGAATGGACAATCACACTTCGAAATGGATTGCTCCTTACCAATAAGATGAGGGGACATCATTGATATACCCAAAAAAAATAGTTTTTATAGGAGGAAATTTGGTTTTGTTATAAAGCAACTTTTCATATATATTTTTCAAAAAAATGGTTTAAAATATATTAAAAAAAACTTCCAAGTATTTTGAAGTGTCCATAGTAATTTTGTTTTTTTAAGGACAATGAAAGAAAAAGAAAGACACACATATTTATGTGTGCCATGCACCTTTTAAATATTTTATCTCATTCCCCTTTAAAAAATCAACTTACAAATAAACCGTTATATCGTCATGCACATTTGGAAATGTAATATAAGGAAAGAGTTTTATAAGACATTATATTATGATATTATCCCATCAATTTTCTCCTTGTGAATGCTTTAATAAAGACAAGAAAATGTGAGCATTACAATACCATTTTGAAAATACAAATACATTAAACACATTCATAAAGGTAAAGCATTTATAGCATCATAAATAGGCATCAATACTAACACCATTTTCTTTCTTTTGGCCTTGAGATAAACCTATGACAAGGTACAATTACTCAACATTTTGATATTTTCATCATTATTAGGTAGATGATTCTTCATGTTCATAGAACATTTATATTTATTTGTTAAATCTATTCGTAAATTCAATTATCTTACCACACAAGAAATCATGGCTTCCTTCTTCGTTTTCTCGTATGATTGTTTTCTCAATAAAGAAGATGAGCTACACGAGTCAAGGCCAACAAGTCCACAACTTAATTTTTTTTATTTTTGTTATTGGGTCACAACTTTTTTTGGCTAAACCAATTAGTATTAGTATAGTTAGTTATGTTAGTTTAAGATTTCCACTTTTAGTTGATTAGTTTTGATAAGTTAGTTACTTTTTTTCCTTTTTTTTGCTTTTGTATATATTTCAAGTTCTCATTGGAGAAACTTACAATTTTTCAATCAAGAAATAAACAAGATGCAATTCAATTTTATTCTTTTCCATCATCTTTTTTAAGATCTCGTTGCAAACTAACATGGTATCAAAGCAATAAAGTTCTGGTCATCAACCTCGCCTTCTTCCCCTCTTCAATTTCTTATTCTTGGTTATCTACTTTGCCTTTTTATAGGTAAATGTTAGTATATTAGTATTTGTTGTCGGTGAGACTCGAACTCATAACATCATTCACCTCAATCCTTAAATCCATTTGTCGGAGGAAATAGAAATTTTTTGACCTATTAGGAGGTTTTTCAATGCATAACACCCTATTCTTGTGGTGTGATCTAGTCCATGAAAGATTACAAAGAACATGACTAGATAATTAGATTTTTAAAGGGGTTGAATGAGCAATATGATCAAATCTAGAAAAAGCTCAAAACCATTTTTATTAAAACAATTGATTTCTCAAAATAAAATAAGCAAATGAATTTTTGAAATAAATAATAAAAGGTGTGCCAAAATGGTTTAATGAGTAATTAATGGCTCAATAACGGCCAAATATTATCTCACTTTAGTTTTTTTATTTTAAAATGATTTTATGTGACTTAATACTAATTATTATGGAAGGATTCAAATTTCTAAAATAAATTATATCACAAAATCCTTGTAATTTTCATTTTTTATTTAATTGTAAAATAAAAGTGCACTCAAAATATATCTTTTATAATTTTATATAAGTCAAATGATTGATTTTTTACCTATTTATAGGCAATGTGATAATTTTAGGATTTTATAGAATCACTACATAATTTTCTATCCAAATAGATGTTTACGGCTACAACCTATTTTAAAAGGGTCAAATAATTATATTAAGCTCACTTTTGGATATTACAACATGTTTTGACTTTATAAAAATTATTAGACTATTTTTAGAGCAAAAATGCATTTTTTAGATGTTCCGGAATCTAAAATTACTCAATTCGAATATTTGAATTTATAACTATATTCACATTCAAAATTTATTATTAATGATATGGTATGTTTTGGAATATGAATTGATTATGTGGATTATAAGTTGTCTTTTTTCTATATTTTAAAACATGTGTTGAAATCTCTCTTTAAAAAGGAGAAATCACGCACTAAAAAGATAGAAAATCTACAACAACAAAAAAAGAAATCTGATTTACGAGTAAGGGGGTATTTACTCTTAACTCTATTCAATAATTTAATAGGAATACTCTATTTTATTTTACATGTGTAAATTCCATCACTATAAAAGTAGGATATGTGCACATAGAAATCTCTCCAAAAAATCAGTCCAGGAAAATCCAAAAAACACTTACTCTCCTCTCTAAAAAATAGCAAAAAATATTTTGGTAACTATATCTCTCAATACAAAAAATAGCAAGCACGCGGATAACAAATCACCAATATCCTGAAATTATCTTAAACACACAACAAATCTCAAATATCTCAAAAATCATCCCAAAAAAGTAACAAAACTTGCAACATCCATTTTTCCATATGTTGTGTTTAACAGTCTTCTATCATAGAACTGTCCATGAATTGGTGCAACATTATCTTGCTTCCTTGGTGGTCAACGACTAGTTGCAATCCAGTAGGAGGGAGGGTCGCCTCTAAAGGCTTCTTTTCCTTAACTCATCATTTGGACAGTCGCGCTATGCTGCTTCTACTAATACGTAGGAGCAAAGTTTCATCATGTCAGGAACAACAACAACAAAATAAATAAGATTTGTCCATTTAATAATAAATTAAATAAACAAATAATATAAGTCATACAATTCAATGAGAAGTACCGTTTAAAACCGGCAAACGGTGTGCTAATATCTTCCCTACTCCGTAATCGAATCTCAAACCTGAATATCAAAATCCAAAGCTCAATGTCATTGGGCTAAAAAGATTTTTCTATACTTTTTTACCATAAAAATGTAATAGCAACTCTAAGAAAGTCGTGCAACCAAAAATCGAGGTGCGACAGTTTCTATTTGAATTTTTGGAACAATTAACCTCAAAAAGTCAATTATCGTAAATGATGTGCATTTTGTTCCACAATTCCATGTGAATGTAGTATATGTTGACAAGTTAATTTAATGTCCTTTAATTTTCTCTCAAATATAATTCCTTATTTTATAGAATAATATTAAGAGGGTGATTGGTTCAATTAGGTTTCACAAGACTTTTTTGTGATAAATATTTAACAGTCAAGACATTTTGGACCAAATTCATTTACTATTCATAACACTACTAGCAGTCTCAATAATAGAGCTTGCGACATTTACATTTTGAGCATATTTCATATTATATCTTGACATTACTTAGTAAACAATTTCCTTTCATTCATAATAAGGGATTTCCAATTATTTCATATATATGGGTACCTTATTCTATCTTATCTTATTTGGCCATAAATACTTTCTTACCCTAGGAGATGATTACACTAGTTTCACTTCGATAATTATAATGAACAATAAAGCATAAACTAGGCAGCATTTAATCCACTATGGGTCATACATTGAGACACAATTTGCTATTCCGGCAATTAGGGGTATAAAAAACCTCCCTACAATGTCGCAAACAAGAAAAGGAGGTAAGAGGTTGTCGTATCCACAAGGGCTTACTAACTTAGCCTTTCAAAAACAAATCACTATTCTAAGCTAGATTATCAAAAGGGTTTTTAAGTTGGTTGGTTTGGTTGAATAATTTTGATAATTAAAATGTTGGATTTTAGATGTGGGATTGACTCACTATTCAATTCAGGCATACAATCAAACAATAAAACCAATACGACTCTACACAACATTGGACCTTAATAACACTGATACTTTAGTCTACTTAGAAAACTCATGAAATAAAGTCAAAACCTTAAACACATGATCAACAATTATGATTCACATACACCTTTATTTCGAGCAACCTATGTATGCGAATTGAGTAAATGCACATCTCAATAGTGTTAGTTGTGAATGTCTTGGTATATTCTAACACTTTACCAAAATAGCTCTATGTCTAGCAACCAGGATGATAAAATTAAACATCATGAACCACCAAGTATGCATCAATGTCTAGCAACACACCATCAAG
The DNA here is from genome assembly GCF_001865875.1 of Lupinus angustifolius. NCBI lineage: Eukaryota > Viridiplantae > Streptophyta > Magnoliopsida > Fabales > Fabaceae > Lupinus > Lupinus angustifolius. Next base: position 806,146 of record NC_032020.1, on the reverse strand, counting down.
TTTGAGAGCTTTTCAATGTAAATATGAGTCTAAGTCTAGTAAACATATGAACATAGACATTCACTGTGACAATTAAACAAACAACTACGTCTAGCTTTATATAAAGGATGAATTACATGCTTTGGACTATCGAGCTAGAATCTCTTCACTAAGTTCATTTCCTAAGACGAACTAAGCATTACGTCAAACACATAGTAAGCATTAAACTACAACAAGAATAATTCATAGAAAACATGTTATTTCATTCATAAATCGAATTCCAAATACATCAATAAATAGAAAAGAGCTAATCTCAGCTAAGAAGCAATCTAGCTAAGTATTTACATACTTAGTTCGTTTCAAACGAAATTCGAAACTCGTAGTTCATGGAGAAGTGTCAGCTTCGCCATGAGCATATAAGAACTTAACTACTTATATCTTATAATTATTACATCTTATTTTCAACTACATAAATCTACAAACTAAGAAGAAAAACCATCCTAGGTACTGAATATAGGACTTAGCTTCCTTTCTTAGCGTCTTGGGTCTCCTTTTACATTTTCTAAACTTTTTCACTTGCGTTGAGCGCAACAACGATGCATTGAGCGCACCTCCTTTCACATTACATCATTTGTTTAGCTTCGTCCATGCTTGGCGTTGCTTCCACGGTCAATGCCTTCTATGTTGAGCACAGAGGAGCTGATTTGTGGCTTTTGCATGCTTATGCCTTTTCGGCCCATGTGGCAAATTAGCCCTATTTTAGCTTGAAGCAATCATCGAAACTTGAAAAGTATGATTGACACAAATTATCATCAAAATCTCAATTATGATTATATAAAGTACGTATTTAGAGTCAAAAGTGTTAAATTATCCTTATGAATTAAGGTAATTTTGGCACTTAACAAATTTGACAATAAGCTTCAATGTTTGATAAGTGATAATGGAGTTGAGTTTTTGATGAATGGTTTTCTTGCCACTAAGGGAATCATACACAAAAGATATCATTTCCCTTATCCTTCTTCAATTCGTACAAGCGCCTAGTAGGTAGACTTTTACCTCACAATTTCTAGGCCTAACATATCTTATGTCTAACAACTTAGCCTTTATATGGCAAAACCGATGGACTCTCAATACAAAGTAACCTTAAGGGTGCTTCATTATCTCAAGTCCTCTCATGTACAAGGTTTATTTTTCTATTCAAAATCTACACTTAAATTGACTCCTTTTGCATATTCATAATGGGCATCTTGCTTAGACACAGGAAAGTCACTTATTGGATTTGCAATCTTCCTTGGCTCGTGCATCATTTCTTGGAATAAAGAGCAATGGGCTGCCTGGTGTGTGAACTTCAATGGCTCAATTATCTCTTTGATGATCTTCACATACCTTTAGTAAATCTAACATCTATGTATTGTAACAACTGCTCATCAATTTATCTAGCTCATAATCCAATTTTCCATGAGCGCACAAAACATGTCGAGATTGATTGTCATATGGTAAGGGATAAAATTCAACAAGGATTGGTACATTTACTTCCTATTCCTTCTTCCGAATAACTCGTAGATGCCTTCACCAAACCACTACATCCTAAATCATTTAAGGAGTTCATTAAGAAGTTATGACTTCATGATTTATACCATCCAACTTGAGGGGAGTGTTAAATTTATTCCTAAACTTGATTACCTTACCACACAAGAAACCATGGATTCCTTCTTTATTTTCTCCTCTGATTGTCTTCTTAATGAAGAAGATGAGCTACACGTGCAAAGGCCTACAAGTCAACAACTAGGGATGTCAATGGGGTCGGAAGGGTGCAAATAGTGATTTCTCGTTCCCAAACCCATAATATTTCCAGTTACCCATACGGTTAGCGAGTATTCGCGGGTACCCAATTGTTTTTTTAATTTTAATTATATATTTATATGTTTTATAATAATCAATATATAAAAATAATTACTACATAAATAATAATGTATTTATATGTTAAATTTGTGATTATAGTCAACTCTGTGTAATTTATAACGAAATAATAATAAAGTATATAATATATAATCTTAAAATAATAATAAAAACTATAATATATAAAAAAATAATTAAAAATAAATTTATAAATATGGTGGTACCTACATGCGGATATTATAAAACTCGTTCACATCGTAAGCTATTATTATGGATATTCATTGTCAGTATTTCTACAGGTATGCACGGTCGGGTTTTTTGTAATCCTTATTCATACTTCAGTTTTTTATTTTTGTTATTGGGCCACAACTCTTTTTGCTAAGCCCATTTTTGTTAGTGTGGTTAGTTATCTTGTTTAAGCCTTCCATTTTTAGTTGATTAGTTTTGGTAAGTTAGGTACTTTTTCTCTTCTTTGTTTTTGTATATATTCCAAGTCCTTGTTGGAGAAACTTACACTTTTTCAATCAAGAAATAAAAAAAGATGCAATTTAGTTTTATTTTATTCCATCTTCTTCTTCAAGATCTCCTTGCAAACTAACTATAAAGTAAATTAGTAAAGTGACACTCACCAAGGTAGGCATAATAACTCAGCCAAAAACTTTCTGAAACCCAATTGAACCTTTTCATAATTGAGGTGAATATGTTGGAAAAATAATATAATGTTGAAAAACATTCCATATGAAAATTCTTCAACCCACTCATATCTAGAGATGGCAAAAAAAACCTGACCCGTGGGTACCCGTGGAAATACCCGCAACGGGTATCCGCGATAATAGCTTATGGGCGGGAGCGAGTTTTGTGATACCCGCCCGGCGGGGACCCTAAATTTATATATTTAGTTTTTAGTTAAATTTTTATGTATATTTATTATTATTATTTTAAGATTATATATCATATACTTTATTATTATTTCATAATAAATTACATATATTTGACTATGATCATAAATTTATCATATAAATATTATATTATTCATGTAACAATTATTTTTACCGAGAATATAAAGACCAAGCATAGAAACATTCAACATACAAAAGAAATCCTTGTAAGTGGATTAAATCTTCTTAATCAAATTTATAGACAACTTTATGATCAATTATTTCTGTAGTTGAGACCCAGCATAGAAACATTAAACATATACAAAAGAAATCCCTATAAACAAATTAAATCTTCTTAATCATATTTATAAACAACTTTATGATCAATTATTTCTTTAGATAAGTCATATGAAAAGAGACAAAAATTGCATACCATTCACTAAAACCTATTTGATTAATTTATATGACGTTTATGAATAAAAGTATAACATATTTCTTATAAGAAACATATTGCCATCCTATTCATTTCTTAAAACTGGGACTAATAGATTCAAATTGGAAAGAGAATAAATATTCAAATCACATCACTCTCACAACTCAAAGTTAAATATATAGAAAATTAATAGCTAATAAGGAATATCATTTTCAATCATGAAAATTTACTCTATTACCCAAGTTACAAGCCTTCAAAGTTAGCACTAATTCCACTCTTATCTACCACATAAAAAACTATAAGGGTTGCATACTCTTTGCAAGGGTTTATGATTGTTACTCTCAACAAGTGTTACTTACAAGAATCGACCATTTCACATTTTAGTTTTTCTGTAGATCTAATATGATATTTATAGTTGAAAAATAAGGTTAGCTCTTTCAATCAGTGTTGTTAAAACCGTACCGGTTATCAAACCGGTCATGATACTAGTATAGTGGTACAGTGGTTCAACCGATAGTTTAGTAATTAAACCGCATGCTGGTTAAATCGGACATACGAGCTTATATTTATATATATAACAAAAAAATTCAAATAGGTAGATACTCAAATTTATAATTCATACTCATAATCTACTCAAAATTCACATAAACAAACAACTTTAAGTTTTTACAAAATTCAAAGTCTAAATTGCAAAACATATATCAATCCAAAAGTATCACCTAACACACGCAAAATATAAATAAATGACACAAGTTCATAACTCATCTTACAAAACAAATAAATTTAGAGTTTTAACATTTAACACCAAGGAGTCAAAGTTGTCTCATATCGAGGTTCCATTTTTGCATCAAATCCTAATTCAGACAATTGACTCCAAGATTACACAAATGTCACTGAGATTATATACTAATGTTAGGAACTAAAAGGTGTAATCTACGTATAACTTGGAAGCATGTGCCTTGAAGTGTTGAAGAATGGTTGGAAAGAGTGGTCAGTGTGTAATAGGTTTTTAAGTTTTTAAGTTTTTTTTTAAAAAATGTGTATAAACAAGCCGGTTTAGTCAAATTACAGCCGGTTCACCGTTTTGACCGGTTTTGATACTTGGTCGGTTCAACATCCATACCGTACTGGTTAGAAGTCCGGCTCGCTGGTTTTCCGGTCAAACCGGTCGATACGTTATGGTTTTTATATCACTGCTTTCAATTATTATTTTTCCACCATTTGCATTCATTTTTCTAAAATTCACCTTGTGATTCGTTATTGCTTCTATCACACAAAAATTCTTATTTGTTGTTAAGCATATTAATATGAAGTTGATGACTAAATGAATTTCCCTAAAGTTATATAAACAAGTGTGAGATTTCCTCTTAAAACAAAATACCCATATAGAGAATAAACGAATCTTATTATTGGTGCCATCATTTCAGAGTTGATAGGTGCTATTTGTATATATGGTTGCAAGTAATTCAAACTTAAATATTTTCTTCATCACTAAACCAAATCATTACTATTATATGATATACAATTTCTATCCGATAAAGATCATTTATGTGATTTCATTTCTTAAATATGTCTCGTCTAATAATATAGTGTCACATAATTTAAAATTTCAGTTTATATTTAACAAGCCTATACTAGTAAAATAATACTCATTACAAAGGTTCTTCTGTGTGACACTATACTATGCTATTAAGAGGGTCAGATTTAGAGACATTGACTTGAGACATGTGATTTTTATTCATTTTCATCTCGATGTCGAGCTAGTTTTTGTTTTCTCATAAATATTCATATCCTCATAATCTAACTCAACTATGCATTCGTCTACCCTCAGATTTTGATGAAATAGAGCAAGAAGTAAAAGCTAAAAAACTACCTCTATCATTAGAAGAATGTGGAGTACAAGTTCTTGCTTTCTTTCATGGTTCTTTGATCCTTTCCCAACATAGAGCAATTAGAAGATTAATACTTAAAATGACCCTTTGCTTTCATGGTTGAGGATTTAGCTTCCAAATATAAGGAAAAAAAAGTAATACTCAAAATGCATTTAGGGTGAGTAAAACGAGCTTGTAACTTTTCAGGTAATTTGTAGTTTTTTGATTCAGTAAATAAGCTACTAGAGATTTCAATAAATAAAAATTGAAGTGAGCTTGTAGCTTTTAGAAAAAAGATTATAGCATTTGAAATCTATTTTTCAGAAAGCTATTTGAAATAGTTTTTAAAAATGAAAATAACTTTCAATAGTTCACTTACCAATTTTACCCCTCAAAATTTTAAAAATTACATTAGTTACCCAAACTAAAAAAACTATCATTTTGTGATGTATAAATTATTTTCACATTAGATTTTTTGTGATGAAAAAATTAGTCTTGTATTTGATTGTTGGATGAATTATAGATTATTTCCATTATATTTTTTTAATGGTGTATAGTGTTTATGCAACTTAATTACATTTTTAGAAGAAATTGAAAAACAGAAAAGACATTAAAATAAAACAAAGTAAATAAAAAATTGCATGTCCAATTATAAATAAAATATTAAAATAAAGGATTGAAAATTTTAATTTTAAATTATCTATGTATTTAATTACTCCAACTATTAATTATTTAACTAATAAATATTGTATGTATTTTTTTAGTCATTTTCAAATTTTAACTAATTAAAAAGCTAATTTTAGTAAATAACTCTAATTTAAACTAGTTTTATCGTAACTTTGTAATTGATGATCAACACTTAGCGGTGCTTATGTATTTGCTATCTCAGAGAATTTTTTTTTACATTTATCTCAGAAAATTTATGCATGGGAACTAAATGTCAGATTTTCCAGGATATACATTTAAAAGTTTTGATTATGTACTATTCATATTTAATTATCATTAGTTTTTAAATATATATTAAATTAATGATAAATAATGTATCCCTCATATATAAATATTTATACTGATATTGTATAAATATCACACTCATAAATTATATAATTAAGGAGATGTAAATTGTTTAATAATAACTATGGAGCATTGAAAATTTTGTTCCCTTATTTTTTTTTTCAAATTTTTTATATCTTTGTGAGACACATGGAGTAAGAAAACCGTCATTTTTTGATAGAATTAAGAGTATATTTCACTCAATAGATCAAAAACTATTTATTTTTGTGTGTATATGTTCGTCTGAAAACTATATAGAAAAGTTTAGTACACAAAAATCTATACTAATTTATGATGTTCATCATTAATTAAATATAATAATCTTAATCATTCATAATAATTAATAATTTTAATTGATACACATTAAATAGTGTATATTAGAACAGTTGAACCTTAGTACTGCAGTAACACATTTTTGTCATTTCCACTTTTTTCATAAAACTCATTCCTTGTATTTATTGTCACTTTTATTCAATTAATTTTTTATTCAAATTTATTTTTATCTAATGGTCTTAAATACCTTGATAAAAAAAATATGAGTATCACTATACACAAAAACAGAATCACACTAAACCATTCTACAACTAGAATTTTACATGTATAAAGATACATTTTTAGAAATAACTAATATTGACTTTTTTGTATTACTAAATATATTTTCTCACTTAATGAGTAAGAAAACTAATCTCTTTTGGAGTTACATGACTGATTTTCTTAATAAATGTAGCTCTCAATAATCGTATCTTTTGACATTTAAAAATATAGTGAAACCCTACACCACTATACCAACATTTTTTGGTCGACTAATATCGACTTTTAAGTCAAGGAAATTTGGCTAGAACTATAAGAATGTAACAAAGTTTCATCCATCTATAGTTTTGATAAAGCATCTTTGATACTCTCAAATTTGCCTCAAATTTCTGGAGAATAAAACAGCATCTTAATATCTATGATACCTTCTTATTATCTTTATATAGAACATGAAATAGGAAGAAAAAAAGAATAACAAAATAACCAAAATTCTTTGTTGGGTTTTTTCTCTTTCTGAACACCCACCAAAGGTTCTTGCTTTTTCCATGTCATATTTTTCTTCAAAATTTGCACTTCTTTTTATAAACTTATTATCGGAATCATATATGTTGTCCCAAAAAATGTGTCGTTCCATAATTGACACATCAGAGTAACTGAACATATTGCCGACATATGACATATGGAGTAACATAGTTTTCGGGATAGAAGATTTTTGTACGATGGATTATAGTTTGATTAGGACACTACAACAGTGCCTGTTGTTGAAGTCTTATTAGAGTTCTGATTGGTCTCAGATTTTCTAACACTCCTTTTGGAAGAATGTTTCCAACTTTTCTCTTTGGCTTCATCATTCTCTATTTGTTCCTCTCTACACTCTTTGCTACAAAATGGTGTGTTCCCTCTGCAAAAATATCAATTCCAAATTAATATTCAGCATCACCATAAAGTTTAATCAAGTGAATAAGACAATAATTCATCAATAGAATTTTGTGTGTGTATAACTGTATATGTATTGTTTCCAAAATCTTCACATTTCAGACAATTATGGGCAAATATGGAATAGTTTCGATAACCCCAAAACTTTAACATATCGAAGTGTGTTAAGTCGAAAACCTTGTGAGTATAAATCTAGACAATTATCTAGACATTTCAGACAATTATGGGCAACTATGGAATAGTTTCGATAACCCCAAAACTTTAACATATCGAAGTGTGTTAAGTCGAAAACCTTGATCTATATAGAATTGAAGAATAATTTTAGCTAAACATTAAAGTTTATTTTGTATAACATTATTCTAGATCTATAGAATTCAATGAAAGTCTTAGCTAAACAATAAAGTCTTCAATATAAAAGAAGAGAACAATACTTCACATCAAGTTCCACATGAAAATTCAATCTAAAATTGTGTTCTTTATAAATAAAAATTAACCATATGAAGCAATATAAGCATCTTGGTATATGAATAGATAAGAAAAAAGTTTAGGAAATTTAAGGATAGAAGCTGAAATGAAAAATATTGAGTGATGAGTGTGAAATGAAAATTGAACTAACCTGTACATAAATATATCATTGTTTTGGCCAAGTGGTTTTCTACAAAGAAAACAAGCTTCTAGGAAATGAGGTTCTTCATTTTCAGCATAATAGAACATTCTAGATCTTGAAGAAGAAGAAGAAGAAGCATTGGTAGCCATAAGAGAGGTGAAAGGAGGAGTTGGAAAATGCAATTATATAATGAGAGATTGGAAGATATAGTGAATAATGCATTTTAAAAGAGAGAAAAATGTATGTGTTATGAGTTTTACATACTGTCGTTGTATTATTTATTATTCTCATTAAAAATTAATACAAGTGAATAATGAATAATACATTATTTATGTATAGATATTTACACTGATAATAAATAAATATTATAGTGTTTTTAAGAACTCTTATTTCTAATGAGTATAAGTCCTTTCAATTTCTTTAAAAATTTGCTTAAATAATTTACCAATATTATAAAATATTGATTTATATTTTATTTGGAAAAATTGGTAACAATGAAATTAAGGAAATAGAAAATTCCATGACATGATGTGGTAGATGCATTGCTCATTCCATAAAATCCATTCCATTGAGGGCTAGTGGAGTGAAGAGAATCTTCTTATGTAAGGTAGAAATAAGTTATTAGGTGTTACTTTAAATTTAAAGATAAAATTATTATCATAATATATTTGAAGAGTAAAAGTGTCATGTCATTCTATTTTTCCTTTTATTTTTTTATATACTTTTCATTCTAGTACCTGAGAGAATCTTGATCCTAGTGGAGTATACTATAATACAAAATCATATCTTTCTTCCAAAGTTTGTACTACTTTATGTATCTCTTACTTTTTATTGGTCAGAAAATTAAAACATGAATTAAATATAAATTAACTTTATATTTTTTTACCAATGAGAATGAAAAGGTACATGGAATGATACACATCTTGAGATAGAAGATATACTCTACATATACTTCCATCTGAATTATGGATATGGAATATTTATATTAAATTTAAAATAGTAAATAACCTAAAACCAATGGTGATATTGGGGTTGAAACTTGAAACCATTGGGACCAGTTCATGCATGCATTGTGCACTTTTCCCAAAAGAAGTTTTCTCTTTATACAACATTTTCAATTTTTGGTCCTTTCCTTGTTAGGTATATGTACTACACACCCTAAAAATGTTCTTTTGTAAATGTGGAATCTTTTATTAATACATTGAATTGATAAAGTTAAATAAGGGTTTAATTAGTGGTTAATTACTTAATTGGCATGAAATTAGACATATATATTATTGATTTTAATGCTTATAAACTAATAAAAATAAATAAATTTTTTTATTTATAACATTTGATAAAATAAAATGTACTCCAATGTGATAATATCTTAATAAATGTTTTGTAAACATGTAATCTTTTATCAATTTTGATTGATATAATTATATAATTATATTGTAAACATGTAATCTTTTATCAATTTTGATTGATATAATTATATAATTATATTGTAAACATGTAATCTTTTATCAATTTTGATTGATATAATTATATAATTATATTGTAAACATGTAATCTTTTATCAATTTTGATTGATATAATTATATAATTGATATAATTGTTGTAATATACAAGCCTGAGTTCTACTTCACTGATTTTTTGATTAGACCGGCTGATATGATCTAATTTTAATGATAATAGTAACAATTAAATAATTTTTTAATTAGTGGCCAAAAAATAAAGAAAAGATGGTATCTTAACTAGGTTCTCTTCTATTGGACTATGGCAATTCCTTTTTGCTTTATTTTAAATTATTAGCTAGTAGTTGATACTTTGGGTCCATTTGGTTGAAGAAAAGAACAAAACCTTATAATGTGACAGCTAGAAAGGATGAATTAATAAGTGATTAGAGGTGAAAGAGCATGAATAATTCTTATATTTGTAGTGATATGACCTAAATCTATAAAAATATATAATATTTATGCCCTTTATATATTATCAATGTATTATATATCATTTATTTTTATATCATTTATTTCTATGATATCATGATAATATAAAAAATTCTTACAAATCAAGATATAACTTTTTCTCACTGAATCTGAAAACCCTTATGAATAAGAAGGTGGCATGCATGATTAAAGAATGATATAATTAAAATAGGAATTTTTCGTTTGCTTGCTATGTTTTCTAAGACACAACTTGCATGTGAGGTCTATACTTTAGATATGACACATAGCTTTTTAGAGGTTTATTCAAAATGCATTTTGATATATGCTTACATTTTTTTTAAAACTTAATCAATACAAGTCAACTATGTATGTAATTCATATAATTCCTCTTACATTAGTTATAAATTATTAAATATTTCCTCAAATATATGATATTTATTAAAAATAATAATTATAAAATTTAAATCTTTTTAATATAAAAATGACAAAAATTGTGGTGATACTTATGATGATGATGACAATGACATTCATGATGATGATAACAATGACATTCATGATGATTATGGGTGAATCGACATTGGAGGTAGCCACAGTAGTTGGTGAAAATCAAAGACCACGAATATCAATACTGAAGATGACCAATTGTGTTTTATGAAAAGAATAAAATTAATATCGTATGTGATGGAAAATTATTTTTTATTTTGTCAAATTGTAATTAAATTTAGATTTTGTAAGGTAAAACAAGATGGATATTTTTGTACAAAAATTGGTTATGGATACTCCTAAAGTCCTCCAACTAGGGTGGAAGTTAATATATAGTTTATGGTCACATAATTATGAATAAGCTCACAATTGAGCAAACACAAAGAAACCTAAATGTTGTTTGAGTGAAAAAAATTACTTGACTAGGTTCAAATTTTGGACCAATTTTTTTTAAAATTGTGGTTTTTAGTTTTCAATAACATAAACAAATTAATTTTAATAATTATCACCTCCTCGGATCTTTTAATATTGGATGTGTTTCAAAATAATATGCAAGTTATATGAATTTTTATCTTTTCTCTTTTATTAGCTTTTAGTGATTGATGTACAAAACTAAAACTTCTATATGTAATTCTTTATATGCATCATTACTAATCAATAAGAAGTTGGTTTAATAGTATAAAAAAATTTAAATCCTTTTATATCGTATAAGATCAAAATCAAAATTTGGTCCATTTGAGCACATAATAAGATTTGATCAATCCCTATATTCAAATCAATTGTATTATTATTAATTAATTTAATGGTAAGACATAGTTATTTTTTTTATTGATTTACTTTTTATGTTAAAGGTTTAAGTACTATTTTTTAGATATTTGTCACAATATCTATTGTCTTTTAGATGCAAGTTTAATTTTCTTTAAAACATTTATGATTGTCTGTCTCAATAAATATCATACTTAGGAATTAAATTTTGACCTATAACCTTAAATAATACCTAAAAATCTAGCCGATGCAAGTCGATTGTGTGTATCATATAAGTTTTTTTAAAAATGTTTCTTACAAAAATAGAAATTAAACTATTCTTATGGGGTATGGAATAGGTTAAGTTGGTATATGATGACCTTAAACTTAATATCAAGAGTTCAAACTCTATTATATACATGACAATGATTTGATATGAAATGTCTCACTCACTTTCATAATCTAGCTATCTCAAAAATATTATTCTAGAGACACATAAAAAGTTTATTATCAAAATTTCATATATATTGATGGCAAAAAAATCAACCAAGTTAATAAATTTCAATATCATATACAATAATTAATTTGTTCCACCAAATATTATATTATCAACAATTAGTTCAGTAAAGAATTAATGACCACATTAGTTCATCAAATATTACATTTTCACCAACTTAGTCTTTCCATAATTTTGTTATCATATTAGTTTTCTAAAGATTAAATTTTCCATAATATCATACTAGTCCCTCAAATATTAAACTATTTATTCAAATATTAAATTATGGATGTAATATTTCCACTTACTAATTAATTACAAGTTTGTTTCAAACACTAACTTAGTGAATCCATCATTAGAAAGACTAAGTTGATAGTATTAAATACAATAACAATTTGTACACATAACTTTATCATAGTTGAATAATAATATTCACTTACCATGAAGTCTCAAAATCTCTCTTTTTAAAATCATTAATCAATGAACATAAAACATATTTTACATAACTTATATTATAACTATATTGTGAGGCTCATAAAATACATATAATTTATTTTACATCTCATAGCACCTACCTTTTTAGGGAATAGTGAGAAATAGTACATACAAAATTATGCATCTTTTTCCTGAATGAGGAGGTCATTGATTTTAATTTCCAAATAATCTATATTATATATTTAAAGAGTTGACTTTGTAATCAATTAAATTCTCCAAATCATTTTTCTCTCTCAAATATTACATTTTTCTCTCTCAAATATTACATTTTTCACATAGTTAACTCTTCTTTAAGATCATCTAAAGAAATGATATTTAGTATTGGGACACCAATGTGATTACTAATTTTAATAGTAGATTAGATTAATGTCATAATTAATATTTTTAAGACTAATTTAATAACAAATTTAGTCGACCTCAAAAACTTATTTTCTACCATTTGGTAGGACAAAATCAAAGGAAGGGAATAAAGAACGGCAATGAAGCCCACAAAAAACTTTTATCATATAAGAAGAGAAAATAGATAAAAAAATCATATTGTTCTTAAATTAAGTACTAATAAGGCTTATTTTTGTTGTTGAATATTTTTCAAATCACTAATATACATATTTTCTTTCATTCATATCTACAATTAAAAAATCACTCTTTTTTTAAACTATTCTTTCCTCCTTAATTTATTTCTCTTTTCTATAATCCAAACAAATAAAAATCATCTCACTTACCACTCTCTTTTTCTTACCTTTTTTTCCTCAAAATTTCTTTTCCAAACCAAACTCACCATAAAATATCATATTAAGTTATTAACTATCAATTTTTTTGAATTCCAATAAGCATCTTCACACTAAAGAAAATCTTGTATGAGTCGAAAACATCTATAAATATGTGTGGTTAACTCTTTTAGTAAATATTTTTTTATTTACAAAACTCGAATTCGAGACATTACTTAACAAAAATCAAAGATATATTACTTGAGTGATAACAAGTTTTATTATTAACTATAAATTTGATATCATATATGATGTAATGTATAATAAAAGCACGTGTTGTCTTAAAAAGAGAAAGAAAAAAGCAATGTTGGAAGTGACATGGCATGGGACCCACATTGAAAGAGAAGCCGACAGTGACAATAAAGAATGGGACCCACCTGATGGAAGATCTTGCTGGCGCTATCTGGTCCCATCATAACTGCCCACGAATCGCGGTCAGCTGCCCTTGATGCCCGCTACACGTGTGGTGTCATCATCCACAAATGTAGAGAATGAATGATATGATTCTCATATTTGGTACCAATTTTTGTTACTATGAAATGTATTTTTTGGATAAGAAACTAATCCATTTTGAAGTACGTAAATGTCTCTTTCAATAAATATCCTTCTAAAAATCAAACTATTGACTTTTGATTATCCCAGGAATTAGCGGAACCTTACACATTTAAACCATCACTTTTGATCATCCCAATTTGGCAATAAAAAAACACTTTCATTTTAAATACTCATATATCACGAGGGAGACGAATGCATAAGGCCCAGTTAAATCTCTAAAAAAAATTAAAAGATTAAGAGTTCAATTCCTAATAGCAATATTTATTGGTAATGACAATTATACATCCAAAAAGTGATTAATTTTTATCTAAAAAGTTATTAGAATACTATTGGTAATACAAAATATTTAGATATACCACGATTTTATAACAACAATAGAATTATTAGCATTTAATAATAAAATTTATTTAGTTTTTTTATAATGTTACTATCATTTATAAATTAATTATTATTAATTTTTAAGTAAAAGTAATTTATAATAAATAATATATTGACCTATATATTATAAGTATGTACAGTAAAGTTTTCTTAAAGGGATATTTGAGGTGAAGATAGTAGCATCAACCATAAACACAATAAATGGGAATGGATTTGCACAACAACTACCAACGTTAGTTACCATCCTTAGGATAATGCATTAATCTTCTACAGAATTTACCATAAGTTTCAATATAATCCGTAAATAAATGGATTTTTAGTTGGAGTAAAATGTTAGGTAATTAATCTTTGTTATGTGTACAAAAAAAGATATTATTTCGATGATTTTCTACTCTATGAAATGAATTATCTTCAATTTTTTTATCTAGATGCTTGGGAAACAAATAAAACACTTACGATATGTTTGGAATGGATAGATAGAAGAAAGGACAAATGAATGGAAGAAAGATGATAAGTCAGTGTTTTATTCTTTTTATCGATAATTGTTAGTATGTTAGTATTTTGTTATGGATGAGACTCAATCTTCAACCTCCTTCACCCTAATTATCAAATCACCTCATAACTTCTATTTTTATTGATGGTGAGACTTAAACCTATAACCTCCTGCACTTCATTCCTTACGTGCCCTAAGAGGACACACCCAAATCAATTAGAGCTTTTATCTTGTAGAGAAAGCAAAAGTGAAATCTATATAATTTAATGTTTCTCATTTGATTTGATACATTATTTTGTTATTGTGCTTAAACTGATATTATGCAAAATAAGAAAAAAATAGTATAATGTTTAACAATTTGTAACATTATTGTAATTTATAAATATTTATATTATAGACATTACTCTATTTTTTATTCAAATTTCATAATACAATATTTATTATCTATATTTTATTGTAAGTTATTTTGTAAAATAATTTACACCTAAGACTTATTACCAAGTTAAAAGTACAAAAAAAGATTAAAAAATAAGGAAAAACGGGTAGCATGAATCCGCTCGGCTTGAACCTGATTTTAATATAGTCTGACCGGTTCGGACTAAAAAGTCTGGTTTCACTACAAAGTACCTAATATGATATATGTTGAAAGAGTTTTCTTGCTACTTATTGATGCAAGTTTCTGATTGATTTATTTAATTACAAGTCGATTCTTTGCTCACCATCTCAGCTTTGTTGGAATAAATTCCAATGTCGGTTTAATGGTTTCAAGAATGTCCATTCAATAAAAAACTTAGCTTTATTGAATTATTAACAATTTCATATCAATCTCGGCTTTGTTGAAATAAATTCCAATGCCGGTATATTGGTATGAATTTAGCAAATTAACACAAGTGATAATGAGTGATATTTATTTTCATTTTACTTTATTAACCAAACTACTTCCTTATGGAAGGTTGATAAATAATAAATAAATAAAGCAATAAATAAATGTTAGTTGCAGAATTTAAATGACAGAAAGTAAAGGTTAATAGTTAGATCACTCATTATAAATGTGTATTTTGCCTTCTCTCAAAGTTACAATTTATGAATTAAATTGCACTTTGATTCAATGTTTCTTTCTTTGTCAACAAATAAAATTTATAAGTTAACATTTTACTATTTTACATTTGCATCTCTTTCAAAATTCAATTGTAGTATAGTATAAGGTTATGTCGAACTATAAGGAATTGCCTAATAGAAAAGTACTCATAATTTGTATATTTTATCAAAAGTAAGAAAGTAACATATAAGGTTGTTTTTGTGATTTTATGAACTAAGAAACATGAAAAAGTAAAGAACTAACTATTTACAAATTGAGGAAGGGAAAATTGATTTGAAAGATGTGATTATTTCTTGACTTAAATGATTTTGAAAACATTATAAGTTGTGTTATACTTTCGGTTAATTTCACACATTATTTCCAAATCTTTCATCTAGTGTCCTAGAATGATAAGATGATTTTCAAACCTTATGTAATACACTAAATAATAGTTAAGTGTCACTCGTCAGAGTAGGTTGTCACATCCTACTTCAGGCTCCATTAACTTTATTTAGCCTTGAACATAAGTTGCTTAAAATAGATGTTTGATGTGGCAAATGAACTAAGGTGTAGGTTATACTTTTTAGTTCACTTGTCAACACTTTAAGAAGAAGCATTTTTGGATCTTTAAATCAAGTTTTAGGTGATCAAGCTAAAACCACATTAAGAACTTCTTAAAGAATTAAAACTTAACCAAAAAGTAATAACTTGAATGTATTGAAATCAAAATATGATACAAATGAAGAGAAGAAATAACCTTACGCCATAATCCAAATCAATATATATGAGCATGAGCCATCTATCTAATGATGAAATGCTTTTGATTCCAAATGAGGTTAAAAAATCATGTTTTTGAACCTCATTTGCCAACTCCATTCCCTTTGAATTTCTATGAACTAAAAACCTAAAAACAACCTAAGAACACTCTAAAAAGAGAGAGAACTGAAATGAGAAGAAAAAGAATTTACAATGTTTTTAAAGTGAGGAGGTGGGTGTGCCTTTTATAGGCAAAGTATAATGGGGGCTTAGTTGTCCTGTTTGGCTGCCCATCGCCTGACTAGGCTCACCCAAGATGGTGAGTCAATAGCTTGTCCAATCTTAGACAGCTAGCTTGGAAAACCTATTATGGGCTAGGCTACATGTATGGTGACACCTCCTACTTGGCTATTCAGAACATATGTCATTGATCGAGGTTGTACCCGATACAAATAATATAACAATTAAAAACTGCAGTACTAGGAAGTGACTCCTACGTCGTTTCCCAAAGATTATCTTTCAAGCAAAACTTCAAACACCTTATACTCATACACACACAAGGGGGGTTTTGTTGTTGAATAGTATGAACATAAATCAAATTCAGAAACAGTAGTTAAACAATGTAATAAAATGGCTAAATCCCTTTGGTTCGTTTGTTCACAACTCAATCCTCGGTTTCAAAAGATTATTTTCAGATTCCAACCATTAACTTCTGAATTTGTTGAGAACCAATTAACTAAGCAATAATCAATTCAAAGTTCCAAAACCTAAGCCTCTAACTAAGCGAAATCATCATAAGCATGAAACGATTAACAAATTCACACGAACTAAGCATTCATACACTAAAGAGTAAATCAACTAAGCGAAGATAAACTCATAAACTAGTTTCTAAGATAGAAGAAATCAATAATAAAGAAACCGAAAATACATTAATAATAAAACTTCAAGAGTTGTGATACATTACTAAAGGAATTTAGTCTACAAGTTTAGCCTTCCATTCGGTGGAAGATACAAACAAAAAATGAAGAAGATGAATGAAAACCAAAAATTAAGAAGATGTAAAACCCTAGCAGAGCAAAAGAGGGGAAAACGGAATTCGGAAAATGAGTGAATGTAGAGAGTGAGAGTGGAATTCGGGTTCCCTCTTTTACAAAGAGTAAAACTGAAAATGTGCCCTAAACAATGGACCCAAAACTAAAACCGAATTTACAAACAAAAACTCCCAAAATAAAAATACAATCTTCAGTTCAACACATATCATCCACTTCCATAATGTCTAAAATATCATTGGTGCCAAATATGATCTGAAAATGATAATAGATTTAATCAGACTAAATAATCCCAAATTAACTCATTTTAGGAATATTAGTCTAATAAAGTCTAAAACACTAAACCATGTGAAACAAAGTCCATTAGGCACAAAGAATCATCACTCATGCTAAATTAAAGTTATGAATAGTGTGTAATATATTGTTCATCAGTCATGCATGAGGTCATATGTTTGGCCTTCAAGTAAAGAACAAGCAAGTTGCTTGATGAGTTGGCCAAACTCTCTTCATGGCTAGGTTGACCTGCTTAGCCGCCCAGCTCAAGCCTGGCCCACACCCAGCTGCTTGGTTCCTTCATGGTGAAGGAACCAACCTTTCTTCAAGCGAAACAACCTTTGTTCCATGATTCTTGAGTTGATTTTAGTTGGTTACTTGACACTGGAATGATTTCTTCAAGTCTAGGTAAGCTTTTGAGTTTGTGCTTTGCTTTGATACCTAGTTTGAGTTTCTTCAAGGTGAAGAAATGTACATTTCTTGAAGCCTAAGTCATCTTTTGTGACAAGCTTAAGCACAAAACATGCCATACTTAGCTTGTTTCTTTTGAGCATTTCATTTTGGGCTTTTGGCTTGTGATTTGGCATGAATTCTTGGATTTCTTTTGAATTAATTAATTTCCTAAAAAATTCAAGGGAAACTTGGACAAGAGATGATCAAAAATTATTTTATTCAATAATACAAAAAAAAGTGTTGAATTAAGTTGGTTTTCACCTTTTTACATAGGATAAGTGCCATAAAAAATGTATGAAAATTAGATATTTTTGGCATTTATCAATACCCAAACCGTATAAATTTTCGGGCTTTGGTGGACCTGTAAGATCGGGCCCGCCTATTTTGACACCTCTACATCACATGCTTGACACACGTGTTGACTAAGTCAGCACACATTGCCAATATCTAAGGGATAAGGAGAGAGATTCAGTGAATGTGATTGTTGCTTCCATCTGGGTCGTTGAACCAATCTGACTGTTTGAGATGAGATCTTTTTCTGGGTCATCGGACAATGTGGTTGATGGGGTTATCCGCTTATAAATGGAGGTGTACCCATTAAAAAAACACACTAGTTGAGACACGTTTCCTCAAATTTTCTTCTCTCTCTACCGAAGCATTTTTGGCTCACTTCTCCATCTTTCTTTCCGTGGTATGAGAATTGACACGGTAGACATATTACAAAAAATTCGAGAATTGACATGTGTAGGCTTACTGTGGGAAATTCAAAATTTGACACGTGTAGCCATACTGTGTGAAATTCGAGAATTGACATGTGTAAACATATTGTTAGTATTTCGAGAATTAATATTGTGGGTATTTCGAGATTGGTTCTTACAGTGTATAAGAATACGAAACAGCTGAGAACTGAGTAATTTTATCCCGATGAGAACCGAGATTGCATATTTTTGCAGTGTCATAAAACATCTTAGAGAGAGTGACCTAGTCGCGACTCAGCTAATAATAAATCTTTGGTATCATAATTTATTCTTACAAGTCATTTATATTTCACATGTTGCTTCCGTTGTTCATTTTCAAGATCAGAATGTAACATGCACAACTATATCAAATGTCTTTGCCAATCTCCTGCAAGTTTGTGATAGTAAGAGTCTAAAATTAGAGCCTTTGAGATAGAGTCTAGCTCCATCATTCTAGTATTTGAAATTAACTAGTAGAAATATGAACACAATCTACTTGAATTATCATCATTCTTATATAACTTGAAAGGTTTTGTATGTGTTAATTAATGCAAGGATTCAATCCTATAGCAAGTGTATCTATAGCAAGTGATTTTAAGTAGTATTCAATTGTCTCTTATAGTATAATGAACAAGTCACTAATTGGGAACTTCACATAAAAAAGATGTCCACCATAAATTTACAATAATTAACTATTTGAATTGGATCTCAAAACATTATTTATTTATGTGTGACTAAGACTCACACCTTTAATTTCCTTATCACTCTATTCCTTAAATCCCAATCATAATCAGTTCACCACCTTGTGACTAGAAGTGGTCAATGTTAGTGTATGCTAAGTTTAACTAGATATACTCAAGTTGACACTTTTAGAGATAAAAGAAACACACTTTTTCATAGACATAGCCGATGACGTATTTAGGACCTAAAGACAGAGTATGTAACATAGGTAAGAAATTAAAATAAAAAATATCATTATATATAAAATAATGAAAACATTAACTTGAATTTTAGGACATAATTAGGACTTTATGATTGTTTTTAGCTTTAATTTCTCTTTGTTCGGGTTAAGCGAGAATTTTTGGCTATGTTGTGCAATTGGATGGATTGAAGCCAAAAAGACTAGAGATTGAGTGCAAAAAGATGAAATTCAGTGTTGAGATTATGTGAAGACCAATTGAATGGCCAAAAGAAGTCCCCTTAGAGCCTAGATCGAAGAGAAACAACTTGAAGTAAAGGCACCACATACACCCACAATCGTGGATGTTATATTCTATTCCTATTTTTTAGATTTGTTTTGTTGGGCCTAGCCCAATATTTTGTAATTAGGATAAATGAAAGTTCTCCCTCAAGGATTTAAAATACTTTACATTACACTTCTCTAATTTAAAATTTGGTATTTTTTTCTCCATTATGAGTGAGTAATTCTCTTTATTTCTATTATTAGGGCTATGCCCATTTACATTCAATAAACATTTGTGCTTACTTCTATTTCATTGAGTGTTATGATTTGAATCATTAAACTTAGTTTTATTAGTGTGAGTTGTCTGACCAACAAATTACACCTCTTAGATATAATGAGGAAGGACCGAAAGGTGAACCCAACTATCCAACCATTTAGTTATTCAAACTAGAATCCTAATTCACGAGTAGTTTTAGGATTCTCGAGGGTTTCTGGAATTCACCTTAGGTTGCTACAAAGTGATTGGATAGAAAGATCCAAGTAAAACACTCGATTGATAACTGTAACACGAGAGTAGGTGTGACTTCAATTGAGTACTCGTATTGGAGCTCGAGAGAGGATGATACATATCAAAGAACAATTCACCATCACAACTGAAAGTTCATGAAAATGAGCAAAACAAGGATTTGTGAGTATAAAGGCGGTAACCCTTATCATGGGAACTCTTCCTAAATTAGATTTCAATCATTTTTACTATTTTCATAATTATTCACGTCAATAGTTCAATTGTTCTAAATTCACTGTTAATTCATCTTTGAGTTAAGTATAAATTAATTGTTACAATTAAAGGAATTTACTAATCCTCGTGGAATCAATATTTTATTACTTGACAACATAATTATGTAATTGTGATTTGCCCTATCAATAACTTAGGAAATGAAAGACCTACTAATATAAGAAATAATAATGATGCATATATGAAATACAAAATTAAGGCCTATTGATGCATATACATAATGCACCATTATTAGATTGTTTAAAGCTTATCTTTATCAAAATAAAAAGTCAAGTCACAAACTAACAATTAAACTACCTAATTCCAGTTATATGTGGAGTTAGGTCATTCAACCCATTACTCAAAAGGGAAAATATAAAAAATTACAAACTTCCATACTAATAGTAGTTGGTACAGAGTTAAGTCATGTATGGTCTAGAGGCCAATAAGGCCATACAATGTATTCATACATGATCGTATACTCATATACGACCGTGTACTCATACACGACTCATACAAGGTTGTCTTTGGTCAACATGTCCCTTTTCATATCATGTCTTATGAGGTTAAATATAAACCTTACATAGTCATTCTTAATTTTAATGATCTCAACACTATTTTGAATCCAATAAACCTTAATTCTTCATTTCTTAGATAAGTTCAAGACTTACTATTAGAAGCATGTCCTTTTGGCACACATAATCGAAGGGTTTCAAAACGACCTTAGGTGACGTCATGTTAGAGAAATGAGAAAATGAAACATGAATTGATATGATATACACAAAGATCTTGATGCATTGAACATCTGGAGAATGAGGAGGGAATAATTTTCTTCTTGACTTCATTTCACTCTTTAATTATCTAATTTCCAGCTTGAAAATTATGAAAAATGACACATATGCATAACATATTAACATGTTTGTTTACTTTTAATAAAGGCTAATGCACATAGGAATTAAAGTCTGAAAACAACAATGTTATTAATATTATATCAGTTATTATATATATCAAAATATACTAATGTAATGACATAGGACTCAACTAATTAAACTGAATAAATTATATATTACAATAATTATAATTATCTATAAAATATAAATACTATCAATTATAATTTTATCTCAATTATTAAACTGATTTATGAACTAACCATGTTACAAATAATTAATAAGTTGAGTATAATATCTATATACTTATTGTATAATATGTATATACAGTTAGTGTATTATCTACCATTTATTTAAATTAATTTTTTGAAGAGTCAATGATTATTTAGTAAAATAGAACATTATTATAACTAGTGTGTCGACCGGCACTCCGTGCCGATCACACGCATTCTTATTTTTTTGATATAGTATATATGATCTTCATATTATATTATTTAAGAAAAACAATTTAAATATAACAATGCAGTATATAAACTCAATAAAGAGTGAAGATTTAAGAAGATAATATGTGATAGTTGATATGATATACATAAAATTTATGTCAATTTCTCATTTTGTGCCTATTGAGTGGAAAAAGATAGAAGATAGAAATAAGAGAATGTGTGGAAATTAATGATATTAAATTATTAATATAAAAAATGAAAGTAATATGTGGAAGTTTATAGTAGTTATTAAAAATATAAAAGGGTAAGTTGGGAATAAAAAAATTATATCATGAGGTAGTTATTACTTATTTTGACTTTATTAATAGTATAGATATATATTTTGAAAATAAATAATAGATGATATAATTATAATATAAAATACTCTTACATTATCAGCGTATATATCTTTCTTCTTATAGTTGAAATTAATTCATATTTTATTTTTAAAAATATGATTTTTTTTTCTCATTTGACAAAGTAATTAATTATTTTTAAAACTCGATAATGTGTGAAATTCTCATAACCTAAAACAGTAAAACACCATTTCCCTTCTTCCGACCTTGCGATACCGAGCGATCTAATCCATTTCTCCACCATGTTCCGCCGCGCAACCACCCTCCTCCGCCGTCCCCTTAACGCCGCCGCATCACGTCGTTTCTCCACCGATCTCCCATCTGAAACCGCCGCTGATAGCAGTTTCGTTAAGGCATGGAAGAAAGCGAGTCCAACCATCGATCCACCAAAGACACCACTTTCATATCTAAAGCCACGTCCTTCAATTCCTTCTTCTCTTCCTACCAAACTCACTGTTAATTTTGTTCTTCCTTATTCTTCTGAATTGTCTTCCAAAGAGGTTTGTTTTTGTTTCGTTGTGTTAGAATTTTTGGTTTTTGGTTTTTGTTTTCATTTGGGTCTTTTGTTTTTGGTTTAAAGGTTGTGTTTTTTGTGTCAGAATTTTGGTTTTTTAGTTTTTGATTTCATATGGGTCTTTTGTTTTTGGATTAAAGATTGTGTTTTTTTTGTCTAATTTGTGATCTAGAGGTTATTTTTCAAATGGGTCTCAAAAGGGTAAGACTGCGTAATCTAACATCGCCATACCGAGAGTGGTGTGAGGACCCGCTAGATCTTCAGACAGACCAAAAGGTCAATAGTTTGATTCCTGTGAGCAACACTTGTTAGGAGTGATAATCACGCGCCCTGACAGGGTTTAGTGTCTTACCCATAGAGCGAGATGATAAAAAAAGAGTCTCGTATAGTGGGCCGACTTTTTAATTTTAATATATATGTTTTAGTCTATGTTTGGATGGATGGATGGAGATGGATGAAATGGAATTGAATGATACTAACCTTCGCATGGGATGGAAACATCAAAACAATGGGAAGGTTATTTCAATTACATTCCTTTCGATTTCGTTATATTCCGTTTCATTCGATCATCATATAAACTGCAGAACATAGCATTATTTTTCTTTCCTCTGAATCTGGGTGAGGGGATGTGATAAGATGGAATCGGTCAACCGACTTAATTTTTGTTCTACATCAATTATTGGATATAAACTGTGGTCTATTTCTTTGTTTGTTTCTCTTGCAATCATCGATGTTTTATTACAACTTGGTTACAGTTCAGGGAAATGTAAGTGCATGTAATTCAATTGTAATTTTCATAATTGGACCAACTAATGTCTTAAAAGAAAGGAAAATAATACAAACATTTGATCAATTAATTCAATTAAAAAGTGAACTGGTCTTGTTTGGTGTTAAATTTTCTTCGGAACGAGAAATGCTTGCTTAATATTCTCTTGCCATTTAATGATATTTCATTTGGATCTCACTGCACTTATGTTACATTTACTCCACACCTTTCAATTAATTTGAGCTTGTAAATAATTAGTTTTGGCATGTCTCTTTCTCCCTTAGTTATCTTGTCATTCTTGAGAGAAAAAGTAGGTATTCAAATTTTTTTATATGATTCTTTTCATAAGTGATTCTTTGATTATATGAATTTATATGATTCTTTTCATAAGTGATTCTTTGATTATATGAATAAAGAACTATTCACAACGACTATTGTTTGCTGATCTTACTGTCTTCTCATCACCCCTCTTGGTCACTAATGCTGCGTTATGGTGTAATCGAGGGAAGCAAAATTCTGAAGGATTTCTTAACTTTGTTACTTATTTTTGTTCGGCTCTTCATTTTGCCAAACAAAATTTTAAAAAAGAGTGAGGCCTAAACCAAATTTATCCGTGCTTAACCTTTGCTAACAGGGACGGATTTTCCAATAAGTATAAAGATACAATTGTGGAAAAGGGTAACCTTGTTACTTATCATATTTGAATTTGAACACATTACCAAATTGATGTTTTAAGAGCTTTTAATCCGGAAATGATAGTTCTTTTATGCACACCGTCTATAGAGAGAAGTGCAAGAAGGAATGTTAGAGACAAATGTAAATAAGAATTAAGACAGCAATGTAAACCAGTCATCCGTTGACTGGACTGAAGATTTGTACAAATTTCCGAATATAATTACAATGCTATGATGAAAGTATGTTGATGGACATAGTTATTTGAAGAAGTTGCTTCTGATATTTGTTGCGATGTCGTTATCAAGATTGACACATTTGATTCTGTGGTTTTTATTTTCTTCTACTGCAATCTCTGCAGCCTCACTATTCCAATAGTTTTTGTGGCTTTCGATGTTAGTAAATGATCTTTGCTGAGAGAAATTTTCTGAATTCTTGGTCCTTGTAAAATCCAAAAATGGCATCTTGTATGAATAGTAATGAATACATTACAATTTCATGTGTAACAGGTGGACATGGTTATAGTACCAGCAACAACTGGACAGATGGGTGTTCTCCCCGGACACGTAGCAACAATTGCAGAGTTGAAACCCGGAGTCTTATCCGTACACGAAGGCAACGACGTGACCAAGTATTTTGTCAGCAGCGGCTTCACGTTCATCCATGCAAACTCTGTTGCCGATGTCATAGCTGTTGAAGCTGTACCACTTGATCAAATCGATGCGAACTTAGTCCAAAAGGGTCTTCAGGATTTTACTCAGAAGCTGAACTCAGCCACAACTGATTTGGAGAAAGCTGAAGCTCAGATCGGGGTCGATGTCCATAGCGCTCTCAACTCAGCTCTTTCAGGCTAAATACTGTATTCGAGCTTTTCTTTTCGATTTTTATTTTCACCTTCTACATGACCATGTGTCATTGATTACTCTTAGTATGACCAAATTGCTGAAGAACATTTTGAATCATGTATTGTGTTGAAAGTGCACTGATGAAATAATTTTTTAATTCCATGTTGCTCATTGAAGTTGGGCAAGACCTTCAAATGAGAAACAAAAGCTTACTTTTTTTTGTTTTGGATTATTGGCAATATGAGTTAAGGTTGGCTTTGCCGGTTAAACCGTTCTATCGGACCAGATGATTTCATATATAAGTAGTCATTTTCATCTATAAATATATAATTATATTAATATACAAAATTTTATATAATTAATAATTATGTATAATTATATTAAAGTAATATATCCTCATCTTTTTTAGACCGAAACAAAATATTGGAGTAATGTTCCATTTTTTTAAAATTTTAATTGACCGAGTTTAACCGTCATACCGAATTTCTCTGGTTCAAAGTGGTTTAACTTCTCATTCGGTTAATACTATAAACCAAAGTCATTTTTAAGTTTGATTAGTGATCGGATCATTCTGTCTAATTCTCACAATACTGATTTGTTCTAGGGAATATTGGACTTTAAAATGAGATCTTAATGATAAAGAAAGGATATTTTTTTCTTCAAAATAAAAAAGGCCATATGAAAATAGAATAAGTTATAAAATTGGTAGATGAACTAGCTATAGGGGAAGTTAATGTATTGTCAGTTCTTCTTCTTTTTGTTTTTTATTCATAGCCTTATATTCTAATAATATAGATATTAATAATTATGAATGATAATATAATAATATAAATCATATAATAATTTAAAAATAAATAATATTAGTAACAATAATAAAATAATGTACCATAATTTCTTATTTCTTTATTTAATAAAATTAACATATTTCTGATTTTAATGATGAATAGTGAATGTTGTCTAGATAGTAATAATAAAAATAATACATTTATTATATTGGCTAAATATATTGAATCAAAATATTATGAATTAATTGAGTGTCACTAATAATTAATAAAAATATTTTCAATTATGAGTAATTAATAAAGAATATTTAATCAAATAACAAACTATTTTTTATAAATAGAAAGAGGAAATGTTATGATGATTCATTTCATTTCCTGGAATCATCTATTAAATAGCTGTGATGTGTCACTTCTATTCATAAAATTTGTTTCCTTTTAAAAATGTGAAATAGAAAATCATAATAATATAAAATCCTTGAAATAATAATAAATAAGTAAACATTTTTAACTAATGAAGAGTAATTAATATCAAGTAAAATAAATACAATTTTTTGTTTATTGTTTTCAAATTAAAAATCCTTTAATTCAAATCATGTATACTACTATATAAAGTCAAAACATGATTAAAAGATGATTAAGTAATTGAACAAGTCCAATTTTTTTAATTCCAAAATTACTCATGTCTCTTATGTTACTTCATATAATTTCGATAATTTTATGGATAGTTTTAAAAAATATCTCAACTTACAGCTTTGCAATGTTTATATTGGATTGGTGAAAAATAGTTTAGCTACTTTCTTTATGTTGATATTTTTTTGTTGTGAGAAGAGAGTTTAGAAAGTGACTTATGTATATTTAATGGAACGAAAAAATAAAATAATTATACATGTGAAGTTAATCAATTAATGATCAAAAGAAGAATGAGATGAAAAGAAAAAGGAAATTAAATCTAATTTTTTCATTAAAGAGTAAAGATAGTATACGGAGAAAAAGAAAAAAGTATAGAAAGTGACTAATATGTTAATTGTAACAAAAAAAATGGTAAGATCGTATCTATGAAGTTAAACGATTTTGATGATCAAAAGAAGAATGACGTGCAGAAAAAAAAATGAGTTTGATCTTCTCAATAACAATATATGTTGTAACCTTATGTCATAGCTTTCAAATGACATAATTATTGTATTAAAATTGTGAATTTTAGTGCTGCTATATACAAAGGTAGAGGAAGTTGGTTCAAGTGGTACATGTTTGATTCTTCTTAAGCAAGTTCTCGAGTTCGAGTTTTGTGGATGAAAAAGATGCCCGCTGGGAGAGTCAGCTCCACATACCTATGGATGTTTTCGGTTCGGATATGATTACTTCTAGTGCGAGAATACATGACTAAAAATAATATAAAGGTACTGAAAAAAGGAGTGGAGTTTACATTTTTTGAAGCTGAAATTGCTAAGATAAGAAAGTTGATAACGGCTATATGGGACCCACATTTTAGTGCAAGAATGAAAACCCATTTAACTCTTTAGTTAGGTATTATTATTGCATTTGCATAATGATGAAGAACAAGCTTAGTAGCTATGAGTTACACTTTTTTTGTTACCTTCTCTTGGCACCTCTTGTTTTCTCTCACAAGCATGGTAATCTTATATTATGTTTTTGTTCACATGTTTAACTGTTAATGATTTATTTATGCTTATGTTGTCTATTTATGGAAATTCTACTAGGTTGTTCTTATATTGTTTGGTGTTAAATTACTTTTTTATTTATCAAAAAGTTACTATAATGGGTTTTCTATTGGCTCCATTTTTAAGTTCAAAATGAGTTTTTTTTACATATAGGGTTTGAAAGTTTGAATCTTTTTCTGGATCTGGGGTTGTCTACTCCTTAGGGTGTGTCTGAGAATCTGCTTACAAACTTGATTTTGATTAAATGTGATTTTTTTTGTATAATCAAGGGTACCCTTATCCCTATTGGTAAAGAATTCATCACTTTCGAGTTGTGTAACTGCCCCCCTCAACAAGTGTTGCTCCCGAGAATCGAACTTTTGACCTATCTGGAGATCCAATGAGACCTTACACTACTAGACCAATACCTAGTTGGCTTGGCGATTAAATGTAGTTTATGCTTTAATACTTCATTTGGTAAAAGTGATTTTATTAGAATGAATTTTGGTTGCACATAGTGAATTGACTTTTTTAGGTGTGTAGTTACAAATTGACCTTCAATTTATTTTATCAATGAAACTAAGGTTTGTGATTAACAAGGGTAAGCCACAGCAGAATGAGATAATGATGCTTGTCCTGTGACTTAGAAACAATCTTTTCGTTTATTCGGGTAAGACTGTATAGATCTACCTCTCCGAATCTCGGTAGGTGGTAGCCTCGTGCATTAGATTTTGGTGAATAGTGAAGTGAGATTGCTTCTTCTTTAACCTAAGTTATTTTGAGGAATAAATTTGGTATGAAATGAATATAGTACAGGTTTTAAGAGGGCAAGCCTTTGTCAAGTTTAGAGCATTATAGCGTTATTCGATTCATGTAGCCGATCCCACCTAATGATATAAAGGCTTAGTTGTTGTTGTAGTAGTAATATGGTGTGAATATATGTATGTATCTTAACCCTTCTGCACTCTGAAAATGTGATAATCATTAAGCACTAGTGTAGATTACTTTTTAACAATCATTAAATTCCAAAGTATTCATTCCAATTTAAGTCACTCTGTATTTTAGGTCCGTTTGCGAGTTGGACTTCGGAGGGGTAAGAAGGGAAAGACAAGGCTTTAGAACCATAGAATACGCTTGCGAGATGACTCTGAAGTCTCCATTTTTCTTTCCCCCTCCAAAACTCAACTCGTAAATAGACCCTTAGGAAACCTGATAGACAATATATTTCTTTTCGCCGTTTTGGTTGATTAGAAATATTTTGAAGTAGAAGATTTACATGTATCAAAGACTAAGAGCATGCATCATTGTGTAGAATGATGATGTTTATATCTATCTAGCCTATGTTTTCATAATTTATTGCAAATATGAATGAAGAATCAAAATATGCATGCATGACCATGCACATTTATTATATGCCAAATCTCATTTCTGTAAACAGCCACTTATGTTCTCTCTATTCTGCAGAGAACCCTGCAAATGATATTGTTGACATTATAAACAAGAATCGGACCGATCGAAAGCTTCCGAATTTGAATGACAGTCCTGGTTTAGGATGCATGGCCTTACAGTATGTTGAATCATGCAAAGGAAACTGCACTGATAACAATGTTGTGAACTGCAAATTTCTTGATGATGACTTCACTGAAGTCTTCGCACCAAATTGTGGTGTGGAGCTGCCAACTTTCGGAACCATAACCGGACACATTGTAGGTTGTCAAAGAAAGTATCTTGAGCCATCATTAGCATTTTCTCAAGTTCTTGTTGTAGATAAGAATTCTTTGTCTCTTTTGAGAAACAAATCACATACTGAGGTTGGTGTAGGCCTTGTTGGACTCCATAAAGGGCCTTTCTTTTGGTGTGTTTTGTTTAGCAATGGGAAGAGTAACTCAACATTCGTGCTCGAAAACCGCGGCGCGGGGATCGAGCAAAAGAAAGGGTGTTATAGTGGGAGTAGTACTCCTTGCAGTGGAGTGCAGAAAAAGAATGTTGTCTTTTTGAACATATTTTTCATGTGTTATGTGTTCATCTTACTATTTACACTTTTGTGATCAATTTACTATAATGCAATATCTTGACAATTGTTCAATTCTTTTTCTTTGCTCTGTTTATTTTTCAAAGTATTTGTTCACTAACTCTTTAGAGCATGGATTAGAGGTTTGAACCTGATCTCATCTCCAAGTAGTGGTTCATGGTTGGTTCCATTTTTCACATTATATTGAAGGACTATCTTTCTACTGGACTAGAATAAAGCAAAACATTGGAGAATTATTTTCTGTTTTTTTTTTTTAATTTGAACTGAATCGTTCATTTCGCTTCCCAGCTTATCTTGGTTTCCAAGTTTAACATGATCGGACCAGAATTTTCACATATTTAGTCCCTCAATCGGTTAAAAGTAAAGACCTTTTATAAGTCCAATTAGTGATCGAATAGACGAATCTTCCTATTTGATTCTCATATCATTGGTAGTACTAATTCTAGTCTTAGTTATTATAGAAAAGAAATAAATGAGTATGCAATTTATGCTGCTTTCTAAGGACCTAAACCATAATAAGAGGGGTTTCATGTTGATGAGTGCATAGAATTAATGGATACCTCATTTGTTGAAGGTTATCAAACACTTTAATGGAAAAGGTCCTACTTCTTCCTCATTTTTTAATTTTTGCTATTTTAGAATAAGTTGCGCACACCAACACCCACTTATAATTTGTGGGCACAGGCGATCCGTTTTGTCATTACTAGATCGAATGGAACCTATTATTGATGATCACAAATACTCCATAAGGAGAGTGTGATATTGGTTCTAATACTTTTCCAAAGGGATCATTACTATCCTTTTGTTAATTTTGATTATGTTTTGAAATTGTATGTCTATTGAACAATGAATGCAGTGTGTACTTTTTGTTTTGCTAGAGTTAGCAAATGTTAAATCAAAATGAAAGCACTAACTAATCTTTTTAGCATTATCAAATACACAATGTTACAAATCATCTGGTGCATGCAAAAATAAGCAAAGAACAAATGATAAACAGCTTTCAAATCAGGCATGCAGGGATTCTCGAAAAGGCGCAACTCAACCATTCCCCTAAAACTCGAAAAGGCGCAACTCAACCATTCCTTCTTTTCGTTTCGGAGAATACCACGCGACGACCTTTCCAGATTCAAGACCCTTAAATGAGTAACTCAAGCTGCAAATGAAATCCTCTATTGGTATACCATTTCTCCTGATGAAAGATTCGAGCGAAATTCTTGAATCTGCCCGAAAAACAACTGGTCCTGCAACCTACAAGTACAAAATTAAAACAAGTCATTGTTTAGTTTTGATAGAATCCAATACAAATAGACAAAATCAGTTAGCTAGAGACATTGTATTACTCAAAACACAGAAGGTAAACAGAATATAAATAAGAGAGAAGGTTCTCCGGCCAATGACACTCCTTAGGGCATTCACAATGGATTCTTGTCGACTCGACTCTTATCAACAAAGTTCTTAAGAGTACCGAGTCTTAAACCGAGTTTTTCAATTTCAAGACCCGACTTAAGACTTTTAGCGTGTGTTCGTGGAACTTATTCCCATTTACTTACCCACTCCCCTTACGCCATGTGACAGTCTTAAGAGTCTTTGCAACCGGGTATAAACATCGAAGATTCTAAAGTTGTCCCCCTTTGCCTTTGTTGCACCTTCCAATGTTATGATGCCGGCATTCTCTTTCCAAAGGCTCTATCATTTCCTACTTACTATTAAAATTAGTTAACATAATATTGACCAAGCCTAGCATGTATCCATAATATAGCACGAGTTTGTGCAGTTACGGTTTGTTCTATGGAAATCACGAAGAAACTACAAATGTATAGCTTCTAGTTTATTTTGTTAGATAAGTTACATATACACTTTTACACACATGCACTCTTCTATTACTTCATCAAGTACAATGCTTTTCCGTAGAAGACATACGGAATTAGATACACAAGAGGATAGTTGTTCTTATCAAAGAAACAAAATATTGTACCTGTTGTTGAAAGATTAAATTAAACCGGGGCGAGGCTGATGGTTGTTCACTAATGTCGGCAGCAGAACTCTTGAAACTATTCAGAACCTTATTTGCAAATGCTGAAGCAGAAGATATATCAAGACGAGCATCTACCCTGGTTAAGTCACCAAAATCCTCTGTGAACTTTCCACGCTGAAAAGTATAGCAAACTGAACCAAACAAATCAGCGCTAAGCCGAGATCTCTTGCTTCTTATTGACACCTCTAGATCTTCTCTCGAATCATTGCCAAAGAAGCTATTCCCTTTCCAAATCCAGGAAGAACACGAGCCACCTACAATGTATTAATGTAACCACATACAAACCATTAACAAAACCAAAATAAGATTAATATAATTGCCATAAACTGTCTACCTAACAATAAGCTATAAGCTATAATCCTAGAGGGATTGTAGGAGTGGCTCCGGTTTTCGAAAACACGGTGGAAACACACCATCTGAAGAGTTCACCATACAGAGGATAGCCCCATAGTTAGAGTGAGAGGAAGACTAAGAAAACCATTAGGAATGGTTAAAACCTAAATGGCCTATTAGAGGAGTTAGTTTTAAATAGAACACAGTGGCATCATATGATACGCATACCACAAAAGAAATTATAAAAAATATGTATATCATATGACAAAAGTGAAAAGAAAAACGATTGACAAGTACATGGACACGCTGATTCTAATCTGAAACGGTAACGATAACGATAACGTTAATGTATACAACAAAATTACCCATAATTCCAGATATTGCTGCATGAGGTACCCTTACCCATAATTCCCGATATGGCTGCATGAGGTACACTTAGACGGGAATCGTATGGAAGCACCTTGTCAGGATCTGGCTCACGATCTTGTTCAGCCTCCTTTGCAGCCTCCTCGTCTCTCCAGAAGTGTTTGATTTTCTCGTAAGTGAAGGCAGCCTTTGCACATAATCCTGGCAGTAGAGACAGTGGTGGCTTGCCATCAATTGCATTCACTGCCTGGGGATTACCCCTATTTTCATGTAGCCCAAAGTGGTACCGCAATCCCGAGTCAGAAATAACGGATGCCAAATCAAGAGATATAGACTCAGGGACATCCCAATATTTTCCTTTGTGGTCAACAAACAATTGAGGCCATGCTGCCTCCAATGTGAGATCATGTTCCGGAAGCTGCATGCAACTTTGTCTTTTGAGATGCTTAGTTATAAACTCGAGCACCATAGTAGAATTAAAAAAAAGACGAAAAACACAGAATAAAAGCATGGCATGCAATTATAGATCAACATCAAGAAGAATTTACATATGGAGTTTCATCTCTATTTAAAATCAAAGCAAATAAAAAAATGGAGAAATTAAGAAAGTGAACTTTTGAATAAACATCTCTCTCTATTTGTTTTTGATAAGCGAAGTTTTTGACGGGGATTGGGAGAGGGTAAATTGTGTAGCTTCCGGGCTTTTAACCCAGGTGCAAGTACTTTATGTCCCACGACTCTAACAACTGATCTTCCTATATTATAAAGGGGAACCCGAATTTGATCTGACAATCGTAATATTCTTTTAATCTATTTTACTAAATGACGAAAGTTCACTAGAGGAATAAAGGAGTAGCAGCAAAGGAGACATAGAAATTCTCCCTATCATGTCGGAGAAAAAATACAATATCCTCATTATTCATCAATACAATGAACCAACTATTAGGCATCAAATAGCCGGTCCTAAGCTCGGATAAAAGGTGAAGGTTGTGTTAGACAATCGACAACCAACGTAAAACCTTGTCGAATCTCTATGTGCATATACTGATATACATACTATAGTCTTTTGTGCCTCCATTTGTTTATGAGTAAACTACACACAACAAAAACTGTTACCAATCTAGGATACACCTAGAACTTAACAAAAAAATCAGAAGGCCTACACTTTCAGCCGAACCACATAGAAGTTTAGCTGGTGAAGATTGAAATATCAATTTTTTAGAATTTGATATTCAAAAAAAATTAATTTTACAACTCTCACCGTAATTCCCAGAATTAACAGTTGCAACATACTTTTCCATTTCAGAAAATTTGAAAAAAAAGTCCCTTAATTAAATACAAAGTCATAAACAAATCATAAACCATAACCTATTGAAAATATACAGAAAGTCTAGCATGTTGAACTATTTGCATCATACAATAAAACTTACGACTTCCATACCTTGTGATAAGCCATCACTTTGTGCCGACGTCTTTCTTTTTCACCATGGCCCTCAATAGAAAATAGCATGGATGTTGAGGGAGTTAAAGCAAACTGTGTGGTTAACCCTAATGAAAAAAGTGACTTGTCAATGAAATGCTTTCCGACGTCCTTGACTGTGGAGAGATCGAATTCCTCAGCATTACAAATGTCATTTTTTATATCAGTAATCAGCTTCCTCGGACGAAATTGTCCAGTCAACCCAAGCCACCTATATATATAAAGGCAGTATGAGTACATTGTAGAGTTGCGATATCCTGATGATGTTATATATAAGAACATGGTGAGAAAGAAAGACGGCGCCACAAAAATGATGGTAAAACTTAGACCGTCTACAACATTTTAAGAATTCAGTGAATACATAAACTGAGTTTCCACTTTAAATTACTCATACGGATAAAAACAATAATAACAAAAGGATAAATCAAAAAACAAGTATAAGATAGAAAGTAATAGCAAAAATGACAAACCGAGTTTCTGCTTTAAATCACTCATATTTACCAGAAAATAATAGCAACAGGATAAACAAAAACATAGTATAAGAGAACCAATGAAAGAATCCATATGAACCATTTTCACACAGTTAAATAGGCCCAAATTCGAATTCCGCGTGCGATATCGATAATAGTGATTCAGAAAGAGAGCCCTTTATTCTTTTCTATTATGTATATAGTGGTTACTGGTTACTATGCTACAGCTACACCAATTGAAAATAACAACAAGAGAAATACCCTTTACCAAAATTAGTCCTCATTTAAAAGAAGCAGAAGCAAAAAGACTTTCTCCAATGTTTCATAGCTGAAAAATTACACTCACCTATGTTCATTTTGAACTAATCATGTAACCCTCAAGCTTCAAAAAGCACACAAACATTCCTCAAGGTTTATGTTATAATTACACTCCCCTCACCGTGATGGATATTATTGAAATCACAATAACCTCCCGATGAAGGCGAGTGTAATATTTGAAACATGCCGGTATTAAGGGGCTGTTTGGGAGTTGGTTTTTGAAAGTAAAAGGAAAAGAATATATATTTTTCAATTTTAAATGAAGAGAGTTATATGAAATTTTTATAAATAAACAAGTAATGAAATGCACATTTCATAGTAATCTATCACTTCATTCCTTATTTATTTACAAAAAAACATGATATAATTCTCTGACTTTAAATTTGGAAAATATGTCATTTCCTCCACACAAAATAACAACTTCCAAACCATCCCTAGTAGTCTTCAGCATGCGAGTTGGTTTTTGGAGACAATGTCATAAAATTACGAGATGACTCTGAAACCTTATCTTCTTATCTTTCGATAACGAAATTCGTAAACATACCCTTAAGTGTAATAACTAAGTCAAATTTAAGTCATTGTAAATTCCAAAAACATCTAATAATAGATTAGATAAACCTAAGATACAAACTACCCTTCTAAAACAGAAATGACACTACAACACAACCTTCAAATGCTTAAAACCCCATTTGCCAAAAACATAAAAATTCAACAAAACCAGCCACATTGGTCACTAAAGTTAAGATTTTTCACAACACCCAATTCACTACTCTTAAAAACAAAAGATGGGTAATGAAGAAGAATTACCAACGAGTAGAAATAACTCTGAGAAGAAGTGATTGAAGAGAAAAAGAACCCAAATTTTGGTTAGAAGTAGGAGAAAAAGAAGGGATAATGGGAATAGGTAAATGGTTTTTGAAGAAAGTGAATTGTTGAGGACGAAGGAGTCTACTAGAAATGGAAGAATCAAGAGGAATTGGGTCTTCAGGAATAGCTTTTGCCCAACCATCTAAGGTTTGAGGTGAAGCTATGTTCAAGTCCCAGAATGAAGAATCAATGGCGGTTCTGAGTCTCGCCATTTTTGTGTTTCTTTGAAGCTTTAGAAATGAATGTTGAAAGGGTTTAACCTTTCTGCTTATCTTCTTCAGAATTCTCCTTTTGTGTGTTTACTTTTTTACCCTTCTTTTATCTAAGAGATATAGTTATTTGGAGGGGCATAGGAGGAATTTTCACATCTCTTCTCTTACATTATTATGAAAACAAAGTCAAGTATTTTTTAAAATCCCAAAATATGCTATTTTTTTGCTTTATCTTCATTCTAATAATCATATGATGACTCAAATTTATCTTCCTAAGGATCCCTTTGGTTTGTGTCTTATTTGTGTATTCAAAAGATATATTTATTGGTGTAAGACTATCTTAGAAAGATAAAAAAGTCAAGAGTTCGATTATTGAGAACAATATTTATTTGCATGACAATCATGTTATCCGAAAGTGATTAATTTCTTATTCATATAATAAGACTTTTTCTGTAAACAGAATAGACTTTTAAAAAAGTATATTTAACTTAATAATTCAAACTTTAGATAATGTAAAATGTTTATTAGCATATTAATATTGATTATTAATGAAATTTTAATATAATAACGTATATAAAAAGAATTAATTATTAGATGAATTTATTTAAAAGTGAATATTTAGAGAACAAAAAAAAGATAAGTTTTTAAACCAATTTAAATATCTCATAGTATAATATGCCTTAAAATACGCCAGACTCATGCTATATAACATGTCACACATATGTTTTAAATTTTTTTAAATAAAAAGGCCAGACTCATGCTATATAAATCCAGTTTAAGGTAAAGCCTACCCATAATTACATTCTTACATTCTCACAAAATCAATCAATTAATATTCATAGGTCCAAACACATTAATTCACCTTGAAACAATGGTATTGAGACTAACTTATAAGTTAATTTAGAGCTTAGAAGTTATGAGTGGAAAATCATAATCTTATAGACTAGTTAATAAACATAATTGTTTGATAAAAAAAACAGATTATAAAATTGTGGAATATTGGACATCACTGGAATGCAAAATAGATACTCTTGATAACTATTTTTATTGTAAAAAACATAAATATACATTTGTACTAATACAAATTGTCATACACCAATTGATTCTATAAAATCTCAAAATTCCGCTATTCTATCATATTGTTTATTAAATAAATATGTTTTCTATCGGTGTTAAAGTTTTTTACACAATCATCTAACGATGTAAGCTCACAATAAAAATAAAAATAAGTAACTCAATATATTTCTTATACCTTTACAAATAAGGTAAGAAATTTTTTGTAGAAATTTATAGTATTTCTGAAACTGTTGGAACCATGAGAATGGATTATCAACACAGGTTACTTAATCTTGCTTGTAAACTAGTGTTGGGTACTCTGGATTCCACATGTGATTCTTCACATATTCTGCAATTTCATCCTGAAACTCAAATAAAGAATACTTTAATTTGATGTTAAATGAGAATGAACTAGTTTATGAATTATGATGATCATTGATCAAATGTGGAAGAGAAAGAATTAACAATATGCTACTGGAATATGAATGCATTTCAAGAAAGTAGAAAACAAATATGGTTACTGAAAAGAAAATAGTAAAAACCAAAAACATAATCCTGAAAAGAAGTCTATGGTCAATAAGAACTCATTCAAGAAAGGAAAAATGTATTAGCTGAAAAGAGCAGGAGAAATGCTTATTATTTTCAGACGAGGGTGGATGTATGCAGCCTTACTCTCGTAATTGAAGGGGTTGCTTTCAAGAATTTAACCTATGACCTTTAGGCACAGTTATCAAAATCGTGTAATACCTACTGGCCAGTTCAACCGGAAAACAGTGAACCGGACTCCAGACCGGTACAGTATAACAATTATAGACATGCAATTAAACCGGTCAATACTAGAAAATACAAGTTAAAATTGGTTTGTGAATGAAAAATAGTTAATTAGGATCCAAAACTTCAACTAAATAGTTGTTCGTAACATAGTTAATCATAAAACAATTTCAATGATTAAGTTATAAGTCGAAAATAGTAATATTTATATTCATAAATATATTTTATATTTATTATAATATATATAATTTAACCAGTATATGAGTTTAACTATTAAACCAGTGGTTGAACCAAGGTGCCACTATATTAGTACTCTGAACCGTATGATAACCAGTACGATATTAGTAACATTGCCTCTAAGTTAATAAGGTAAGCAACCTTATTCTTGAGCAGAGGTTCACCCTGTTAAAATATTTTTTACTAAACTAAATTCATATGTCAAATAGATATGTGTGATTATACAATTCTCTGTTTATGCAAGTTAATTTGAACATGGATAGTTACTGACTTTTCTTTTTAACTTATAAGCCCAATCTGACTGACAGAAAACAATCCTCTCCTGACCATGTACTTATAGAAAGATTAATTCCAACTACATTATTATAAGGACGATCCGATGCACGAGGCTCCATCCAGTGGGGTCTGAGGATTAAAAAGTTCCAACCACATTATAGAAAATAACATTAACTCCAGCCACATTCTAGTAGAGAATAAAAATAAAATGCTATGACCTCCAACATTTATCATTAGATAACATCTGTAATATTCCTATACAAACAAAAAATACCTGACTAAGTTTGCGCAGCTCTCGAGGATCCATTCCATGATATCCTTCAGCTAGATCCTCCTCCAGAGCTTCCTTTATAACAGCAGCAGCTACCTCTTTCGTAATATCTCGAATTCTGCAAATATGTATTAGTTTTAAGAAAGATGGTACTCCTTTCAAACTATCTCTTATAGCATACACAGAACAAAGAGCAGATCATTTATACCTGGAAATTGAAGGGAAGATAGTCCCTTGGAGGACCTCCTCATCACTCATATATGCAGCCAGACTTCAGTTTGCAATGATCAGCCAGAAAAGTAAATAAAATTAATAAAAGTTCGGTGATTATATGATAACACTTCAAAGTTAAGACCGCAGTAAAGCAAAAACAATTTGATGCACAAATCAGTTTTTATCACAGATATTAAGGTTGAAAAATTCATCAAATTTCTAGTATAATCGGGCCGAAATTGCACTGCATTATCAATTTATTTAGAGTGAAAACCTATTAAGTTGTCCAATGATATAGCTGTTGTCATTACTTCTTCCCTTAAAAACTAAGTAATTTTAGATTGTGTAAATAAGCTATTTACTTTTATAGATTTTGATATAAATCTGAAGCTATATGTGTTTGGTTAAAACTAAAATAATCAATTTTTATAGTGATTTATCATTCATGTTCTGGGACCTGTTCCTCTTATCTATCACCCTCCGTATAATTTAAAGCTACTCAAAGTAGATTATAAAGATAATCA
Source organism: Lupinus angustifolius (assembly GCF_001865875.1). Classification (NCBI taxonomy): domain Eukaryota; kingdom Viridiplantae; phylum Streptophyta; class Magnoliopsida; order Fabales; family Fabaceae; genus Lupinus; species Lupinus angustifolius. Next base: position 766,893 of record NC_032020.1, on the reverse strand, counting down.
GAAATCTGATTATTTTCAAATTCTAATATTTGAAAAACAAATTACCCAAACACGCGTCATTATGTTATAAGCGGTTTTAATCTTTTAAAAAAAGTGGTTTTGTTGAGAAAGTCTCTCAATAATCGAAATTGAAATCAATTTAGTCCCTCACTTCTAAAAGTTTTCTTATAAAGAAGAAACTCTAGTTGGGGGATGAGAAATGCTAAACAAACACAATACAAAATGAAGACAGAAGAGACAAAGAAAATAAGCTTCAATAAACTAGCCAGTTAAGAGACATTAATTCATTTCCAAAATGGAATATTAACTCCTATAAACAAGTCAGTGTAAGAAAATCCTATAAATGAACCATCACTTGGCATCTAGGTTCTAGGATATAAAGGTTTGACTGGTAGTCTATTAGTCAATTCTGGTAAGTGGAAGAAGGTTTAGGTATACCATTTCAGGAGAATCTAGGTAAAACATATGTATTAGTAATTTGGGAAATCGGTTATGTTAGGCAGACTAGAGCATCCTTCTTAATGTATTAGATGTGTGTCGCCTATTTAAAGCTCCAATCTCAAGGCCTGAAACATCTTTGGAGCATCCAACAACAAAAAGAATTCACACCACATATTTGGTCAGAGTTTCCAGTGCATAAACCCCTCGTCTAGGCAAGGCATCTGGAGTCTTAGGGTCCATTTGCGAGGTAGGTTTTGAATAGGAAGGAAGAGAAAGGGATAACTCCAGAGCCATCTTGCAAATGTATTTCATGGCTGTGAAACCTTCCATTTCCCTTCATTCCCGTGCAAAAATCAACTCACAAACAAACCCTTAAGGTATGGTTACTCCACTCAGTTGCAACATTGAAAAAAATTATCTTCAACATTTTCCAATAAAGTCCATTTTGATTCTTGTTAAACATACCACTCAGCAGCAGCCTGTAGCATGCCATCGGAGACGATCCTAGCGCCGGACAAAAGAGTTCCAAGACCAATGCTGGAACAAGAAGATGTGTTAGCAAGAAAATGAACTGTATACCATAGAATAGCACAACTTCATGTTCATGGATTAAACTGCCAACTAACCCTGGAAAGAGATACATATTATTTCCCTGGTTGCAGTGGCCAATATGACCATTCCCTGCATAATAATAGAAAATTGAAGTTGTAGTTCCCCTTATATGAGATATATAAAACAAAACTAGAAGAGTGCTTTTAAATGCTTGAGAATGTAGCTAAAACTGTCTGCATAAATGCTTGATAATATAGCTAAAACTGTTTGCATTTTTAAAAATATAACATTAATTTAGTATATATACTATTTAATTTCAAAATTTCTAGCATATATTCAAAGTTATATAGGTCAATCATTCTTGAGTATAATAATTTGTTATTGATGTTGGTGGTCATCTAGTGGATATAACATTGAGATAGGATAATATATGGGTATGAGGAAATTATTATTATTTTAATTTAGGGTTCATCTCTCTTATAAGTATAAAATTTGAGAATTATATTAAAATTAATTTATAACAACAACCAAACCTTAATCTCATTAGGTGAAATCGAGAAAATATTCAACACTAATAAAATTGGAAACAAAAAAATCATTACTATATTCAATCAAATTTGCATGCATCTAATAATCAAATGATATTTATTCTAGAGTCAAAAACATGCATTACATACAGGGACGGACCCATAAATTTCAAGTACATACATATAAATCCATGTAACATTAAAAAAGAGAAATATTATACTATTAAGAAAGTTAAAACTTTTTAGAGGCAACTACTGACACTAACCACAAGTTAGGTCTGTCACTTCCGCATGACAAAAGGTAGTAGGCAAGATAATAGTGGAGATACAACAACAATAACTAAGTCTTTATCCCATTAAGTGGGATCGGCTAAATGGATTAAACAACGCTATAATACTGTATCATAAATCATGTTCAAACAATAAGCAAGAAATCAATGACAAATGTCATATTGGACAATGCAACTAGTAATAGATTTCCATCAAGCAATAATTCACTGGCATTTATCAGTAAGGACAGCTATCACTACACTG
>NC_032020.1:762894-764739 GCF_001865875.1 Lupinus angustifolius | reverse complement strand
CATCCCCATCCCCATCCCCATCCTCATCCTCATCCTCTTCCTCATCCTCATCCTCAATCTCATCCTCGTCCTCATCCTCAGCCTCATCCTAATCCTCATCCTCATCCTCATCCCCATCCTCATCCTCATCCTCATCCTTAATCTCATCCTCATCCTCATCCTCATCCTCAGCCTAATCCTCATCCTCATCCTCAGCCTTAACCTCATCCTCTTCCTCATCCTCTTCCTCGTCCTCATCCTCATCCTCATCCTCATCCTCATCCACATCTTAATCCAAATCCTAATCCTAATCCTAACCCTAACCCTAATCCAAATCCTAATCTTAATCATAACCCTGATCCTATTCCTAATCCTAATCCTAATCCTAATTCTAATCTTATTCCTAATCTTGATCCTCCTCATCCTTAACCTCAACCATATCCTCATCCTCATCCCCATTCTCATGCTCATCCCCATCCTCATCCTAATCCTAATCCTAACCCTAATCCTAATCCTAATCCTAATCCTATTCCTATTCCTAATCCTAATCGTAACCTTAATCCTATTCGTAATCCTAATGCTCATCCTCATCCCCATCCCCATCCATATCCTAATCCTAACCCTAATCGTAATCCTAATCCTAATCGTAATCGTAATCTTATTCCAAATCCTAATCCAAATCCTAATCCAAATCCAAATACGCATCCGCAACCTCATCCTCATCCTCATCCTCATCCTCGTCCTCATCCTCATCCTCCACCTCATCCTCATCCTCATCCTCATCCTCCTCCTCATCCTCATCCTCATCCTCATCCTCATCCTTATCATCATCCTCATCCTAATGCTAATCTAAATCCAAATCCTACTCCTAATCCTCATCCTCATCCTCATCTACATCCTCATCCTCATCCCCATCCTATTCCTATTCCTTTTCCTAATCATAATCCTAATCCTAATCCTAATCCTAATCCTAATCCTAACCCTAACCCTAATACTAATCCTAATCCTAATCCTAATCCTAATCCTAGTCCTAATCCTAATCCTAATCCTAATCCTATTCCTAATCGTAATCCTAATACTCATCCTAATCCTCATCATCATCCTCATCTTCTTCCTCATCCTCATGCTCATCCTCATCCTCAACCTCATCCTCATCCTAATCCTAATCCTAATCCTAACCCTAATCCTAATCCTAATTCGAATCCTAAACCTAATCCTAATCCTCATCCTCATTCTCATCCTCGTACTCACCCTCATCATCATCCTCCTACTCGTCCTCATACTCATTCTAATCCTATTGCTAATCCTAATCCTACCCCTAATCCTATTCCTAATCCTAATCCTAATCCTAATCCTCATCCTCATACTCATCCATATCCTCATCCTCATCCTCATCCTCATCCTAATTCTAATCCTAATCCTAACCCTACTCTTATTCCTAATCCTAGTCCTAATCTGAATCCTCATCCTCATCCTCATGCTCATAATCATTCTAATCCTAATCCTAATCGTACTCCTATTCCTAGTCCTAATCCCAATCCTAATCCTCATCCTCATCGTCATCCTCATCCTCATCCTCATCCTCATCCTCATCCTCATCCTCATCCTCATCCTAATCCTAACCCTAATCCTAATCCTCATCCTAATCCTGATCCTAAACCTAATCCTCATCCTCATCGTCATCGTCATCCTCATCCTCGTCCTCGTACTCATCCTCATCATCATCGTCGTCCTCCTCCTCATCCTGATACTCATTCTGATCCTAATCCAAATCCTAATCCTACCCCTACTCCTATTCCTAATCCTAATCCTAATCCTCATCCTCATCCTCATCCTCATCCGCATCCTAACCCTCATCCTCATCCT
>NC_032020.1:762466-762794 GCF_001865875.1 Lupinus angustifolius | reverse complement strand
CATCCTCATCATCATCCTCATCCTCATCCTGATCCTCATCCTTACCCTCATCCTCATCCTCAACCTCATCCTCATCCCGAACCTCATCCCCATCCTAATCCTAATCCTAATCCTTACCCTAATCCTAATCCTAATCCTATTCATATTCCCAATCCAAATCTTAATCCAAATCCTCATCCTCATCCTCAACCTTATCCTCATCCTCATCCTCATCCTCATCCTCATCCNATCCCCATCCCCATCCTAATCCTAATCCTAATCCTTACCCTAATCCTAATTCCAATCCTATTTACAATCCAAATCCTAATCCTCATCCTCATCCTCATCC
>NC_032020.1:762125-762366 GCF_001865875.1 Lupinus angustifolius | reverse complement strand
AGGTGGAGGATGAGGATGAGGATAGGATGACGACGAGGATGAGGATGAATTTAGGATTAGGATGAGGAAGAGGATAAGGAGGATAATAGGATGAGGACGAGAATGAGAATGAGGATAGGATGAGGATGAGGATAGGGATAGGATGAGGAGTAGAATGAGGATGAGGATGAGGATAGAATGAGGAGGACGATGAGGATAGGATGAGGACGAGAATGAGGAGGAGGATAGGAAGAGGAAGAGG
>NC_032020.1:761396-762025 GCF_001865875.1 Lupinus angustifolius | reverse complement strand
ATGGGGACGAGGAAGAGGAAGAGGATGAGGATGAGGACGAGAATGAGGATAGAGATAGGATGAGGATGAGGATAGGATTAGGACGATAATCGGGATGAGGATAGAATGTGGATGATGAGGAGGATAGGATGAGGACGAGAATGAGGAGGAGGATAGGATGAGGAAGAGGATGTGGATGAGGGGAGGATGAGGACGAGAATGAGGACGAGGATAGGATGAGGAGGAGGATGAGCATAGGATGAGGATGAGGAAGAGAATGAGTATAGGATGTGGACGTGAATGAGGATGAGGATAGGATGAGGATGAGGATAGGATGACGACGAAGATGAGGATCAAGATAGGATTAGGACGAGAATGAGGATAAGAATAAGGAAGAGGATGAGGATAAGGAGGAGGATAGGATGAGGACGAGAATGAGAATGACGATAGCATGAGGAGGACGATAGGATGAGGACGAGAATGAGGAGGATGATAGGATGAGGAAGAGGAAGAGGAAGAGGATTAGGATAGGATGAGGACGAGAATGAGGATGAGGAGGAGGATGAGGATGAGGATGAGGATACGATGAGGACGTGAATGAGGAGGATGATGAGGATGAGGATAGGATGAGGATGAGGATGAGGATGAGG
>NC_032020.1:455880-761296 GCF_001865875.1 Lupinus angustifolius | reverse complement strand
GGGGTGGGGGGGTGTAAGCTTATAGCATACCGAGATCCACATCACTGAATGGACTTCCACTTGCAAATATAATGTTGTCACCCAAAATGGAGAATGCTTCTTCAGGGGTACATTCAGCTGTCAAAAAATGAGGGAAGTGGTACACAAACTGTTATAATCCATGTTGTCCATTGCCACAACACATGCCAAGTAAGTGAAACATAGAATAAAAAGTTTCCACACCATTCTTTGTTGGATTTGACATGGCAAATATGGCTGGTCTGGTTGATGTTGAACCCTTGAGGGCCTCTAATACCTAAAGAACAGATGTCGCCATCAATATATTGAAGGAAAGAATGGTAACAAAATAATTATGTCTATGATAGCATGAAATGATTTTTTTTTTTTGAATTTTCCTTTTCAGTTCTTACAGAGAAAGCATGTGGTTGCGCCAGTAAACCATAAAGATCATTTTCAAAAATTTGAAATTTGGAGGTAAGTTGGTACAAAAATGAAATGAGAAAGATGGTATGAAAGGGATGAAGATTTCCTAAGTTCAACAAAATCCACAACATTGACTAACAGATTGATAGAAGCACAATGGAACAGAGAATACATCATGGTCCATTTGATAATTATGGGGGCTGCTCTTTCCCCTTCAAGGTTCTCCTTTTTCTTTGCAGAAACATGGAATACCCAATCTCACATTGGATGGCAAGTGTAGAAGGAATAAAAGGCTTTTTTTAAATAGAAAAGTACGTATTATTAAAGGAGAAAATATAACCAACATAAACAAAAGAACCAATGTGTGGAAAATAAAGTTTCAGTGATTTTCACATATGTTCTCTCTTATAAAACACTATCGAAATCTAATGAATTTATACCTAATGAAACTCATAATCATTCACCAGAGAAAACTTCAAAATACTCATAGGAGAAAAATACCAACAACAAGGTCTAATACCTACTGAGAATTTTGAAAATGTGTATAAATAACTCCATCCAATGTGAGATAGATGGAAGCCAAATTAGTTCAATATCATTACTGAATCAAGTATGTAGTGTGTGCAATGAAAAGTCAAATCAAAGCAGCAGATACTAAACCTCTTTTGAGAATAAACCTCCAACAGCAGATAATCCTAGAAGGACATCAGGCCTCACTTGCTTCACCTGTTACCAAAGTTCAGCAGGTTGTTTGAAGTTAACATTTCAGCAGTTAAAATCATGAAAAATAAAACAAAAAATCAGAAAACATAAGTAATTGTAGAATGTAACTAAAGGGGATTTCCTAAATAGAGGTGTGTGTGATGTGTGCATGTATGATGTAGGATTCCATATTTCCATGTGTGTCCTCCCCAGGAGACTACCAAATTAGGCGATACACGTCGGAAATATGACAACAGAATGGGATATATGCTCTGACACCACATTAGAGTAATTGGGCTTAACTCCAAAACAGGCTAGCTCATAGGAGGAGGGTTGCCCAAGTGATTATATATATCATTCATCCTTACACATTCAATCAATGTAGGACTCCAATTATTTAATATAATGAAATAAAATTTTAATATAAAATGGCTATATACTAGTAATTTGGCTCCCAGGGTAAAATGCTACAGTGAAGTCTTAAGAAGTATTCTGGATTCCTTATTGTTTAATCTTCAGGCATGTAAAGTGAGTGGTGAGTCATGACAGTTCATTAGTTTCATAATATAACGCCAAGAAATACATATCTCATGTCTAATATTCTGATTCTGGGTTCCTTAATCGAGAATTTCATTTTTGTCAAAGGTGTTTTTGTCTTTTCAATTTCGATTCATCTCATGTTATGACCTCTCATAATCATATTCATATTAACAACTAAAAATTATATTTTCACGAACCACATCCACAAGGCTTGCCCCTTCCCTCAGTCCTTGACGATCCATTTCTTTCAAATTTCTTGCAAAAGGAAGGGCATCCGGATCAATATTTTCACGTCCTTCTGTGATTAATCCCTGTATATATGAATTCAATAGGAAAATTGAAAATAAATTCAAGATAGGTAATATTTAATCATGGAGTAATGAAATTAAATTCAATTACTAGAAATCACTATGGCATCTTAAAAATCATGCTATACAATACCTGTGCATCAACAACCCAAAATTGACTCTTGGCACTGTTAAAAGCTGCTTCATTATTACCTAACATCCTTGCCATTGTTTTCCTAGCAGCATTAAGAACCCCAATTCCTGCACTGCAACAGCACAAATATAATTAAAGGCACAACACAATGCAGCGATTATGAATGTCCTCAGTGCTAATGGGATCAACATATAACTTTAATTGAAAAAAAGAATTCCAATTGAAGCTTTCATTTAGGACTTCTAAACTAAACACATTGCACATTTCCATTGCATCTGAATCACATTGAGAAAACATGCAGACATCTACATAAAAGATTATATAATAAACACAATATAATTAATCTTTCAAATGTTTTTATAAAGGAATCAATTATTATCGATTCAGTCAATTCAATGGCTGTATGTGCCTTCAACTGACAGCTTAAGTCTTTGGGGGAGTTGTGTTCATCAAAGTTACTTAAGGATTTTATTCTACTTCAGATTATGCTATTCCAACTTAAATTAAGATTAGTTTTACTATGTTTGGGTTTAATACTTTTAGGTCTTTTTATGTTTTAGGTTTTATCTGGTCCATATATAGGCTATCCTATAGACATTTGACAGCTTTTGACTCAGAAATTAAATGGGAAGATATAAAAGCAGAGACAAGATTTCTTAGAAGCATGTGACTTTTTTATAAGTCAAAGTAATGGGACCCAACACATACATGTTGACAAATGGGAAGTTAATTTATCTAAATGTGAAAGAAGTTTACATTATAGGTGTTACTAATTGTCCCAAAAGCTTAAGTTGTTGGGTGAAGGCTCATGAATGGCTTTATGTTATCTAACATGCCTCCTCACACAATAACACTTTGGGCTTGCAGTATGGACTATGCACATTCCCACCATACCTTATGTCAGGATTTAACTTCTTTCTATTATTTATATGAATAACATAGAGGCTTTGATACCATGTCAAGAACCAACTTTCCCAAAAGCTTGCATATTTGTCTATTTCACATAATTCAATCCTCAAAAGCCTTTATTCTACATAAGAAGTCTAATATCTCCTGAGAACTTGGCTTTGGAATAAACCAAAATGATAGGGATAGTAGATAAACTCAATTCCTATATACTTGATTCGGCTTAATTTTCTTCCAACCATGACAGGAAAAGTTGGTTATTGTCATTGACATATGGATAATTCCTAGGCCACTCAAAGCTCTTTCTACTGATATTTGGGTTGTTCTGTTTGATTTCAAAAACAATGTCATGCTTATGTTTACATAGTACATACAGCATGTACTTTTCTTTGTAATAATTGTTTGAGGTCCCTCCACCTTGGAGTAGTTTCTCTAGGCATGAAGAATTTGGATTTTGGTAGAACGGTAATTATCTTAGAAAGTTTCAGGTAATACAGCTCTCATGTGCATTTAGTTGGAGCAGGAAGCCCCTATTTTAACAGCATATCTTAGCCCCAAGATCAGCTTTTAGATAGGTTTGTATTTCTGACTTCTCTTTCATTTTCTAAACATGTCAGTTCAAAGGAGTTTCTATTACTAACATTAAGAAAGATTGGACAACCAATCTGCATTTTTGCTTTAACATTTTCTTTGCTTTTCCCCCTTTTCTTTTTCCGATGGTACTTATCTTTCGCCTAGTTGTGCCCATCTTTCTCTCTTTGATAAAATTTATTTGTTTAAATCAAGTTGTAAGCCCATGCTAACTACTTATTTTGTGTTTGGTATTTCCTAAAGATTCTATTCTCAGAGAATAACTTTGCGAAAGAATTGAACTTGGAAAAACCAAATATGCCTTCTGTTCCAAATATATCCGAATAGTGTGCAAAATACTTTTAGGTCAAATTGTAAATGCTTGGTTATCCTTTCTCAAGACAGTATGACTAACTAACCTTCCAGCACCAGCAACAACAATCTTCTGTTTTGGAAAGTCAATCATTGGCCTTCCTTGCGCTCTTACAGCACCTAGAAGTCCAGCAATAGCAACACCGGCTGTTCCCTGTGAGGAAAATTTCACACATGACACTATGACATGAGAATCCCAAGAAAGCTCTATACATGACTCCCATATATACACATAAGTAGCAATAAATACATTGACAAAAATTCAGGTATAGTTGCATTGCAACAAAAATAAAAAATAATTGCCCTAGTTCTTTCAAAAATGCTTAAGGATTCTCGTTTTCAAAAATTCAAATTATGATATGCATCTATAGTCTGGTTGATCAAAAAAGAACTCTTCAGGATCATGTTTTTTTCAGGAATTAAATGAGATGCCGAGATAATATAGCTCTTAATAAGGCGTTGTTGTCATTTCATGAGTCTCATGAGTGATGACCCTGTTTTCCCTAATAAATATTTTCCCTAAGAAAAAAAAAACACAGTACTTTTACAATACAATTTGGGAGCAGTTTATTATGTAACAAGGAACCCAATTAACATAAACAAGCTAAATAATCAGAGCTCGCCGGTAGTGTGAATGACATGTGATAATTACTTTTTATGATCAATCCATATATGCTATTGTCAATACTTTTATAAATAAGAATTAACAATCATCCCACATGATATGATCTTAAATAAAGGAAATTTATACCTGCACATCATCGTTGAACATTCTGTAGGCATTTCTGTACCGCTGTAATAACTTGAATGCCCACTTGCTTTGGAAATCTTCAAACTACATTTGCACAAAAATGAATGACCTATAAATAAATATGACCCTATGAAAAAACACATGGTTTCTATCTGGTACTTTTATTTAAACCTCACTGCTAGTTAATACCTGCACAATCACATTTGGCCAGCGAGTAAAGACAGCTTCCATGAATTCATCTACAACAGCAAGGTAGTCATCTCCATCAAGACGGTGCTGCTGCAATCCTAAATCTGACAAAAAAGAATAAATAAATCATGTTTGAAAGAATAAAGTGAATTTATTAAGAAAGCTGATTATCAGAATCATATATGTTACATAACAGGCATGGACAGCATTGCTATTTTTCTCCAATAAAGTGAGTTACACAACGGGAGTTGTCACTTGTTAAAGATATAAAACAATATGTGGGCCTTTAGTGAATAGCAAAAGCATTCGCAGAAAGCTGGTATTTTAGATGGTATGAGAGCTTCTGTGACTGTGTGGACAGGAGTTCAATTCTTAACACTCCAGCACTCTTCTAAATAAAAAATACAACAAAAGGTAAAAATGGGCTTGTGCATTGTTTGTGCTTCAAGCCCGAAGGATAGAGTGAGAGAGCGTGTTGGAGACAGAAAACCATTAGTAGGCTTCTAGCTAATAGCTGAAGCTTTTAGGAAAATCGGTCTTTGACAAGAGCACAAACTAAAATTGATGAAAAGGTAGTGAAAGGCAATATTTAAATGCAAATATGTCACTTATAAGTAAATCTCGTATAATATCTTTCACTGAAAGGATATGGGAGTACTAACATAACGGATCGTTGATTAACTTCTCATTGTTAGTCCCAACATCAATCATGACAGGAAGTACCTATTATAGGAAAAGAGGGAAAGTTTGTCAGAACTGTAAACATACACTGCATAGGGCAAACATTAGAAGAATGGCGTAATAGCAACAATAATAATAATGTCAAGGGTGTGGCAATAACATGGTAGTCAATGGTCAGCACATTTATTACTATTTGTAGTTCTCCAACTAATATCATGGCAGTTGTTAGGATATACTAGACAACCTAGCCAGAAAGAAACAGTGGCAAAACAGAATAGAAGTGAAATCAGTTACCCGAAACTAGGAGAGATTCATTTTAAATTAAGTTTAAAAGAAAATCAAACTGTTGCAGTGGAAGAACCATCTAGTTGAATGAAGGAAATTTTTCCATGACTGGAAGTGTCCTTACGAGAAGCAAATTAATGGATTGAATAAAATAAGGTCTAGCCAAAAGATAATAGCATTTTAGTAAAAAGTTATTTTGATCTGATAAGACTATTTAAGCATAATTGATTACAGCATTTATTAAATTTGAATATTTCCTTATAAGCAACTTACAAATACCAACTTTATCCAAAACTTGTACAGTTTAAAAGGAAAACTGATGAAACATGGAGCAACGGCATACCCTTTGAGGATTTATCCCAGCAGCAGCAACATATAGATCAAGCTTTCCAATTGCGATACCAATTCCTTGAACTCCAAGATCTCCAAGACCGAGAATTCTGCTACCATCAGTAACAACAATCATATCAACCTGAAAAGAATATCATATGAGATGTCCCATGTTGACACTTAAGTTAGCATACACTATCTAGAGACTGGTCATAATTTGAGGAAATCCAAAGAAATATGAAAAATGACCATCACATGTTTAGCGCAAATAGAGAAACATCCATTGACTTGCTAGAGTGATATGACACTCACTTTCATTTATGATAATCATCATACAAGTTACAAGGATGAGAAGTTGGAAGCTGTTTCGTAGACCCTAATTCCTATGAAGACTGTAAACAATCAACATGATTTCCATGCATGTCATATGTGCCAAGCATGTAATAAACAAAGTAGTCAACCTCAGATAGCGGAGCGGAGTAGCCAATCCAAAAGAAATGGATAGCGGGTAGCATGATGGATGAAATTGAGACACAGGCTCCATATTTGAGACTCAGTTATGGAGGACTTTGATTCAATTGAAGATAACAAAGAAGGAAAAAACAAAGGAACTCGGCATAGACCGCGAAGAAAATAACAACAATATAACAGAGCCATGAACTCACCAGAAAATGATTGTAAGACGCCTTAACTAAAATTATTAAATCAAGTAGAGCATCATAAGCCTTCAGTAAAGGAGCACACATAAGATTACCGAATTGCCAAGGAGAAATGACACTCATGAGGTTACGACTCGCCCCATAGACATGTAGAATACCGCTGGTGTAAAGGAAATTACTCTACACCCAAAATGAATCAGAGGTGGTGTGTGCACCAAAGATCTGCTTCTGACAGAGATGAATGGCAGACTTGATATTTTTAAGAATTGGACATCAATCTTAGGCAAGAAAAAAACGTTAATTGTCAGACATAGTTTTAGCATTTGTAATCAAGTGGTCTATATAGTCTTTCTTGTTGAGTCAGAATTTAATATTGGAAGTCCAAGTATCGTAGTTGCTTACATCCAATTTGTCAGTGGAGAGAGAGGCACTGTAAAGAAGTATGAGAAGTTATACCTATTTTCTAATACACTCCCCAAAACTGAGGGTGTCAGCTGGATTACGTGACATGGCAATTGTACTGAGGTTATCACACAGTATAGTAGGGTCAGATCTGAGGAGCCAGAACCATGATCGATCAGATCTTAAGGGCGGGAATCTAAAACCACAAGTACCTGAGTGGGTCCAGAAGATGTGAGGAGGCGGAGAAGTGGGTAAAACAACATGTGGTGGGTTAGGTCTGATCGGGATCTAGATGATGGCAGACACCAACTTCAATGGCGGAATAAAGGGTTGGCATGTGGGCAGTATGCAAAGGGCTGTGGTTGCACATCTAGGGGTGTAAGAGACTAGTAGTGACTAAAACTAGCAGTATTGGATAGATCACAGACAAGGAGTCAGAGGGTGGGGACGGATGGCAGCAGACAGTGGCTGAATATGGCAGACAATGAAGAAGAAGGAACCTGCAAGAAACTTGACACGGCCAAATGAGACCAGCAAACTAAAGTGCAAAATACAGTTACAACAACAATAACCAAGCCTTAATCCCACTGGAGTGGAAAATTGGAAATACAGTTGGCTGGAAAAAACTTCACCAAAGGACAATGGGTCCACTAGGTATGCACAGTTTAGGATCGGCTCTGTTTAGTCTCTGATAAGATGTGAAAAGAGAGAGAAGTTGAAATATGTGTCATATAACAGCAATGTACCCTACTTAATAAATACAAAAGATATGAGCATATAATTACATGAAATGGTTATGGTTCGATTTGCATATACATTAAATATAAACATACATACAACAACAACTAAGACGAAGTCCCACTAGGTGGGATTGGCAAATCTAGACATACATACACATAAAAAATCCATTAATACATGTCTATTAAATTTATACGTGACATTTAAAATCAGAGCAGGCATGATTCCAGGTCAATTGCCAACGAACAACTCAAACCTCTTGATCAGTCAGGACAATATATAAAATCCATTATTAGAAACTAGCAATTAATGACATTTAGTGAGTGCACGCTTTTGTGTGTGTATAAGTAGAAGAAAAAATGTTTATACAGAAAACTGTGATGTGGATAGTCCAAGACCTGCTCAGATGGCCAATTATAGACCATAGACATCATTTCTCCACGATCCTGAGCACTGAAGTACATTCCTCTTGGCCTCCTAAACAGTCCACTATAGTTCTGGCATACAAGACCAACTGTTGGAGTATACACTACTGGTGCGTATTCCTCAATATTAGCAATCAAAACCTGACAAATATAAGACATGGTATTGGAGTTCAAATCAATCTTTGCATCTTACAGATATCTTATCATGCAACTTCAATTATTTATAAAATGCAGTAAACAAGGCAAGTTTATTTTTTCCAATGCATGACTTAAAAGAACATTGAATGGTAGTTTCACCTATAACATATCATTTTATCTTAATTATTTACAGGATTTTACATTCGATTAGTTACAGAGGTCAAGGTCACTATGTTTGTCTTTCTATGAGCACTGGCAGAGGTTGATACATAGATCATCATAAAAGATTATTTCTGACTAGAGTTGTTAGTTGTCAAAGGGGTGCAATAGAAAACACTGATCATACCTTATAGTACATGACTTCATTTCTGTCATGCAAGCGGTTAAGAATCCGCCACTTGGCCAGTGCATTAGGATCAGAAGGTCCGTCTCTTGCTTGAACTTCAAGCCTCTTCAGATCAACCACTATCAACACCAATTTTTGCAACAGTTAAATATAAAACAGAACAAAGTGCACAGTTCATAAATTACTAACAGAAAAAGTATTTATATATATATATGTGTGTGTGTGTGTGTGTGTGTGTGAGAATCATAATCATTGTATTTCATCACAGAATCATCTACCAGAAATTTCATGAAGCCATAAATTTGAACAAAGTACCAACCCAGTCTACATGAAGAAAACTATAAACAAAAACCTTCATAAATGGAAATTTTATGAAACCATAAATCTACCTTAATCTTATTCACGAAGATGGTCGATGCTTAGAAAATAAGTTGTTTTCTGTAATTTCAACAAATCTAAAAGGAGGTCTATGTAATCAACTCTAACAAATGATTGGATGTCATTTCCTATTGTAAAAGAATAGATTTATCCAAAAGAGATGATTACATGTGATAAAAAATTCTATATAACAACCAAGCCTTAACTATACTGGGTGGGGTCAGCTACATAAATTGAACAACTTCTTAATGTTATATCTACATCATGTTCAGTGACAAATCATTGCTCTCTAAATTTTTCCTAATCGTTTTACCTATGATTTTTCTTAGTCTCCTTTTTCCACTACAAGAGTGGAATAACCTCCATTTGATACAATCTCCTTATTGGTGCTTCTAACAGTCTCCTCCATACATGTCCAAACAACATAAGGTGCATTTCTACAAACTTTTTGCACAATAGAAGCTACTCCAACTTTTACCATAATGAATTCATTCATAATCCTACCTTGTCTAGTGTGTCCGCTCATCCAATGCAAGATTCTCATCTTTGTTGAGATTTTAACCCCCAACATTTAGTCTCATATAACATTGTAGGTATTATAATTGTGCAGTAAAATTTATCCTTAAGCTCGAACAACATTTATACCACATATGGCCCATGAATGTCTAAATTCTTCCCCTTACAGCATATCAAGCCATACACATAAACCATACTGGAAAACATGGCACTTCTCCACAAACATTCCTCTATCTTTATGTTGCAAAAAATTGAAACTAACCACCAATAGATCTTGAAGCATTGAAGAAAAACCCAACCCTCTTTATAGAGGGTACACGACACACACTGCACGTTTTGAAGCCACCCAAGGAAGCAAACAGAATTTTTGGTTAGTAATTTCCAAAGCAGGTCAAATAACCAGAACAGAAGTTACCATGGGACAAAGCATTACTATTTCTATTACATATTTTTCATTCCATAAAGTACCCTAGATCAAACAATAATTGAACCTGGGAAAAAGCCTAAATATGCATTAAATATTGAAGGCAAAATGGACCTCATTCATTAACTCTAACACCAACCACTATTAGGACGGCCCAGTGTATGAGATTCCCATTTAGTAGGGTCTAAGGAGGGCAAATATATGCAACCTTAACCCCGCAAGTGGAGAGGTTGTTTCCAGGACCAACCAACATTAGAAAAATAAAATTAGAAAACCACCAAAAAGCAATAAATCTATACTTCAACAATTGCATGAGGCCAACAGAAGTATAAAAACATACTGAAGCGTTCAATCTGTAGGTGGGTAGACATAACATTTGGAGGAAGTAGTCCACGTAGATCAAGCCGGTCTCTTTCCGTCATGGAAAACGCTGTTCCCTAATTTTAGAATACCAAAGTTAATACATTACTGAAAAACTAAATCAGATTGAATGTTAGGTAAGTATAAAACATCCTCCAATGGAAGAACAAGTGATGCAAGAACTTAATAGCAAAATCGTACATTCATCTTCCGTCTAGCACTTAAAGACAGACTAGGAAGACATCATCAGAATGAAGAAAAACCAATTTGCCAGTAATTTCAAGTGCATATTCTAGCACCATGTCATACATGCAGAAGACAAGGATGAATAATTATGAATTGTAGAGAGTCTAATGAAAAAGGTGAGGCTCAGCACAATTAGTTATGATCCAGAGGTCAAGGATTTAACCGGTTTAACTATATAGTACAAGTTTTTAAATCTGAGTCTGCAACCATCACTGACATCGAAATCGTGTATCGTGACTGCATTTTTTATAGGCAGACGTTAATATGATAGTATTTTGTGGTAAATGAGATTTGAACTCTCAACCTCCTTATTACTCCACTCCCTAAGCCCTTCACCCTTACCAATTGACCACCTTATGAGTCTGCATTGACTTCATTTGCCTGTAATTGTACAAAACCTCAAGGTTTTGGAAGTATCCGAAACCGCGACACTATTTAAAACCTTGGTCAATTATATATAATTAATTAATTATACATCTCTCCCTTATTTTAGAAATGACACTTGTTTTTTTTTAATATTGAGTATTAATTATTCGGTCGGACGGAAATTTCCCCGGGTGAAAGCTGTTTACAAACAGGCCAGCAGTTGAACCAATCCGATCGTCCAGTCTAGTCCTCATATAATTACGGGAAACAGTAAGACTACACACATTCACATTTGAAACACATGTTCATAAAAATTATCGTGCACAATTATTGAAACGATATAAACAGAAAAGAATGAAAAAGAGAAACGGTTACTTTGTTGAACCAAGGATCATGAAGAATATCAAGGCTGCGTTTATGGACGATGGAAGGACGGTGGCCTTCGGAAGTGGTGACAGATCTGGACGGCAGAAAGTGACGGTGGTGGCCGGAATTAGCGACGGTCACGTGACGCTTGAAGCGCCGGAGAAGAGATGAAGAGAGAGTCACGTGCTTCCAGAATATCGCCATTGTTGATCTGTGAAGTGATGAAAGATCTGAGAAAATGGAAGTTTCTCAGTGAGTCTGAGTATTCAAATGGGGACATCCAATGGTGTGAGACTTTTGTTTGTTTTTTCTGGTACTCGAGGCAAGTCTGTCCGAGCCGAAATATCCACATGTATGAGACTAGTTCTTTTGGTGTATGTATTTTTTTCATTTACAAGATTTGAAATCGAAATATTACTTAAAGACAATCAAACATCTATTACTTGAATAAGATTTTTGTTTGTGTGGCAATGGAATTCAACTTATTTCCTTTTTGTGTGTGGGGCAATGGAATTCAACTTATTTCCTTTACTTACTATAAAATTAAACAAATATCAATATAATCATTGAATTGGTCATTTTTATGGAATAATAACTATTTTGGCTCATGATTTTTCATGATATAATAATGAATGGCATAAGCACTTCCAGTTTTAAATTAGGGGGCAGGAGTTGTCTCTACCGGCTTATTCAATATGGATCGATAATGATTAGAATTGAGTTTCAACGAGTTTAGGTTTGGGTCTAAAAATTAGATTCAGTCAGTATTTAGGGTTGTGTAGGACCAAACATGACTCATCAACATGTCTCATGTTCACTTACTCATCATATTTGTACATGTCTCTATTTTAAAAAAATGTGTATAGAGTAATGACACGTTTTTGTATGAAAGTATTATTGATTCTTTACTTTGTTCATCATATATATATACATGATTAATCACTAGGTATGCACAGTTTAGGATCGGCTCTGTTTAGTCTCTGATAAGATGTGAAAAGAGAGAGAAGTTGAAATATGTGTCATATAACAGCAATGTACCCTACTTAATAAATACAAAAGATATGAGCATATAATTACATGAAATGGTTATGGTTCGATTTGCATATACATTAAATATAAACATACATACAACAACAACTAAGACGAAGTCCCACTAGGTGGGATTGGCAAATCTAGACATACATACACATAAAAAATCCATTAATACATGTCTATTAAATTTATACGTGACATTTAAAATCAGAGCAGGCATGATTCCAGGTCAATTGCCAACGAACAACTCAAACCTCTTGATCAGTCAGGACAATATATAAAATCCATTATTAGAAACTAGCAATTAATGACATTTAGTGAGTGCACGCTTTTGTGTGTGTATAAGTAGAAGAAAAAATGTTTATACAGAAAACTGTGATGTGGATAGTCCAAGACCTGCTCAGATGGCCAATTATAGACCATAGACATCATTTCTCCACGATCCTGAGCACTGAAGTACATTCCTCTTGGCCTCCTAAACAGTCCACTATAGTTCTGGCATACAAGACCAACTGTTGGAGTATACACTACTGGTGCGTATTCCTCAATATTAGCAATCAAAACCTGACAAATATAAGACATGGTATTGGAGTTCAAATCAATCTTTGCATCTTACAGATATCTTATCATGCAACTTCAATTATTTATAAAATGCAGTAAACAAGGCAAGTTTATTTTTTCCAATGCATGACTTAAAAGAACATTGAATGGTAGTTTCACCTATAACATATCATTTTATCTTAATTATTTACAGGATTTTACATTCGATTAGTTACAGAGGTCAAGGTCACTATGTTTGTCTTTCTATGAGCACTGGCAGAGGTTGATACATAGATCATCATAAAAGATTATTTCTGACTAGAGTTGTTAGTTGTCAAAGGGGTGCAATAGAAAACACTGATCATACCTTATAGTACATGACTTCATTTCTGTCATGCAAGCGGTTAAGAATCCGCCACTTGGCCAGTGCATTAGGATCAGAAGGTCCGTCTCTTGCTTGAACTTCAAGCCTCTTCAGATCAACCACTATCAACACCAATTTTTGCAACAGTTAAATATAAAACAGAACAAAGTGCACAGTTCATAAATTACTAACAGAAAAAGTATTTATATATATATATGTGTGTGTGTGTGTGTGTGTGTGTGAGAATCATAATCATTGTATTTCATCACAGAATCATCTACCAGAAATTTCATGAAGCCATAAATTTGAACAAAGTACCAACCCAGTCTACATGAAGAAAACTATAAACAAAAACCTTCATAAATGGAAATTTTATGAAACCATAAATCTACCTTAATCTTATTCACGAAGATGGTCGATGCTTAGAAAATAAGTTGTTTTCTGTAATTTCAACAAATCTAAAAGGAGGTCTATGTAATCAACTCTAACAAATGATTGGATGTCATTTCCTATTGTAAAAGAATAGATTTATCCAAAAGAGATGATTACATGTGATAAAAAATTCTATATAACAACCAAGCCTTAACTATACTGGGTGGGGTCAGCTACATAAATTGAACAACTTCTTAATGTTATATCTACATCATGTTCAGTGACAAATCATTGCTCTCTAAATTTTTCCTAATCGTTTTACCTATGATTTTTCTTAGTCTCCTTTTTCCACTACAAGAGTGGAATAACCTCCATTTGATACAATCTCCTTATTGGTGCTTCTAACAGTCTCCTCCATACATGTCCAAACAACATAAGGTGCATTTCTACAAACTTTTTGCACAATAGAAGCTACTCCAACTTTTACCATAATGAATTCATTCATAATCCTACCTTGTCTAGTGTGTCCGCTCATCCAATGCAAGATTCTCATCTTTGTTGAGATTTTAACCCCCAACATTTAGTCTCATATAACATTGTAGGTATTATAATTGTGCAGTAAAATTTATCCTTAAGCTCGAACAACATTTATACCACATATGGCCCATGAATGTCTAAATTCTTCCCCTTACAGCATATCAAGCCATACACATAAACCATACTGGAAAACATGGCACTTCTCCACAAACATTCCTCTATCTTTATGTTGCAAAAAATTGAAACTAACCACCAATAGATCTTGAAGCATTGAAGAAAAACCCAACCCTCTTTATAGAGGGTACACGACACACACTGCACGTTTTGAAGCCACCCAAGGAAGCAAACAGAATTTTTGGTTAGTAATTTCCAAAGCAGGTCAAATAACCAGAACAGAAGTTACCATGGGACAAAGCATTACTATTTCTATTACATATTTTTCATTCCATAAAGTACCCTAGATCAAACAATAATTGAACCTGGGAAAAAGCCTAAATATGCATTAAATATTGAAGGCAAAATGGACCTCATTCATTAACTCTAACACCAACCACTATTAGGACGGCCCAGTGTATGAGATTCCCATTTAGTAGGGTCTAAGGAGGGCAAATATATGCAACCTTAACCCCGCAAGTGGAGAGGTTGTTTCCAGGACCAACCAACATTAGAAAAATAAAATTAGAAAACCACCAAAAAGCAATAAATCTATACTTCAACAATTGCATGAGGCCAACAGAAGTATAAAAACATACTGAAGCGTTCAATCTGTAGGTGGGTAGACATAACATTTGGAGGAAGTAGTCCACGTAGATCAAGCCGGTCTCTTTCCGTCATGGAAAACGCTGTTCCCTAATTTTAGAATACCAAAGTTAATACATTACTGAAAAACTAAATCAGATTGAATGTTAGGTAAGTATAAAACATCCTCCAATGGAAGAACAAGTGATGCAAGAACTTAATAGCAAAATCGTACATTCATCTTCCGTCTAGCACTTAAAGACAGACTAGGAAGACATCATCAGAATGAAGAAAAACCAATTTGCCAGTAATTTCAAGTGCATATTCTAGCACCATGTCATACATGCAGAAGACAAGGATGAATAATTATGAATTGTAGAGAGTCTAATGAAAAAGGTGAGGCTCAGCACAATTAGTTATGATCCAGAGGTCAAGGATTTAACCGGTTTAACTATATAGTACAAGTTTTTAAATCTGAGTCTGCAACCATCACTGACATCGAAATCGTGTATCGTGACTGCATTTTTTATAGGCAGACGTTAATATGATAGTATTTTGTGGTAAATGAGATTTGAACTCTCAACCTCCTTATTACTCCACTCCCTAAGCCCTTCACCCTTACCAATTGACCACCTTATGAGTCTGCATTGACTTCATTTGCCTGTAATTGTACAAAACCTCAAGGTTTTGGAAGTATCCGAAACCGCGACACTATTTAAAACCTTGGTCAATTATATATAATTAATTAATTATACATCTCTCCCTTATTTTAGAAATGACACTTGTTTTTTTTTAATATTGAGTATTAATTATTCGGTCGGACGGAAATTTCCCCGGGTGAAAGCTGTTTACAAACAGGCCAGCAGTTGAACCAATCCGATCGTCCAGTCTAGTCCTCATATAATTACGGGAAACAGTAAGACTACACACATTCACATTTGAAACACATGTTCATAAAAATTATCGTGCACAATTATTGAAACGATATAAACAGAAAAGAATGAAAAAGAGAAACGGTTACTTTGTTGAACCAAGGATCATGAAGAATATCAAGGCTGCGTTTATGGACGATGGAAGGACGGTGGCCTTCGGAAGTGGTGACAGATCTGGACGGCAGAAAGTGACGGTGGTGGCCGGAATTAGCGACGGTCACGTGACGCTTGAAGCGCCGGAGAAGAGATGAAGAGAGAGTCACGTGCTTCCAGAATATCGCCATTGTTGATCTGTGAAGTGATGAAAGATCTGAGAAAATGGAAGTTTCTCAGTGAGTCTGAGTATTCAAATGGGGACATCCAATGGTGTGAGACTTTTGTTTGTTTTTTCTGGTACTCGAGGCAAGTCTGTCCGAGCCGAAATATCCACATGTATGAGACTAGTTCTTTTGGTGTATGTATTTTTTTCATTTACAAGATTTGAAATCGAAATATTACTTAAAGACAATCAAACATCTATTACTTGAATAAGATTTTTGTTTGTGTGGCAATGGAATTCAACTTATTTCCTTTTTGTGTGTGGGGCAATGGAATTCAACTTATTTCCTTTACTTACTATAAAATTAAACAAATATCAATATAATCATTGAATTGGTCATTTTTATGGAATAATAACTATTTTGGCTCATGATTTTTCATGATATAATAATGAATGGCATAAGCACTTCCAGTTTTAAATTAGGGGGCAGGAGTTGTCTCTACCGGCTTATTCAATATGGATCGATAATGATTAGAATTGAGTTTCAACGAGTTTAGGTTTGGGTCTAAAAATTAGATTCAGTCAGTATTTAGGGTTGTGTAGGACCAAACATGACTCATCAACATGTCTCATGTTCACTTACTCATCATATTTGTACATGTCTCTATTTTAAAAAAATGTGTATAGAGTAATGACACGTTTTTGTATGAAAGTATTATTGATTCTTTACTTTGTTCATCATATATATATACATGATTAATTATATATATATATATATATCATTTTATATGTCAAATTACATATTCATAATAATAAATAATATTGATAATACTTTATCTAAAATAAGTATGCATTATAATTAATCGGGTCTAGAGTTGGGTTCGGGTTTAAAGACCGACTCATTCGATATTTAGGGTCAAGTTAGCTTAGAGTCTAGATTCAAAAAATGACTCGCTCAACATTTAGGATCGGATATGAAACAAGTCTTAACTCATCCCAACCTGACATATGCTCACCCATAATTTTAACTATCAATTAAATCGAATGATTTGGTTTGATTTCGCGATTTTTTTTTAATTGAATCATTTATGATCATTTTTGGTGTGTGGTTTTATAGATTTGGGAATGGATGGAAGTGAATCTAATATTTATAAAACACTTCATTATTTCATATAACTTAAAAGAGTAAATGAAATTAAATGTGATATTAGTTATTATCATCATTTCATTTCAATTAATGTTGAATTATTATATTATTTTCATTTTGTTAGTCTTTTTATCAAATTCATGGATATGACTTATTTTGGTTTGTGTGTGCAATTATGCATATGAAATGTGTATAAAATTATGGAGTCTTATAGAATAAAATTTAAAGTGTTAGAGGATTAGAAACAAAAACAAATAAACAAACCATTCAACTAAACAAAATCATTCAAGGTAAGTTCACATATTACAAAAATAATTAACATTAATCGAACTAAACCAGATTATATTATTTTATTCAGTTCGTTTCCTAAATTGCACCAAAAATCAAAATAAATCATTAAATCACTAATAATAACCACTGTAATAATGCCATTGGTAAAGCTTCCAAGTGCAATTACATATATTTAGTAATTTATTGATTTAGTTGAAAATAAAATTAATAAAATAATTTTATAGTCATAAATTTGAGAGTAATTTTTTAAAGAACATCATGGCCTAATTAATTTTCAAAAACAACTGTCCTAATCAATTATTTGTTGTTGAAAGAATACATGAAATCTTATAGTCCATTTTTTCATCAAAAATTTCCCATTTCAAAATGTCACAATTTTGAAAGTACGTGAGATATTAAACAAAATGTAAGAGATGAAAAAAAGAAATATACTTATAATAAAATCTCAATGTTTGTTCCTAAAGCTCTCAAAAGCATAAGTATAATAATGATAGTGATAACTTCCCAAAATATACAAACCAAATTTAAAATATAAATAGCACTATGGCAACATAAGTATGCATGTATTAGTCATGGTCAATAAACTGTCATAAAAAATAAAACATTTAAACTACGCATGAACATCCCATGTATCATCCGAATATGCCTACTTCACATTCCTTTGAGTCCTCCTCCATCTCTGAATCAGAATCGGAATTGAGCGTAAATCACTCTTATCGATCTCTAAGTAAAAATGTTTGTCGAAAGGTCGAGTTAGGAAGTCAATGATAATAATGATGACGATGGCACAGTAGCACTACTAGACAACGGGAGATTGTGAGGGATAGGTATACCTTTGAGTAAAATCACAAACACCTCGAAGTCTTCATCAAAGGTGTGAGCGGCAAGTCCATCGGTATCATGGCGTATGTGGAACATACAAGGCTCCACATAAGGGATCTAATGAATATACTTCATCAACGCATAGAATTATATAGAACATGAAAATAATAATACAACATGTCAATAAATATAGATATATTACTTAATATCAAATGTCAATAATGATGAATGAATGGAACTACCTTTATTCATAGAGGTCCTTAGTAATAGGAATACGTGCAAACAATTTATCCACTTAAAGTTTTACAGAACCTGCCTATGTCTTAGACGAGGGAGTATCCTCTCTAGAGTAGTGGAGAGGAGATTGTATCAAAAAACAAAAAAGTTAGTATGATGTGACCTTATTAACCCCTGAATATAATGATATGACATTGTTATTCTTAAATGTACACGAAAATCATAATTTGTCTCTCTAACAACCGAGATGAGTTTTTCCCTTTAGACCATGTTTTTTTTTCTTCAAGTTATTGTGTTGCATTAAATCTCATGTATCATGTTTTTTTTGTTTAGTTTGAAAATATGGTTTCTATGGTACCATACAAAGGTTGAACCACACATTATGTGGGCCAAGTGTCTCTAATCTTTATATGAAAAGGATTATAGTTCCTTGGGTTTATCTAATATTTGTTTGTTCTAAGGGTGTTTTTGTGGAATTTTTAGGAACAAAAATTGTTATAAAATAATCATTTTATTTGAGTATGGGAATGATTTGGAAGATTTAAAACCAAAAAAAATAGTGGTATTTACTAGCAACATCATAATAAAAATAGTCAATCACCTGTCAACATCATAATTTAACAACGCGTATTGAAGAAGTGGTATTAAATATATGAAGTATGACCTTTAACAACATCTGCTTCAATAAGCGCGGTTAAAGATAACAAAAGATAACACCTTTAACAACAATTTCTTCAATAAGCGCTGTTAATTCTCTTCCGCCTTATATTTAACAGCGTTCAACATATAAGCATTGTTGAACGGACGTTATTAAATATCAATTCTGACATAGTGGCAAAAAGAAATAAATTGACTTAGACAAAGAAATTTGTCAATAATCTCATACCAATAAATAGAATATTGATTAATATGTAATGTATTGTATCCACATGTGGATTGTTAAATGTCACACAAGATTTTTTTTTGTCAAACTTTGTTCTAAGCTTTGAATACCAAAGTCAAAGCAATACAAGTTATATTATATTCCAATATCTCACCTACAAATTTCTAACAATTTCTCTGTAGAAGTGAGTTTTAATATATAGTCACTCCCTTTAGAAAAAGAGATAAGTGCAATTTTTCTCTTTAGTTTGAAGGGTAAATTTGTCTTATTATAATAAACAAAAGGGTATAAATGTAAAAGCATATTACATTTTCTTTGGTTTGTGGCATCACTTGCACCTCTATTATTGAAGAAGAGTCTCATTCATAAAAAAGAGAGTGACACTTCTCTCCCGTAATCGAGAGGAAAGTGTTGTACATAACATGCCAAAAAGTAAAATAAAATAACAATTAAATTATTATATTTATATTTATAATGATATTTTTATCCTTAAAATTAGTGCAAAAAAAAGTATTTCTTCAAGATGATCTGAGCTCAAAGAAAATTATCATCAAATAAGGCTTGAGAGTACAATCACTCCTATAGTTGTTCTTCAAGGGATTTATTTTGTGGCCAAATTTTCACCGACTCAAAGTTACACTACATGTGACCATTTTTATCTTTTGGGGACTTAACCAACTCTATAGTCATTGTATTATTAGAGAATAGATACACGATCACGATTAGTATATTATCCATCTTTCATTTGTATTATTTTTTTGAAAAATCAATAATGATTGAAGATAAATAATATAATGAACTGACAATATATAAACTCTTAGAGTATTAATGCACATATTTTTTTCTCATTTTTTATATGTTTCCGATAGACATATTAAAATATGTTATCTAATTGAGTTCTTTGTCCTGAAAATTTATAAAGTTTGAATGTTTTGTTAATAATTTTTTATTAAAGTCAAGATATTAACGTGGGTTAGCAAGACTAATCTTAAATTGGACTACGGTATGGATTGCTTGATTAGGTTTCGGCTATCCACTTTTTTCAAATTTTTTTTTCAATTTTGAAGACTTATGGCTATATAATAAGCATATTATATTGTGCACATAATATTACCATAACATTTTTTAAGTAAATAGCAATTTTAGTCATTCATATTTTTCAACATTACTGGTTTAGTCCTTTAAAAAAGAAAAGATCTAAAATAGTTATTCAAAATTTCAAACGTGAATCAAATTAGTCTTTTTTAGCATGTTTTAGAACACTTGGTATAGACTGATTTGATTAAAAAAGAAATAATTTGACTCACATTTGAAATTTTTTGAGAATATTTTAGGTCTTTTTTTTTTTAAAGACTAAACTGATAATGTCAAATAATACGAGGGACTAAAATGAGTATTTATTCTACATTTTTTTTATAAAACATTACATGCTAAAGAAAAGTTATTATTTAATTTCTAATAATATTTTTTTTAAAGGAGTTTAAAAATGCTTAAAAGTTAAATATTTTTTTAATATTATCTAGATTACATCACAACAATCCACAGTCCGCTTAGGATAGATTTGAGATACAATTTCACATATAAAAATTATAATCTAGTTATTTAATATAATTTGATTAAGTCGATTTTCTATATAGAGTAGCCCGAACTCGTTAGGATAGCTAGCTTTTACAAATCTAAAATTATATTTCTAATTACTACTAGTAACTAAGTTGTGGCCAAAATTTTGGAGTGAATGGTAAGCTATGTAGGCATCACATACTTTTCAACTATTGTTTTCCTCCACAAGTTTGCAGAATATTCCCTCCTTTATGGATCGGTTCAATAATGCAA
This sequence comes from Lupinus angustifolius, assembly GCF_001865875.1. Lineage (NCBI taxonomy): Eukaryota > Viridiplantae > Streptophyta > Magnoliopsida > Fabales > Fabaceae > Lupinus > Lupinus angustifolius. The sequence continues at coordinate 739,755 of NC_032020.1, read as the reverse complement.
CTTACATATATTTTTATAAGCAAAATAAATAAATATATTTATTGAAAATCACTGCTCATATATATCTAGAGAAATAAAACATTTATCAGATTATTTTCAAACATTAATTGCTCATGCCAAACAAAAGGACTCTATGTCACAATAAATAAGTAGACCATTCATTTGAATGTGAATTTTTTGGATTGAGATACTCTCAAATATTGGAACCAAAGGGTTCAAGTGGATTTGTTAATATAAAACACAAAAAAAAAAAATCAAAGGCCTAGATTTTTATTTATTTTTAAATTATGTAATATAAGAAATTAAAAATTCTTCTTTGTCCACATAATCTAGTACCGAAAGGGATATAATTTTTTGAGTCCATATAACTCCTCGTATTCATGTGTTGTACAATATAAAACATGACTAAAACTGATACAATAAGAAATCAATTTTTTTAAGAGAAAATGATTTATGCATTTATGTTGCAAGAGTGTTTTATATTATTACTATATAATTCATCATTTATATTTAATTATTATTGATAATTAAATATAATTAATATTAATAAATGATGAATGAAATATTGAATATATATATATATATATATATACTCATTTATTACGAGGCATATTGTAAAATTGATAGAGTGTGAAGTCAAGTTACTTGACAATTATTAAATCAATTGATGACAATAATGGGAAACAAATTCTAACATTTAGATCCTATAAATAGATGTACAAGAATTGTGGCTTCTCATTCCCCTCATACACTATACCATGGACACTTATTTTCAAACTATTCTTTCATGCCTCTTAGTTCTATTCATTGCTTGGAGAATGTTTAGGTCAATAAGATCTCAAAATAAGGGTAGCATCAAGTGCAACAAAGTTCCTCAACCAAATGGTGCTTTACCCATCATAGGTCATCTCCATTTTCTAAATCCCCAAGAACCATATTTTAGAACCTTTTCAACCATGGCTCAAAAATATGGTTCAATTTTCTCCCTAAGGCTAGGTTGTCACAACACTTTAGTAGTGAGTAGTAGAGAAATTGCAAAGGAAATTCTCAAAACAAATGACAAAGTTTTTGCTTCAAGACCAAACATAAGTGTTGGGAGATACATTGGTTACAACAATGCTATTTTAGCTCTTGCACCTTATGGACAATATTGGAGAGAAATGAGAAAAATGGCCACTCTTGAACTTCTTTCATGTCATAGGCTTGAAAAGTTGAAGCATGTTAGGGACTTAGAAATATTTTCTCTTATCAAAGATTTGTATTCTTCATCATCATGTGGAAAAAGATTGAATGATTCAATTATTCATCAAGTGCCTATAAATTTAAGCAATTTATTAGAGCACTTGACATTTAATATAATAGTGAGGATGATAGGAGGGAAGAGATTTAGAGGTGAAACAATAAGCCAAGAAGATAGTGATGCATGGAGGTTAAAGAAAGCAATAAAAGATGCAACATATCTAAGTGGTGTTTTTGTTGTAGGTGATGCTATTCCTTACCTTAGTTGGTTTGATTTTCAAGGGCATGTGAGTTTCATGAAGAAAACTTTTAAGGAAATGGATTTGATTCTTCAAAAATGGATGGATGAACATATAAGAAAGAGAGATGAAGAGAATGAGAGTGATGGTAGATGTGAAAATGATTTCATGGATGTGTTGATATCAACTTTCCAAGACCAAGATGTGATTTGTGGCCATAAGAGGGAGATAGTTATCAAAGCTACATCAATGGTAAGTTTTTTTAGCATGCTTAGATATCGATACATAGCTAATAATTATATATATGCTTTGATAACTTTAACTCTCAATGATTAAAAAAATGGTTTTTCTTAATTTCCTCCCACCTACATATATTAAATTCTCATATACAATTAGATAGGTAAGACTAGGAAGTGACTCAAGTAACAATAACTTTCATATAAAAACTCTGAGAACAATAAATATAGGTCATATAACTATACATTGATGGTTAGAATTAAAAGTTAGTTATTGGTCATATAATCACTTATTTTAATTTTGACCATTCAAATAAGATCAAATAGTACATGTTAACTATTCTCATTTAGTACAATAACAATTGTTCTTACTTAACTCACCTCTTCTAAGAGTGAAACATTCTAATACCATTTTTTACATATATGTTATGAATCTAGAATGTTGAGCGATAAAATGACAAAAAAGAATATACTTGATTTAGCAGAGATAAAAATATTACATTGGATGAGTGAACACATTAGAGAAGATAGAATTGTAAATTAATTCATCAAAGAGAAAGTTAGAGGAACTTTATTATAGAAAATATGGTAGAATCATGTCTTAGGTGGTTTGAACCAATACATATTAAATTATTTATTAAAATATTGAATACATCATATTGTAATACAAAGTTATATATATTCTTGTAGGGTGAAGTTAACAATATTCATTATATATTAATAACCAAAAATTGTGGTGAGCTTTGGATTCTTTCCATCAATGTACAAAACCCTAAATTGTTAAATGCATACACACATGATAGTTGAAATGAATAACACTACTTGTTGGTAAAATTAGAGGCAACTTCAATTCTAAAACTTTTTGTTCTAATATTTTGTTTTCAAATTACTATTAGTAACTATTCTATGGCCAAAATTTTGGACTGAATATTAAGCTATGTAAGCATCAACAACTATAGAGAAATTAGGACCTTGTATACCTTTTCAAGTGACATAAACCAAAAAATATTAATTGTGTGTACTTTTCAACTATTCTTTTCCTCCACAAATTTGAAGAGTATTAATTCTCTTACATATTGGTTCAATAATGCATCATACATCTTTATTTATTAGAAAACAAATTATTTTGAATAAAACTATTGGGCTATATGTCACTATAAATAACTAGACCATTCATTTGAATGTGAATTTTTTGGGGTGGATATAACTCCTCATATTTATGTGTTTTACAATACCATACTTAAATAAAACTAATCCAATAAAATATATGAAGCTTACTTATAGGAACCATATAAGTAAAAAATTATAATTCAACTAACCAAATTTTCTTTTCAATTGATTTTTTTTATGATTTTTTATTTTATAAAAGTATATATAATTAAAGACACTTGTGCTAATAAAATCATAAATATAGCATCACTTGGTCTAGTAATAAATTGTCCTACTCTCACATTTATAGGGAAGGAAACTCTTGTACGGACAAATTGGCAAATCATGGCATCTCATCTAGAACAAATTCCTCTTGGTCTCATTCTCCTCCTTTTATTAAAAGGGAGGTTGTTAGAAATATGCTTGGTTTACCAAGCTACAGATTCATCTCTTTCTAATTTTCTTTTGTATGTGGTTCTTTCTAATATAATTTCGGGTGTGGTGGCACCTTTTGTTTAAAAAAAAAAAAATTTAAAGTGGTGAACTATGTTTTTTTTAACAATTCAACATGGTTTACTAATGCAAATGATTAAATGACTTAATCATATATCTCACCCTATTTCATCAATCTTAAAAATAAATAAGGGTCTAAGATACTAATCTCTTCAAAGATATATAGATATTTGACTCTATCAATAAAAAAAAATTCCCATACACAATAGTAACATTTTTAACGGAAAAGAATTCTCTCTAATACTGAAAGATCTCGACTCATTCTTAACGTCATACTTAAACAACATAATTAAACTAGCAACCAATCTTTTGTAAATGTTTTTGTTTGTTGTGTTAACCTAGATTACTTGTTTAATGTCTTGTAACTCTTGTTTTGGGTCCAAGAACAAGAATGAAAGCAAATTCTCAACCTCACAAATTTTCAATAATGCAGATCCTCATCCTAACTGGTTCAGGAAGCACATCAATGACCCTAACATGGGCACTTTCCCTTCTCCTAAACCATCCAAATGTCTTAAAAGCTGTCAAAAAAGAACTTGACATAAACATAGGAAAACACAAATGGGTCCAAGAATGTGACATAAAAGACCTTAAATATTTACAAGCCATTATCAAAGAAACCCTTAGACTATACCCTCCAGCACCCTTAACAGGAATAAGAGAAGCCACAGAAGAATGCTATGTATCAAAATACTATATCCCTAAAGGAACAAGGCTTCTCATTAACCTATGGAAGCTTCATAGAGACCCAGAAATATGGTGCAACCCTAATGAGTTTCAACCTGAAAGGTTTCTTACTACTACTACTACACATGCAAACATTGATTTTCAAAGTCAAGATTTTGAGTTCATACCCTTCAGCTTTGGAAGAAGGTCATGTCCTGGCATGACATTAGGGTTGCAAGTGGTGCATTTGACCTTAGCTAGGTTGATTCAAGGGTTTGATATTTGTACAAAAGATGGTGTTAAGGTTGATATGAGTGAAGGGTTGGGACTAGCTTTGCCTAAAGAAAAAGCACTTGAAGTTATGCTTAAACCACTTCTTCCATTGGAACTTTATGAAAGCCTTTGAATTAATCAAGTGTCTAAAAAAAAGGCTACATATAATTGGGTTGATTCAAGGGTTTGATATGGTGTATTGACCTTATATTTGTATTGATATCCCTTATACCCGTTTCTAATATATTTGTTTATAAAAAAAGCTACATATAATTGAAAAAAATTACATTGTATAAGCATAATTTAGGAATTGTTGCTTGCAATTGTCATTTTAGTAAGTTTTAATTTGTGTCCAGAAAATTATTAGTATTAATTTTACTTCAAATTAATTAAATTGAAGTTGTTACATTTTATATATTATCTCCCATCAATAATAATAGTGATAAAAATGAAGTTTGATTGAGATGTAATGTTTTATTTACTTGAGGCAACATATTATTCAGGATCTAGAATAATATATCTATGTTTATTTTGTTTTTTATATCTTGTCTCACGTCAATGTTAATAAAGCAATGATTTAATATGTATATACTGACAGTATAAGTGTTTTTTATACTGTTAATGTATATATTTTAAACTCATAAAACAAATACAATAGTAAAAATAAAGTTTAATTGAGATGTCATATTTTTATTGACGTGAAACCACATATGATACATGAACTTGGACCAGGAATATCTACTCCTCTTGTCTAAATATATAATACTAAAAATGTAACTTGAATGTGGCACAGTAAAACTTAAGTATAAGCTATTATTATGGAGTATATGTTACACCATGATTTCATTATCCCAAAATAATTGAGCCTAAGTTTACTAAAAAAATGTTTTTCTATTTACATGTTTTTCTATGTTTAAATTTTTTTCCATGTTTTTTCAAATATTTTAATGTTTTAGAAATCCAAGACATGCTTATATTCTATTTTCTAATCATGAATTTATTTTTTACCCCATTTTCACTCTAATTTTTTCATTTTCCTTTAATGCATTACAAATTCAACATATATTTATATTCTATTTTTTTAATCACACTCTTACTTATTACTTCCTTTTTATCCCTCTTTTTTTTTTCATTTTCTTTTATATATTATATAATGTGGTTTTAAATAGGGCTATTATAATCAAATTATATCAATTTTTAAATCATTTAATAAATTTATAAACTGTAAACTTAAATATTAAAAGAACATGAATGAATATATGGAGTGTTAATCAAGTTATTACAAATGACTTTTTTTTTGCTCATTATTGTTAAGCACTGAGTAACTTAATACTTTAAGGATAAAAGATTCAAAATTAATTAAACCCCTAATAATTCTATGTGAGAATAAGTACAAGATATTAATGGAGTACGTTAGGAACATCATTGCATACTAGCAAATTCAAAGTTAGGAAAAATGATTTCAAGTCCAAAAAATCATATCTTTATATTTTTATCTAATTAAATTCTAAAAAATGTAAATTTATATTTTTATGAGTTTTTTAATTAAATGTAAGTTTATAATTGAACGGAGATACGATTGTGGATATAAATAGAAAAATATGAAAAATGAACATCTTATCTTATTATATATATGAAAAATGAACATCTTATCTTATTATATATGAAAAATGAAAAATGAACAAATTTCCCTCTTCATTTGGTTGCTATTATTTCTCAGGTTAATGATGAATACGTTCATACAAAGAAAAGACAATGATAACTTTTTAGAAGCAAACGTTTATTTTTTTGGTTTTGGTGGTTCATACAAATAAATGAAAAATACATCATTGTCTGAAATGTTACTTCTTGAACATGTATTGATATTATATTTGGACCCCAATCAATAATACCTGTTTCACCTCTTATACTATTTTCATATTATTGAATTTCTTCCATTTTTAACATTCAAAACAAGAGCATAATATCTATGCACTATTAATATAAATATTTATATATAATCCTATATTATTTATTATTTATTTGTATTATTTTTTAAAGAGTCAATGATAATTGAAAATGATTAATGAATAATAAACTAAAAATATATAAAACTCTTACACTATCGATGCATACATTTTTTCCTCTCAAAACATTACCTACCTTCCTTTTGAATCATTAATTTTCAAAGTAGGAAATTTGAGGATTTTTCTAATGGATGATCTCAACCTTGCAAAGAATGATAAGGTTGGTGAAGAATAGTCTATTATGATTATTGATACCTTAACTTGTGTGGTCAAATTTGAACGAGGTCTTAATCTTTAGGGAGGGGTAATCAAAAGGTATCTTATTGTTTCGATGGCTTCTAGGTTCAAGTTCATTGGAATATTTGTCAATAATTTGTAGAAAATTATCAAATTACCAATAATTTGTTGAAAATTATTAAGAACTTCATAAAAATATATACAAGGAAAATATTGATTCTAGGAAATCATCTACAACTTTAGAACGTAAGCCTTCATATTATCAAAATAATTATTGTTATTTATTTATTTTTCGGAATTCATTTATTTTCAAAGGTTTTAGTTAACGTGACTAAAATTGATATATGTCAAATTTCTTTCAGTAATTATTTTTCTCTCAATTCTAAATTACGAGAATAAGACATTATATTAGATTGAACCCTAAATAGTTAAAGACAATAAAAATGAATATTGGTTTTCTGTAACTTTCCGAATGAGTATTTAATTATATGAGAATATATGTATGCATTAATACAATATAATGTTATTATATCATCTATCATTAATTTTTAAATATAAATTAATGGTGAATAAAGTATTAGGGGTGAGCAGACCCGACCCTACCCGCTCACCCAACACAGCCCGATCATGATTGGGTCCGAATAGGGTGAGGTCTGATAGGGTCTAGGGCCGAGTACGAGTTCAAAAAATAGACTCAGTCAATATTTAGGGTCGGGTAGGGACCAAACATGACTCAGCCCTACCCGACCCATGGTCACTCGCTCATCATGTTTGTATGTGTTTCTACTCAAATGTGTATAGTGTAATAATATCATTTTATCGAAGGTATCATTTATTCTTTAATTTTTCCATAATATATACATGATTAATAATATATATATATATATATATACATATATCATTTTATATATCAAACTACATATTCATAATAATAAATAATATTGAAAAGTCTTTATCTAAAATGAGTATGCATTATATTTAATCGGCTCTAGGGTCGGGTCGGATTTAAAGGCTGACCCAGTCGCTATTTAGGGTCGAGTCGGTTTTAAAGGCTGACCCAATCGCTATTTATGGTCGGGTTAACTTTGGGTTTAGAGCCGAGTCCGAATTTAAAAAATTGACCCGACCAATATTTAGGGCCGGGTAAGGAAAAGTCTTAACCCTTTTAAAGTACAAACTATTTTTTTTTAAATAAAGGTGCTAACGCACACCCAAGATTTCATTAAAAGAACGCCAAAGCTTTACAAGTTTCGGAACCTGTAATTAGGAAGCAAGTTCCTATTTCTATAAAAATCCTCATACAAAAAATTCGGCATATAATTCCACCAAGTATCAACCTTGGAACTAACTCCATAAGTGGCAAGTTTATCAGCACAAGCATTTCCTTGTCTGAAAATGTGGGTAACCTTGAAGTTCATCGAGGATAAAGTGCTATTGCACTTGTTCATTAGATTGCTTAGACGCCAAGGAACTGACTTTGAACCATCGAAGATGTCAACCACCACCTTTGAATCACACTCCAACCAAATAGACCTCCATCCATTGTCATGAGCTATTAACACTGCCATAATAGCAGCAAGCAACTCAGCATAGATAGAATTCTGGATGTGAAAGTAGGAAGCAAAGCAGCCCATGAATTCCCCATTATTGTTCCTGAAAATTCCCCCCCCCCCTCCTACATGACCTGGACAACCGTGAGCAGCACCATCCGAGTTAGCTTTCACCCAACCAACAGAAGGAGTCTTCCACATAACCTCTGTGATATTGGGAGCTTTAATGAATTTCCCAACTATACCAAAAGATCTTAGAAGCTTGAACTCTGTAATCGAGTTTCTGGCGTGCAACTTGCAGAGGTTCCCAATGAAGGCAGTGTCAACTTTTATTTTGGCCATGGCTTGACTGAGGGAAATCTCCATATCATTAAATCTGGCTTGGTTCCTACAGTACCAAATAGCGGATATTGTATTTAGAATAGAAGCTATCATGACATTCTTTGCCAAGGGGCTGAGAGAATCCGAGATGATGAGAAGATTTACTATAGATGAAGAGTCCAGTGAACACCCAGTTTGAGCTTGAAGCCCAGACCAGATTTCCCCAGCAAACCTACACCTGAAGAATAAATGCTCTAATGACTCCTCATTTGCCTTGCAGAGGGAGCAAATTGATCCCAAAGCTAAGCCTCTGGCCTTTAAATGCTCATCAGTGGGCATCTTATTATGATACAATCTCCAAGTGACAAATGATTTTGAAGGAGGGATTAAAGAAGACCAAATATTCTTGCACCAGTTTTGCTTAGAGGATTGAGGCTTCATGAAAAGGTAAGCCTCTTTCATTGAAAGAATACCATCAGCAGCATTAATCCAAGCCAGTTTATCAGTTTGGTTGGAGATTAGAATGCTTGTTATAGAGTCACAAAGTTGGGGGAAGGACCTAGCTAGCCAGGAAGGAATAATCCAAGAAGAGTCCTGGATGAACTCTGCCACTGTGGCCTTTAGAGAGGTTGAGATATGAGCAGGGATGCCTAGATAATCCACTAGAGTGTTACCTGTCCAATTATCCAACCAGAAGTTAATTGCCCTGCCATTTCCAACTAACCAGATTGAATTCTCATGCACCATATTCCAAAACTGCTTGATTCCAACCCAAACATAAGATTTGATATAAGAAATCTTAGGACTTGATCCCTTGCAGAATTTGTCCCTGAAGAACTCAGCCCAAACATCATTTGAAGCCCTCATCTCCCAAGCCAGCTTTAAGATTGCAGCCTGATTCATGTCTTTGATAGATCTAATACCCAGACCTCCCTCTTTAATCGGCATGCAAACTTTGTGCCAAGCCACAATTACCAATTTTCTACCTATGAGATCACCAGACCAAATAAAATTTCTTATACTAGCGTCCATTTTCCTTAGCAGATTTGCAGGCCAAAGGTAAACATGGAAACTATACCCCAACATGCTAAGAATGATGGATTTAACAATCTCCACCCTACCCATTATAGATAGAATAGATCCTTTCCATTTTGTCAACTTGTTAACAATTTTATCAGTTATAGGCTGCAAATGGATGACTTTCGGCTTTCCTTTAAACAAAGGGACTCCCAGGTAATTGAAGGGAAGCTGGCCAGCAGAGAAACCCAACCAATTTTTAATGTTATTAAGCTTCCTAGCAGAGGCTTGAGAGGAATAGAACTTACATTTGTTTATATTCAGACTTTGGCCAGAACTGTTTGCATAGTCAATGAATAAGGCCTTTAGAGCCATCAACTGACTCTTGATACCTTTGCAAAAAATCAAGATGTCATCTGCATAAAGGACATGAGTAGGAGTATTGATTCTAGGACCAGCTATTGGGCTAATTTTGCCCTGCTCAAACAGCCTTGTGATTCCTATACTTAGCACATCCTCAGCCAAACAAAACAATAAGGGAGATAGGGGATCCCCTTGTCTAACCCCTCTCTTGCAACTGAAGAAACCAACAGCTTGACCATTGACAGAGATGGATAACTTTGCAGATTTTAGAATAACCCTTATCCAATTAATGAAAATAGCATGAAAACCAAAGGCCTCCATAGTGTCTAGAAGGAATTTCCAGTCAATTGTGTCAAAAGCTTTTTTGACATCCAATTTGATAGCAAGATTGCGTCCATAAGTTTTATGATCAAGAAGATTAACAGCTTCTGAAGCAAGACAAATGCAATCATGAATATGTCTTCCCTTGATGAAGCCTCTCTGATTAGAAGAGATAATTTTAGGAGCAATTCGAGCAAGCCTATCAGCTAGGATTTTAGAGATAATTTTGAACTGGAAATTAGCCAAAGCAATTGGTCTTAAGTCCTCAATTCTGTCTGCACCAGGGAATTTAGGAATGAGGATGACATTGTTTGAATTCAAATTTGGAAGAATCCAACTCTGATTGAAGAACTGAAGAACCAAATTGCAAACATCCTTGCCTATAATCTCCCAGAACTCTTGAAAGAAACACCCCCCAAACCCATCAGGCTCAGGTGCTCCTTCACCATTTAGAGCAAAAACTGCATCCTTAATCTCATTAATGAGGGGGATTCTAGCTAACATTGAATTATCCTCCTCAGTCACTGAAACAGGGATGACATTCCTTATAAGATCAGTGTGCTGAATTGTGTTCTGAGAAGCATAAAGGGTATGAAAATAATCAAGCACATGATCAGAAATCTCCTACTGCTCAAAGATAATGTCATCATTAATTCTCAGCATAGTTAGAGACTTAGTAGCATTCCTTATTTTGGCTATTTTGTGAAAATAACTTGTATTCCTATCCCCCTGAAGCTTCCAATTGACTCTGGATTTTTCCCTCCAAAACTCCTCCTCAGCTCTAAGGGCCATAGAGAGGTCACTTTGAGCAGCCTCTTCCTGAGCCATAAGATCATCATTCAAACCATTATCCCTAATGCAGATCTGAATTTCTCCAACCAGAGCCATAGCATTCTGAACTCGAAGATGAATATTACCAAAAATCTCCTTATTCCAAACCTTTAAAACATTCTTGAGAGACTTCAACTTTGTAGTCAAGATGTACATAGGGCAACCAATCACTCTGATGCTCCAGTGCTCCTCCACCAACTTATGCAGAGTAGGGTGCTGAATCCACAGTCTATGGAACTTAAACTGAGATTTATGGGAACACAAGCTATTGAAGCAGCTTATCATCAGGGGATGATGATCAGAGGCAGCCCTTGGCAAGGTGAAGCAAGAAGTGTAATGCCATTCAGATAACCAGATATCATTACATAGAGCTCTATATAATCTTTTCTCTGTGTGTGCCACACCACTTCTTTTGTTGGTCCAAGTGAACTCGGCTCCCCTAGTGACAACATGAGTGAGATTACCCACCTCAGAAAAGGATTTGAATTCCTCACAAGAAGCCTTGTTTGGAATAGATGAGCCTCTGCATTCATTGGCACCAATAACAGCATTAAAATCTCCCAAAACACACCAAGGTCCAGTAAAAGCATCAATCAGGGACAGAATCTCAGACCACAATTCTCTACGAATCATGTACTGAGTGTGAGCATACACAGCAGATATAAACACCTTTTTCTCCTCCACCTCAAGAGATATGGATATCTGCTGAGAAGACTTGGAAATTATTGTTGGGTTAAGATCAACATGACACAAACCCCAAATAGTTGGCTTCAAAATTCCTCTTTCATTCACTGCAAAGAGTTTCAGCCTTAAAACAGACCAAAAAGAAGGATTTATTTTGCTGAAAAGCACCATAGGCTCAGATATGAAAAGAACATCCGGTTTATTGTCTAAACAGAAATTTTTTAACAACAACTTGGTCTTTTGATTACCAAGACCCCTGCAATTCCAGTAGAAAAGCTTCATTTTGTAACATTTAGAAAACCACCCCTTCGAGTAAAGTGAACCTTATCCTGACTCTGTTTCTGTCTCAACTTCTTTTTCTGAGATTTTGAGAGGACTTTGGAGAACTCCTCTACCTTCTTAGATTCCACCTCCTCACCCTCATCAGATTCTTCCTCATCAGCCCATAGCCTACCTATAACTCTGGCTTCTCTAGGCAATTGGCTCTATGGCAAAATTTTGAATTTTTATTTTGGCATAAGATGAACTTCCTTGTCATTATTTTGGGAGTCCTCCACCCTTGTCTCGGATGTATCACCATCCGAACAAACTCCTTTCTCTACAGCTTCTCTTTGAGATGGCTTACCAATTCTTGGCAGGTGCTCAGCTTGAAGATCGTCATTCTTCTCAAACTCCAAATTAATAATCAAATCCTGCATTTGTCCTGCAACGATTTCTTTAGGCTGAATAGGAACCTCCTCAGGACTAGCGTTCTCCTTACCTTTACCCACTCTTGACTCAGGTGGGCTATTCTCAGGAACCATCTTATGCTTCCCTGGTTGGGTCACCTTGTTCAACTGTTTAGCCTCCATTGTAACGCTTTTGGTACTTCTTCTGCAATTGGATTCCAAATGACCAATGGAATGACACCCATTGCAGAAACTTGGTAGATTTTCATACTCAATATACACAAAGAAGGCAAAACCTTCCCTTTCCACTAGAATCTGGTTAGGTAAGCTACCTTTTAGATCCAAGTCAACTAAAATTCTGGCAAAATGTCCAAAGGACCTGGACGAAGTTGCTTCATCAAGGGCAATAGGCGTTCCAAGTCCCCCTGCTATTGAAAACAGAATCTTAGCACTCCAGTATTCCAGGGGCAGACCCAAAATCCTAGCCCAGCATTGAGAGTGCGAGATTTTCTGAATGCTTGGGTTAAAATCCGGAGTCCAAAGCGACAACCTAAGGAGCCCTGGTTTCATACTCCAGGAACCCACTGCACAGGCCACTATCATATCTTCAGCCGAGGAGAAGGAGAATTCATAGAATCCTCGTCCTAAGGAGACCATACTCCACCTATCAACCATGCTCCAAAGAGAGGCAAGCTTCTCTTTTAGCTCCGTAAATTTCAACGGCTTATCTCCTTTTGCAAAAATTAGTCTTCCATGAAGATGAGACTTACATCTTAGCACACCCGCTTGGTACTCATCCTCTGGAATTTTAATGGCAATGGAATCCCCCTTTAGACAAGGTTGTGGGAGCTGGGAGATAGAGATGTCCTTTGAAGCTTTGAGAGCTTGCACAAAGGACTTCTTTTCCTTCACCACGCACGGATCTTTCCCCTTTACAGTAGGACCATCTAGGTTTGACAAAAAGTTCCATGGAATCATTGATTTGAGTGATTTATCATTCATTTTTACAAGTCCACGAAGATTGGAATCTCAAGCCCTAGCAGTGCATCATTATTTATAGATAATCCTCTCCTGTCCATTATAACTCCATTCATGACTTTGTTCAAATGTAGCACCCAAAGTACAAACTATATTAGAATACTATATATAAATTTGTACATTAAGGTACAAACTATATATAAAGTACAAACTATATATAAATTTGTACATTAAATTTGTATAGATATTAGAATACTATCATATTTACAATGGGATTTAGAAGTTCAACTAAGTGATTAGCCTCTAATAAAATTTGAAAATGAAAGTTTTGACAAAGTCCGACATGTTTTTTAGATATTAAGGTATAAGAGACTTTGGGGGGTGTGTAAGTACCTTATTGTCTGCTGACTTAATAACCTAAATAACATATACCAAATAAGTGAATAGATTGATGCTAACTAGATAAGACTAGCAATAATTGTTATTAGAAATGTAATAACCTGAAATTTGAAAAGTATTGAGAAAAATCGGAGCATATCTATTGTCCTACAACTTTGTGTTACTCTATGTGTCTAGAGATGTGATTGACCAGAAAAATACTTAATAATTACAATTTTAACGTCAATAATTTTTTTCAACTAATTAGAGTTGATGGTATATGAAATACAAAAAGTGGGACAACAAATATAATCTCCAGAAAAACCATATCAACTAAGGGATAATTAATACGATAGGACGAAAAGATAATTTGTTTGAGGTCCCTATACATACTCATTAGGCCTAGCATTGAATAGACCGGGTATTCACCTTATCAATATCTCAAATCAATGAAGGGGTTTGTTTGACTGACGTCTAAACCCTTTGTCAGGCTATTTTCCTTTTGTTCCCTAAAATAGAGTCAGACATCCATTTCTCAATAAGATCAGCTCTTTTGATTACATGATGGACTCCTCTGAAAAAACATTGGCGCACGTGTAAACGAGGTGCTCTACCTAACAACACAAAATTATATAGAACACTACATTAAGATGGCAGACAACATTATTACAACATGTCAATAATTATAAATATATATAATATCAAACACGTTAATAATGATGAATGAATGGAACTACTTTTATTCATAGAGGTCCTTTTCAGAACGTGCTTAGGTCGTGAATATCCTGTCCAGTATTGGAGAAAAGAGTACATCAGAAAACAAAAGAAATATTAGTATGATATAAATTTATTACCCTCTAAATATAATGATATGATATTATTATCATAAATGTATACACAAAAATTATAATTTGTCTCTTTGATACCGAAGATGACTCTTTTTTATGTCATAGACCATATCATTTTTCCTTAAGTTATTGTGTTGCATTAAATCTCATGTTTCATGTTTTTTTGTTTAGTTTGACAATATGTTTTCTATCATATCATGCCAGTTTTTCTATCACTTTTTTGTTATTGTCATTCTTTTGGAGACTCATTATTAGTACTAAAGGTTTTTTAGAAGGATTGGGCTTTCAGACTTGTGGGATTATTGAAGTTAGGGATGATAATGAAAACCAAACCCGTAGGTACCCCTCCGAACCTAACCCGAATTTAACAGGGAAAACCTGCTGTGATTGGGTTCGGGTAAATCATGTTCCCAATTTTTGGGTTCGAGTTCAGGTTTGGTATAATTGATATCCTAATCGAACCTACCCCGAACATATTAGATACAGTATTGTTACTGTTTTTTTGTCATCTCCTAATCATAAGGCAATCCTTGATTTTGCAACTTCTACTTTACTTATGCTAGTAATACACCTTCTCTTTGTGAAGCCTCAATAATAGATTCAGTTCCATATATTGGATAATAAGACTCCTATGCTTCCACAACATTTGCCAATCCCATGCCATATGCATTCAACATCACACAAAATTTGTGAATGAACACTTCTTTCATACCTAATGACCTCACTATAGCACATGCATGCTGACGCCCAACACCTTCAAAACAAGCACAATTTTTGGGTTCGGGTAAATCATGTTCCCAATTTTTGGGTTCGAGTTCAGGTTTGGTATAATTGATATCCTAATCGAACCTACCCCGAACATATTAGATACAGTATTGTTACTGTTTTTTTGTCATCTCCTAATCATAAGGCAATCCTTGATTTTGCAACTTCTACTTTACTTGTGCTAGTAATACACCTTCTCTTTGTGAAGCCTCAATAATAGATTCAGTTCCATATATTGGAGAATAAGACTCCTATGCTTCCACAACATTTGCCAATCCCATGCCATATGCATTCAACATCACACAAAATTTGTGAATGAACACTTCTTTCATACCTAATGACCTCACTATAGCACATGCATGCTGACGCCCAACACCTTCAAAACAAGCAAGGGCATGGTTCTTGGTTCACATATTGATCTATTTTTTCTGGGTTCCGCATTGGGTTTGGTTTACTCGAAACTCAGAGGGTTCGAAAATGATATTGTTAATTTCAAATTCGTCGAGTTTGGATTCGGGTTTTGGATTTCGGATTCGGGGTTGGATAAGCATAAATCCACCTCGAGCCCCCCTGTTGCCATTCCTAGTTGAAGCTTCTAGTCCTACTTGTGGTATTTGGGTTCTTAGTAATATGACAAGCTATTTTAGTACCATTATTATTGACACTTATTCTCAAGTTATTTCAGTCAAGTTTAAGAAAGGGGTCGGGCTTGGATCTGTACTGCTATCTAGGCTAATCCTTAAATTATGGTTCGCGAATCTCTTTGGGAGTACTTCATAAATTTTTGTACTCTTGTGAACATTTGGTGGCTTATCTTAGGGGATTTCAATGAAATTATTCTTCCATCTGAGGTCAAAGGTGGTAACTTCATACACTCAAGGGTAGATAAATTCGCTAGATTATGGAATCTTGCAGGCTTTTGGACCTCAGAGCTGTGGGTAGCAAATTCACTTGGTTCCGTAGAGAGCAAGGTGTTCGTAGTGTCTCTAAACGCTTGGATCGAGCTTTGCCCGATTGTAGTTGGCAAAGTGCATTTCCAGAAGCGTATATTGAAAATCTTCTTGTATTGCACTTTGATCATTGCCCTATCTTGGTTAGATGTGGTGGTAGGGATGAGGTTGTCCCTAATAGACCTTTCAGATTTCAGGCAGCTTGGTCCTTGCATGTTAACTTCCATAATGTTGTCCATCAAACATGGTCTTCTGTGGATAGTGGGTGATGGATAGTCTTATTAAGGTTAGAGAAGATGCTTTGGTTTTTAACAAAAATGTTTTTGGAAATATTGTCAAGAGAAAAAGACGTATTGAAGCCATAATCAAAGGTGTGTAGATTAGATTAGAATCAATTGATGATCAGGATCTATTTAGGATGGAGGCTCAATTGAGGTGGGTTATAACACTATCTTGAGACATGAGGAGATGTTGTGGTTCCATAAGTCAAGGAAACAATGGGTAAAATTTGGTGATAGAAACACTAAATATTTTCACACGCAAACCATTGTGAGGAGAAAACGTAACAAAATTCATGGTCTTTTTCTCAATAATGATGGACGGACTACTCATACTACTCGACTCATAGAGGAGGCTAATTACTACTTCAAAACTCTTTTTTGTGGTAGGAGCCAAGTTAACCTTAGTATTTGCTCTATCATCACTCAATGTTGTCTTCTAAGGGTGTTGTTTCAATGACTCGGCCAGTCCATCTAGAGGAAGTTATTAAGGAGGTTATGTCGATGTATTCTTTTAAAGCTCATGGATGGTTTTCAACCTTATTTCTATAAGAAATATTGGCATATCGTGGGGAATAAAATATAGAAGATGGTTAGAGATGCATTCCAGAATGGCTTTACTGATCCTCGTTTTTTGGAGATTCTTATTGTCTTAATACCTAAGGTTAGCCAACCTTCTACTTTGAAGGAGCTGAGACCTATTAGTTTGTGTAATGTAGGTTATACGGTTTTAACCAAGGTGCTAGTAAGTAGACTGAGATATTTTCTAGACAACTTAATTGGGCCTTGCAGAGTAGCTTTATTTCTGGGAAAGAGACTGCAAATAATGTCATATTGGCTCAAGAGGTTCACAAATCAAAAC
Organism: Lupinus angustifolius; assembly: GCF_001865875.1. NCBI lineage: Eukaryota > Viridiplantae > Streptophyta > Magnoliopsida > Fabales > Fabaceae > Lupinus > Lupinus angustifolius. Next base: position 722,383 of record NC_032020.1, on the reverse strand, counting down.
AACAGAAGAGTGTTCTAGCATTTAAGGTTGACTTGGATAAAGCTTATGATAAAGCTAATTGAGATTTTATGGAGCAAACTTTGATTGACTTTGGGATTCATACATTATTGTGAGACTTATCATGTGGTGTGTGAGATCTTGCATAATGTCTATTCTTTGTAAAGCTACTAACACTCTGGTCAATTTGGTCATTTCAACTCTTGATGAATTTTGTAAAGCATATAGGACGAAGTTGAACCTCTAGAAGTCTAAGTTCATGTGCTCCAAACATGTATCCAACATGAGGAGACATAACTTCATGTCAATTTGTGATATGAGAGTTGTCTCTAGTCTTGGAAAGTATTCTGAGATCCTACTTGTGCAGGGTAGGATTCATAGATCGATTTTTAATCTATTGTTGGAGAAAATTCAGAGGCGCATGAGTTTATGGAAGATGAACCTTCGTAATAAAGCTGGTAGACGTTGTCTAACTAAATATGTTATTAATTCTTTACCAATTTATACCATGCAGAGTTGGCCCCCTCAGAATATTTACATCGACCAATTGTGCCTACGTCCACGAGAGCGTTGAGAGACTACCACTATGTATTAGAGAATAAAGATTTGTGTTTGTTTCTATTGTTCTCCTTGTTTTACATTAAGTTTGCATAATATAAATATATAGTCCTCTACCCCAACCTCTTTACATCAATCCAAACACATAACTTGAAATGCTGTTATGATGAGCAAAGGTCTAGTCCATTGAATATGAGTCATTTCATAACAATTTTCACCTTGGTGAATATCATCAATATCCATCTTCTGCTATTGGGTTGGGAGCACTAAATAGTCCATCATTAGTGAATTTTTAACAAGCTGAGACAATGTCTGAACTTTTCTACTATAACCGGCTTGGTTAACATATCAGCTGCATTTTCTGAAGTGTGGACCTTCTGTAATATTATTTGCCCACAAGTCACGAACATTCTAATCTTGTAAAATGTCACATCAATATGTTTGATCCTAGTATGATATATCTGGTTCTTTTCAAAATAGATAGCACTCTGATTGTCTTAATGCAGTAGAACTCCACATTGCTCGATGCATAATTTTTTACTAGTCCCATAAGCCACATGGCTTCCTTATAAGCTTCACCAACTGCCATGTACTCTGCTTCAGTTGTGGGTATACCAACAACAGACTGATGATCTCCACATAATTGGTCCACCTGCAGGGGTGAAGGCAAACCCTGTTGTGGACCTTCTATCATTCAAGTCTTCTATATAGTCTGAATAATCATAATCAACAACTGAAGGCTTACTTCGTTGGCTGCCAAACATGATACCAAGACCCGTAGTTACCTTCAAATATCTTAAAATCCATTTGAATGCTTCCCATTGTTGCTTCCTTGGTTTCGACATGTACATACATACTTGGCTATCTGACTTGCAAACCAAGTGACTTTGTCGAGCTTCACTAGACCCTTCTAGTTGTGTCATGTAAATTTTATCCTCTAATTCACCATGGAGAAAGATAGTCTTTATATCTATCAATCCTAAGTGTATGCCCCGACTAGCTACCAAGGCAAACACAACCTTGATAGAAGTATGTCTAACCACTAGGAAGAAAATCTCATTATAGTTAATCCTCTTCTACTGTGAATACCTTTTTGCTACAAGACCAACGTTGAAACTTTCCCAATATTTTTCTCATATTGACGGCTTCGTCTTGTATACTCACTTGCACCCAACTGCATGCTTGTCTGGGGGCAATGGGAAAAATTCCCAAGTTAGGTTCTTATGTAAAGACTTAATCTCCTCTATCATGACACTCATCCATTATTCTTTCTCCTGACTATTTATAACATCTTGAAAGCTACATGGATCCGCTAAATTGATATAGAGAACAACTGAAGCCATATCCTCAAAGCAATATCTCTCTTGAGGTTTTATAGGACAACTGTGACTGTCTATGATAACTAGATACTCCTACACACTTGAACTCTTCGTCTGAGAATCATCATGTTCTTGTTGTAAACTAGTACAAAGTTCCTTGCCTTTATTCACTTGAATCGTTTCATTGCTCATTGGAACCATATTAGATCCTAAAGCCCCTCCATTTGGTATGGGCAGCTATGTCAAAACTGACTATTTCAACATAAAATCTTCACTAAACACTGCATCTCTGATCAACACCACTTTTCTAGAAACTGGATCCAAGAACTTGAGCCCTTCCATACCTTTGGTATATCCAATGAAGATACACCTCTTTGACTTAGGATCAAGTTTAAATCGTTCATCACTAGGTACATGTACATAAGCAGGACAACCAAATATGTGTAACATATTATTATTGATTGGTTACCTATCCATACTTCTTCTACAATTTTACCATCCAATGAAGCCTGTGGTGGTCTATTGAGGATATAACATACCATACTAAGTTCTCTGCCTAAAATCCTTTGGAAAGTTCAACATTCAGTTTCATACATCTAGGCCTCTCTATAAGAATCTTATTCACCCTCTCTACAACACTAATTCTGCTGGAGAATCTTTTTCACTGAAAAGTGCCACTGAATTCCATGTTCCCTATAGAATTTCTGAAATTGTGAGTCTTTGTACTTTATATAATTGTTTGACCTCAAGTATTTGATTTTTGTACTAGTCTAGTTCTCTACCACTTTCTTCCAAACCTTGAACTTGACAAAGACTTCTGACTTATGATTCAGAAAATATACTCAAACCTTGCGAGAAAAGTGATCAAAGAATGTAACAAAATACCTAGAACCTCCTAGGATGGTTCCTGATTGGATCTCCAAACATCAGTGTGGACATAGTCTAGAATGCTCTAAGTTCTCTGTTGGCCAGCCTTGAAACTAACTCGTATTATTTCCCAAGCGCACAATACTTGCATAAATCTAGCTTTATTTGTTGACTCCTCTCACTAGTCCTCTTTTGCATAGTTATGTCATGCCACACATTAATATGACTCAAATGCATATGCCATAATTTTGTAGCATTATAGTCTGAATCTACCGAAATCTCTTCAGTCACTCAAACAACTCCACCTACAATTGTACTTCCTAACAACTTTTAGATGTTCCCAACAATCCTTTTGCTCTTCATCACAATTAGAGCACCTTTACATGCTTGAAGAGTATCATTGTCCCCATCAGCTCTATAGCTAAATCCTTTGATCCACAATGTCCCTAAAGAAATCAAATTCTTTTTCAAATCTAGTACATGCCTAACCTGACATAATGTCTTCACTACACCATCATCCATCACAATTCTGATTTTTCTCATGCCAATAATTGCACATGCCCTGTTTGTGGTGAAGCATTATCTGTTTAGTGTCATGTGGTGGGAACAATTAGTGTCAAGTGTCCACTCATCTGCATTATAATATGATGATACAGATAGTAGATCACCTTCACTGTTGTAACCAGAGTTATCTTTTTGTGCTACATTTGCAGATGTAGATACTCCATCTTTCTCCACCAGCTTGCTAGGACCCATTTATTGAGACAATCCTTTTTATAACGCCCAGTTTGTTTGCCCTTAAAGCATTCTACTAGTGTTCCGCTCCTAGAATATGGTCTTTTCTCTTTGGTAGGACCTCTTCTGCCTTGTCTCCTCCCACGGGTTTGGCTCCTTTTTATATACAGACCATCACCTTGAGACCCTTCACCTACATTTTGTTTTCTTTTAGTGTAAGACAGAAGTGGAGATGTGATCTCATCCAGCTTGATTGAGTCTTTCTCGTACGTCAATGTTGTCACCAAGTGTTCATAGGAATTTGGCAAAGAACACAATAATATTATTGTTTTGTCCACGTCATCAGCCTTCACATCAAGTTTCTACAAGTCATTGATCACTTGATTAAAAGTGTTAAGATATTGTTACAAATCAGTACCCTATTACATCTTCAGGTCATAGAGTATCTGTTTCAAATATAACTTATTTGTTAGAGTCTTGGACATGAATCGCTTCTCTAATGTCTCTCGTACATCTATTGGTGACATCAAATCCATATCATGATACATTACCTCATATGATAGACAAAGTTGTATGGTTCTCACAGCTTTCTCCTTCAAATATTCTCAATCTAGTTGGTACATATCATCTGGTTTATTCTCACACAATCTGTGATAGATCTTATTGAGTCAGCATATCCTTAACACTCATTCGCCATAATCCAACATTATTAGTTTCATCGAACTTCCCTACCTTGGATTTCACACTTGTGTTAAGAGCCATATGATATTAATTGTTGGTAACAAATGAGCAATCATATAGTAAAAGAGAATATGGATAAGAGAATAACACAAGGAATTTGGTAAACAAGTTCGGCCAATTGTGTCTAAGTTCTCACGAGCGTTGAAAGACTACCACTATGTAATAGAGAATAAGGATTTCTATTAGTGTCTATTCTTTTCCTTGTTTTACATTGGGTTTACATAACATAAATATATAGCTCTCTACTATAATCCATCTGCATGAGCCCAAACTCATAACTTGTATTGTTGTTATGGTGAGAAAATGTCTAATCGATTGAATATGAGTCATTGCATAATAGTTTATTTATATTCAGTACATCGTCCTTCACCATTGATTTATGTTACTTATTTTTTTAAATTAATAATAATTAAATATAAAGATTGAATAATACAGTGAGAATGTAAAAAAACTGTAGGATAACTCTTTTTCTCAATACAATATGTATAATCAAATTTGAACTCATTACGAACAAGGTATTGGTCTAACAGTGTAATGCGTCACTAGATCTCTATGATGACCAAAAGGTCAAGTGTTTGATTCTTGGGAGCGACATTTGTTAGGAGGGACAACGTCGCACCCCTAAAAAGATTAGTTCCTTACCTAAAATGCATAAAGATACTTTTAATAATACCAAAAAAACTGATCTCGTTAATAGATTATAAATGTCTTTTTCCTTTAGCAGCCGCCCCATTTCATTAATATACATAACCAAATTGAGATGTTGTAATTATTGGATTTCATTGGATTCTAGTCATGTTACTATGACGACACCTTTTTTGGTATTCAATTTGAAAGTAATTTTTAAGGGCAAGCTCTAAAAATGTATATCACGATTAATTGATTTCTTTAGTGTCCTAATTGTTAAATTATCACTTTATATGTTAATTGTTGAGATTAATTGAAAAATATTTATTTAAATAGAAAGAATTAATAGATAAAGATTTTTCTAATCCCTAACAATAAATAACATATTGTTGTGGTATTACATATGTACTCTGTATGACCCAACATAATGGATAGGGAGGAATAGTTTGGGTTAGGTTTTTGGTTTTGGCCCATTTTTAGTTTTTCCAATTTCCAATGGTGCATAGTGCAAAGATGCATCATTTACTTCATGTGAAATTAACTTAGTTTTTCTCGAAGCGATATTTATCGAGAATGATAGTCATATATCACTAAATTAGTTCTTTATCTATAGATTGAGGAAATATCCTTAATTATATCTTAAATAGCCTAATTATAAATGCTATGACTTTTTTGGATTTTTTTGAAATAGGGAAAGACAAAGAAAGCACATAATAGGAGTGTAACAATTTTGCCTTTTCATTTTTATTTTGTTTTTTGATTATTAAATGGATCATGGGCTCACTCTTTGGGCCATATGTCATTAGTATTATAATTCATTGCGTAAAAATATGAGTTTGATTTAAACCCTGTGATATACGTTTTAAACCCTATAAACACGCGAGATAAAATTTGAGACATGATTTGGGACAACGGATCAATGTTTATATACATCGGTAATGTTAGGTTTATTTTGGAAAATAGCACCAATGTAATTTTGCCTACTTACACATAGAGAAGTGTACGAATGCTAAAAGAAATAAAAACACATGTAACCTTACCTATGAATGTGTTATTTTTATACACACAAAAAACTATTTATATTTATAGATAATAAATAATGTCTATGATTTCATGAACAAATTAAAGTATTCTAATAAGTTGATTTAGGTGTCGAGACAAATAATGTTAAGAGTTAAATAAAGAAGAATGGTGACTGAGTGTAGAAAAACACATGTATGGAGATTGAAGTCATCCATTTATATTTGTTGATTTCACATCTTTTGTCCCAAAATATGTGTCACTTACCGTGATTTTTTAAAAATATATATATTTAAGTTAAAAATTTAATAGTTAAATGTTTTTCTAATCAAACACAGTACATGACATATGAAGTGACAAACTTTTGGGACAACAAATTTGCTCCGCCTGATTGTCTAGGTAGTGAGGATCTATGTTGTAGAGACAAGTGTCCCATGAAGTCTTAAAGTCAAAGTGCAAACATAAGAAGCTCAAGACCTTGGAAGAGAAGATTCAAGTTGATTGGAAGCTACAATAAATATATGTCTATTCAAAGACAAACTCAAACTAAAGTCATATTTTATTTATGACCTAGTAGTAAAAAATGTATGAACAAAAAACATTCAAATCATTTGTCTTGCAATTAAGGGTGTTCAAGAATGATTAAAAAAAATCAATGGACTCATTTTAAGTCTTCAATCTTATCCTAAAGAGATAGAAGCATGAGGCTAGTAATAAAAGATTTATTTTGTTATCCACTCATTGTGTGTATTACACATGAAGTGTTTTTTGGAGAGGCTAGGGGTCCAAAATACTCAATTTATTTTATTAGTGGTGTGAAGAAATTTCAGTTTTCATACAATGGACAAACAAAATTCTATATCTTCCAAACATATTTTTGAAACTCTATGTTGGACTTCTTTTTTTAAGACAAATAAAGATTTAAGTTGAGGAGAATCAACAAGTAGTGTAGATTTTACCTTCATTTCATGATCTTTTACTAATACTTTTAACTACAATTAGTTACATTTCTACTTAACTAACTCAATTTGAATTTGAGTAAGATTTGTTGATTTATGCACTATGAATGTCTTAGTTGATATTTCATATTTGGGTACATTTTGTAATGAAAAACAATGGATCAAACTTAAGATTTCAAAGCAAAGTTGCAACATCATATTAATTCACCTTCGGATTGAGCTAACATTTTGGTATGAGGTTCCTAACTTATGGAATTAAGGAGAATCAAATATGTATCTCTTAAATCAACATCCGTTGGTAATTCCACCTTTTCTTTGCATTAGGTTTAGGGATTTTGTAACTTTTTCGAAAGGGAGGCTTGAAAATTGGAGGCATCATAATCTTGTGTTGATTATCATGGAAACAAGTAATTAACCCCTCTCATTTTTGTGATTATCATTTTTGTAATCTTTTTCGAAAGGGAGGCTTGATCGCTTGATCTCTGTTGTATTGGGTGGGCACCCCTTGTGCTCGTTTTAATACAATTTTCCTTTATCAAAAAAAAAATTTGTGATTAGATATACCTATTCACTTTTAATCATTCATTTTGATTCATATTTATATATTTTAATTTCTATTCAACGATTTCTATGAATAATTCTTGTTGTTATTGCTTGTTTTAACTTGATTACCATGATTTTGAATTTTGAATATGGTGTTTGAAGGCACATGTTTGAATATGATATTGTTGATCTTCTTTGTGATACTAATATTATTAGATATAAATGATATTGGAACTAAAAGAATAATGAATACATGTTTATTATATTATAAAAAGAAAATATTGAAAAACATGAAAACTTAGATGATAAAAATGAGTTTAATACTTGTGTATCACGAGCATAAATATTTTTACGCGTATGTATTAATTTTATTTAAGAATTAATAATAATTAACATATAAATAATAAGTATGGTAGTAATTATATAAATGATCAATTATTTTCTAAAAAATTGATGTTAAGGGTGGAGCTTTGTTTATAACTTTTTCTTGATTGGTGTGAAGTTTTGATATAGCAATTGAATTGCAATCGCTGAATTCAGCTACAACCGCAAGAGGTCTAATACAACACATGGGGTCACCATGTAATGACAAAATTTTATATTTTAGTGACCACAATATAAAAAATATTTTATATATAATGCATGCTATAACATAGTTTTGATATTAACAACTACTTAATGAGAAATGTTTTTATGAGGGGTTAATGATTTAATAACTATATTTATAGTTCAATAATATTTCAGTTTATGTATTTATCTATTATCCGGATATACTAAGAAAAATATATGATTTAATGAAGTAAATATTTACTCATAAGTGGGTCAAACTCTTTTAGGTTGGCTTATGATTTTTCTTGGTTATATGGTTTATTCGGGGGAGAGGTTGAGCTTCAATAAATGGTAAATTGTCTTATCAATACATGTGTAAATGATTATTTATCTTTAAATAAGAATAATTCATATGGTTGGTTGACGTCACATGTCGATTATCAGTTAAACCTTAGTTACACGACTTGTTAAAGTTACCACTATATTTTTATAGTTAAAATATAAAAAAACTCTATTTTATGTCCACTTTGGGATGCATTGGTATTTGAATTAGAGATTTGAATTCAAAATTCCATTACGTATTGGGAAAAGTATTAGCACTCCGTGCGCCCATACTAAATGATTCCCTACAAATCATATACTATTTTTATATCATATAATTGTTCAATTTTTTATTTATTTGAAGGAAAACTTATCTTTAAATTTTGTGTCTACCAAGATTTTATTTTACTTTTATGTTTGTTGTGAATAGGAGTTACGTAGTTCTTGATAGAAAAAATATTTTTTAATTGAGTGATTTTTATTTTAAGATTTAAAAAAAAAAGAATAATCATAGTTTGTCATCCCCACACTAAAAGAGTGTTTAATCATATTATATCATCTCTACCTCAAGAGACTAAAGTATATATCTATGCGACATCTTAACTTACATGATCATGACTACATCAACTTTTTAATCCTTAAATGTTTATTAGAATAAAGTTTAAATATATGGTTGACTATTTCTCATTATTTGTTCATTTATCTCAAGAGAGTGTACAATCTTTTTTTAGTACATCCCAATTTAAATTGGATGGCAAATATAATTTTAATTTTAGCATTGCATTAATCTTCATTATATTTTTGTTAATTGAAGAGAAAGATGTTTGATGATTATGCTCACATTATTTATTGAAAAGAAAGGAATATTTATTATTATATTTAAAAAAGTTTAATAAATGAGTCAACAATAAAAATAAAATATTCATTAAATTATTAAAATCTAAAATTAATAACTTAACAATTATTTAATTATATAATAATAATAATAAAATATTAATTATTCGTAAATGAAATTATATACTGAATAAATCAAACAAATAGAAAGAGAATATGAAAATAAAATACATATCTTTATCTTACTTAAGAAATGAGCCGTTTCTTTGGTAAGCAAAAGAATTATATTACAAAGGACAAGGGATGCTAACCCAATACAAAAGAGCTAGAAAAAGAAAGACACTACAAAGGAGAAACAATACAAGACCAAGAGTCCACACACCATTTTGCAAAAACCAAATTATTCCCCAACCGCACTAAAGAATCAGGTCCAAGATCTTATCTCAATTAAATCTATAATATGGACATAACCAAACTCTTTCCTCTAAAAAATATAGTCATTTCGCATCAACCAAATAGACCACATACATGAACACCAAAGCATCAACCATAATTGGTTACCTTTAGAATTTCTGCACAAACTTGTGTGAAGCTTAAAGAAATTAGCACAATTATCTGGCAAAACAAGAGAACACCCTAATCAGTTGTAGAAACCTTTCCAAACATTCTCCGCAAACTCACAAAAAATCAACAAATGATTAATAATTTCTACAACCTGATTACAGAAAACACAAACCAAATATGCTTCTTGTTGTATTATTTGACGTTTTCCAAGTTTCACTTTAGTTGCAATCTTCCCCCTAAACACCTTCCAAACAAACCAGCAAAACTTAATAATAAGAAATGAGCCTTAATAATAAGGAATATGTATCTTACATATTTGTTATTTATTATTTATAAGATGAAAATATATATTTTTTAATTTAGCAAACAATAACACAACCTTATTTTATTGTTTTTTCGTATTTATATATTTTATTAGTGTAACATACTGATAACCCCTTATCAGATATTATAATGTCATTTTTATTTAAAATTAAAATGATAAGTAACTACAATTTATCATCTTTTTTGAATTTAACAACAAAGTGATGATAATGATTATGCGATATAATTTTAATTAATTTATTTTCATATTTAATTATTCAAATATTTTCTTGAAAAAAATATTTTTTTGGATAATTATTTTTTGGGGTTTTTTATACCAGTTAAAATTAGGCCTTGACTTTATTATTTATTTGGATAATTATTTATTTCTTCCTCTTATTTCACTTAACTTTATATTTTATCTTCCATCTTCTTTAGTATGTTACTAGTCACATCTGTATCACTTCTTTTTGTTTAGGTCATGCTTTACACCACATGTACATACAAAGAGATAATGCCAGAGAAATATTTTTATAAATTAAATCAGAGAATGCATTGATGAATTTTACTTTGGAGTTATTTGAGACGTTAAGTACATTCTCTGATATTTAGTGTAATTACTTAAATTATTCATTCATTTTATATATATATAAAAACCTCTGATTTTTATATATATATTAAAACTATTCCTTCATGAGAAATAAATGTGACTTTTTTAAAAGATGATAAGTGTAATTAGATTAAACAAAATATGATATATTGTGAAGACAAATCCAAATGGTATATAAGTCAAAACATTTTTGTTATTTTTTGTTCATTATAAATGCATCAATAATTCTGGGAAGATATTGTTTAAATAACTTTTATACTATATTGTATTGATTTATATACTATTTGTACTTATTTCTACAATATACCATATTTTGTTTAACTTAATTATACTTATCATATTTTTTATTTGAAAAATCACACTTACTTTTCATAAAGAGATAAAGAGGTAGTCAGTATAATGTATACATAAAAATTAGGGAGTTTTTTGTATGTATAAAAAATGGAGGGATAATTTGTATAATTTTTCCAAAACTTAGAGAGTGTTAATGTAATTTACTCTTATCATTTTTATAGCCCTTTAATTACTTAAATATTACAACTTTTCAAGTAACAAATGTAACACCCCAGTGATGTCATGCGACCTCCCCGACACGTGACGACCCACCAGCTTAAATACTCACTGCAGTTTTTTATTCTCCACAAAGGGGAGCCTCCCGCGACTTGAACCCATGACCTCAGGGATAAATGGTCATTATGCACATGAGTCACTACCATTAAACTATCACGTACGCGTAGTGTCATCATTGGCCGGGGAGGTCGCATGACATTTCTACAGTGTTACTGGTGACATGGTCAATGTCATCATGGGCCGTGGAGATCGCATGACATTACTGGGGTGTTACAACAAAAATAACCTAATGTCAATTATGAGGAGATGAAGTATAAATTGCATTGATAGTTGCATTACTAAACTCAGATCAGATTGAATGGTCTAATCTAAAATAGATACCTAAGCCTTCCGAATCACAACTCCAATCGATAATGAGCAGGAACTATTAATCAGTCGACTAAACTATTTTATGCATAAATCAATGGCTCAACCCGAAAAAATCAATCAATTTATTTTAAAAAAGTCAAAAAATGACTTTTTGAGAGGAAAAAGAACCTCGTGGTTTGAAAATATTTTGTTATGTTTAATGTCATTGGAATTCTGTTTGTCATTTGTTAGTTTATCTTATGACAAATCTTATTTATTTAATTTTTTTAAACTTATTTATTTGCTTTTGTTGCGAATAAAATGTAAAAATATGTTTTTTGATAATATTTTAAACTTATTTATAACATTTTATTGTAGTAAAATATTTTTGTCAATTGTCTAATTATATATTTGTGTGATTATAATTGTTTTTTGAATATAACGTTCTTAAACAATGTAGTATTATAAAAATTTAGAACTTTTTAATTATAACATTCTTAATTAATCCCATCATTATTGACCAAATAATCTGATTGAATCAATAGTTAGTCCAAATTTAATAACATCAATTAAAGTTGTCCATAATCTATCATAATATGACAAATGAGTGAGATTGGTAGAATTTTATATATTGAAGAACAATACAAAAATATTAATTATAATAGTAATAAAGATGTGATTCATTTATTTCAAGGGTGAGTTTTTTAAAACTTATTTAATATTTTAGCCATCAATTATAGGAAAATTGAATGGTTTATATTCACTTATTAATTCAAATTATTAAATTTCCTTAAAATTAATAATTAAAATTTAGAGGAAGTTTTTTAGATTTAGTAGATAGATTCCTAGTAGTAATATATGTACAAAATTTTGTAAGATGTGCACATGTGCAACCTATCTTGAGTGTAGATCTCCACTAGTTATGATATTAAATTATTAGTAAAATATCTATATGCAGTTAAAGTAATAATTTATATAATGAATATAATTTACAGAGGAGAGAGTCGTTTACACTAAAGTTAAGTTATACTAATTATACTCAATTTCAGTCATTTATTTTCTTATATCTAACAGACTAAATCAGTAAGTACAATAAACGATGATCGAAAAAAAAATCTTAAAAAACTTATTGCATTCACTCATTTGATCTGTTAGATTTAAGAAAATGAATAACTTATATTGAGTATAATTAGTGTAAACAAAACTTAGGTGTAAACGGATCTCCTCTCTAATTTGTATTAGTTATATTTAATATTATATAATGGTTAAATATGAAGGATGTAGTTATCATAAAAAGCTCATGTGTATTTTTCTCTTAAATTATGAGATATATCTAAACTGCAGCCAGCAAATTTTGAGCATAAAAAATGTTTGATTTTTTTTTGGGTTCATAAAAACATTTGTTAGTTTTACATTGCAATATTTTTTTGGTTTCACACAGCTATCATTGCACTAAATACAATTCTATCCGAAACAATCGAAAACATCAATATGTATGTGAGACTTTCTCTCCGGCAGATATTTTTTGGTTTTGCACTACAATATGATAAGCTTTCTTTAATATCTGATAACGATCCATTTGTAAATATAATGATCAATCTCCACTAACTGTGCTGACAATCTAAACTCAAAACCTTAGAGTTATTCGGATTCAAAATTCTCAAATAATTTATTGTAATCACATTTTTCTCAAATATTTTTCTTTTATCAATCACAATCTAGAAGAGATGGAGAGATTAATCTCAGTCAAATTATGTTTTCAATTTATTAATTATATTTCTTTTATAGTAGTGTTATTAATATTTTACCAATTATCAAACAAGTCAAAAGATTGGTGTAGTTAATGACGGATTTGATATAAATTTTAGGAGAGATAATAATATTTAATTACAATTTTTAACTAAAATTATGTCGGTAATGAAAAATATAAAGAAACTTACGTGATTGGGTCATGTATAAAATTTTCAACTATTTCTTTTTCAATATAAATTATTATGTTGTCAGCAAGAAATTCATTTTTTATTTTATTATGTAATTTTGTTTAGTTGTCTTCATTACTAAAAATGGAATTTATAAAGTAGATAAACTACAATAGTTAAAATAAGATAAATAACTTAATAAAGTAATATATGACTAACTATATATGATTGACAATTTTTTAAACCTGAGTGACTAACAAGACGAAGAACAAAATATTGAAATTGACATCTTATACTAATTTTTTGTTGCTCATTAAAATCTATAAAATATAATTTTTAGATAAAAAAAATATATATTATCAATATTAAAGGACTTATAAGCATCCTTAGAGTATATTATCAATATGTACAAATCTCTTTCATTAAGTGTAAAATAATTATAAACTTAAATGAAGTCATATTATTATAAGTAACCTTTACATCTATATGTGTAAGAAAATTTGATCTATTATGTATAATTTTTAGAATGATTACACAAGTTGTACTACATTATTTATCACATTACAAATTAAAGAAACATGTCAGCTCCAATTAGTATCTCTATAAAAACGTCATTTGATATAGGTAAAATGAGCACAGCTGATACTCTATGTGACAATTATTATAATTTAATAATTAAGTATTTTTTAGCCAATCACAATAAATGTATTCTTATAAGTAAAAAATGTAGAAAAATATTTACCTGCCCTACTAATGATTTGTCTCGAATATAGTAGTTTCACTAGTGATTTTCTAATTAAATTATATATTATAATAAATGTTTGTTTTGAAAAAAATATGAAAAGTTAGTCTTTGACCAATCCACCAATTTTTTTGGTTGAACCGGCTACGACAATAGGAAATTCATAACTATACTTTATACTCCAAATAAACATAAGTATCTTAATTTTTATTAATATTTTATATAAACAAGTTTTAAATATTTTCTTTTCCTATTCATGTATTTAAATTTTTACCACAATATAAAAAGAAGTTGCTACTATTTTATATATTAAAATTATCAGAATGCAAGCTGTTTCAACTGCTCCAGCAAAAAATCTGCATTGTCAGATCACAATCAAAGAAAACCTAAATGAATCATTCATTTTCTTCTCCAATTTTTTATTAATTTATTAAAAAGGAAAATCACTATATTCTTCTGTTCTTTTCCTTTTCTTTGGAAAAATGGTGATTCAAATCCAGCTACTTTCTCTTGATCACATACAATATTACTCTCTATATTATTTTCTTATACCCTTTAATCATCTTACCCACTTTATGACAAAAACAAAGCATCAATCAAAATCTAATGTTGTGATTTTGAAGGAGACCACTTCTTACATTTATGGTGTTGATGTACTTTTGATGTTGATATTTCAATAGAGGTATGTTATGTTATGTAATCAATTTCATTCACAATTTATTTATAGGTTTTTAATTTCACATGCATGTACCTTAGTACTATTGTACATGTACCATGGTAGAATTTAAATACTTTGTAACATATATTCCTAAAAGTGTTGGTTTCATATCCAATAATTTAGGTACTTTTTGCATAACCATTTATGAATTATAGTGTTTCTTAAATCTCTTAATTACCAAATACTTTATTTCAATTCAGTCAAAACCTTCGATTATGAAATTGCAGTAAGATTCATCTTTTTCACTATCCACATTAACAATCATTAATAATCTATCTTCTAATCTTAATTATTAGATAAATAGTTGAAATTTACGATCTTAAATTGTTTTTAACTCATTAGAAGCTTATTAGATAAGACGAAGATAACTAGAGGGATAATGGAACTCTATCGTAGAAGAACTTTTCAACCGGTATGAAAATGACAGATATACTCAGTTTTATCCTCTTACACAAATAAACTTTTTCTAAATTTAAATCCATAATCTTTAGGTCACGAGGCTAACCGGTCATGTCGAAAAAAAGCTCATCTTCCCTATATAATTATATAAAATGAAAATCTTTCTAAAACATGAATCCACTAATTAAAGTTTCTCTGAGTTTTCTCTATTAAGCTTTATGACAACCATCATCTTCTTCTGCCTTTGCTTTTACCAATTTTGGCTCCACTTGATTGATTTTTGTAGTATCATGCTTCTCACCTTTTACTCTCCAACTCAAAAAATATGAACCATTTATCATCAATCCATATAAGATGCCAAAATCAATTATTTACATTATCACGTGACACCCTTTTTCTCTCTTGAAAGTACCCATAAAAGCAAGAGTGAGATATTTATGTACTATCATCGTCGGTATAAAGATTTATACATAATCAGGACAACATCTATTATTTGTTTGTGTTACTTGTTTCTGGAGAATCGATGATTATTAAACCTGAATGGTTGAAAATATAATAACGTATAAAACTCATACATTGTCGATGTCGATGTCAATACATATAATAAACATTTGTGTTACATAATCTCTCTTTAAATACTCTAATGCATAGTATCTTACTCCATGTCCCCCTCATTTTTCCCACACTCTAAACCTCTCTCTTTCTCTTTCTCTTTCTCTCTGAATAGGGCAAGAAATATAAAACTTTATGTCACATAATTTCTCTTTAAATATTCACTATATATACTTTGTCTTTAAATATAAGAATAATCATATATAACATTTCTTGCAGAAAGAGAACCTGAGCTTTGAGTGAAGAAGCAAGAATGCTTTGGGAGGATTTCTCCAACATGTTGAATGCAACAAGTAAGTTCTAATCATTATTTACAAGTTTCATGCAAATATTCATCAAATTCTTTACATAAACATAAGAAAATACTTTAAAAGTGAAAGAGAATTAACAATATAAATTATGTTTACTTGAAAGTTCTTCATATGTAGAAGTTATTACATTTGGAGCAAAATCTGTAGTTTTGAAGTTTTTGACAACTTAGAATGAATTATGTGTGTGAGAATCTCACTTTTAGTCAATGTTTTATTCCAATTGTCTCCTACTTCTACAGTTTAGAGGGTGACTTGTTCTATATAATGTTTAATAATGCAAGATATTTATGATTTAATAAGAGTAAAAATTACAATAAATATAATATATATATATATATATATTCTAAGATTATGTTCAATATGTAACATAGAAACTATGGATTGCAAAATTCTACAATATCCCATTCCATGTATCATGTCTATTATAGGAGAAGTCTTGTAATAAGAACACATTATGTAGGAAAACTTATCACATCTCATATAACTATGTTTTGCATTTAATGATCTTATAGCATTCGAGAAACGATCTAGATACATATGTGTGGGAAATAGAGGTGAAACTCTATGCAACTATAAGATTGTTTCATGAGTTCAAATTCGCCGAATAATCATTTTAGATTAACTTTCTTGTATTGAGTCGTCTTTTTTCTGAGATATATTAAAGAGAGTGAGATTAGTGAGAGAATGAAAAAAAAATATTAAAGAGAGTGAGATTAGTGGAGTGGGGGAATATGTAACCAATAATGTCAATAACTTAATATCACAAGAATAAAAAAATTTAAAATTATGTGATTCATTTAAGCAATTTTCTTCATGTGGGTTGTAGGGAAATGGATACCTTTTCTTCTTATGTTTCATGTCATGTTATGAGAGGGGAATAATATAATTTCTATGGACCATACAACTTTACAAGCAATAATAACAATGGACCATTCTATATAGTTGATTTTATCTTTGAAGATGGGAGGACTAAAATGGAATATAGACACTAGAATCAAATAAATTTGACTACTAATAAGGTGTTGGTCTAATAGTGTAAGACTCGTTAGATTCTAAAAATAACTAAAAGGTCAAATGTTCGATTCTTGGAAGTAAGAGTAACCACAAACTCCGAAAGGGATCAGGTTCTTATCCAAAAAAATAAAAATAAAAAATCCTGTACCAAAAATAATGGATTTGACTACTTCATTTAGCTGTCTTCAATTAACTATGAATTATAATTGCTACTTGCTTTTATTTATTATTGCTTCATTTTTCCAACAATTATATGTTGAGGCTGTTGTTTTCTAACGTATCCAAATCAAAGTAGAACACTTAAATGAATTATTTATTCAATCTTTCAATTTAAGTGCATTCCTAGTAGATTCCACTCATTGGAAATCAATTATTGGTTTGATACTGAAGTGACAAACTAAATGTTTTAGCTGTTTCCTATGATGCTGTCTTACTTTGTAGATTCATTGACCTAAATTCTCATAATTATCAACTTTTCAAATGAATAAAAGTGTGAAATTATGCTTTGTTTAAGTTTACTATTTTGTTTATAATTTTTTTATTAACTAAATTTATAATTATATCCAAAAACATATTAAAAGATACTAATCTAGTGGTATAAACCTTGCTAGATTCCTAGAAATACTGAAATGTCAATAATTTAATTCATGTGAACAACACTAGTTGGTAAGAGTAATCAGACACCTAAAAAAAGATTATAGTTCATTACGTATATGCGGAGAAGATACTTATGATAGTACAAAAATATCTAAAAAAACAAATAATTATAATAAAAATTATGTTGAAAAAATCAAATTTGCAATTTTGGTTGCATTTTGGAAAGTGGGAAAATGCAAAAGAGAAAAGGACATTTCATTTGTGAATATGAGGTGACCACATTTTGTTATTTTTGACAACTGTGAACACACTAAACGGTGGTACCCAATCTTACTTCATGACTTGTTGCTTTTTAAATTTTTGTGTTTTTCTATAGTTAACCATAGCCTTCTATAAAAAGTATTAACATATTACAATTATTAATTTTATTCAACTTGTTATTTCTATTAATATATTAATATTGTATTATACAATAGCAACCAAGCCTTACCTCGTTGGTTGTAGTTGATTACATGAATTGAATGTCGATATGATAATTTATCATAAATCATATTTATTGACAAATTATTGATATTTATATATTTCCTAATTGTTTCGTAAATGACTTTTTCTTTGCCCTCTACTTCTAGAATTATATTAACTTTCATCAAATTTACTCTCCTTACTAATGCTTTTAATCATATCTTCCACAATGCTCAAATCACATAATGTGCGATTCTACAATCTTTTCTATAATAGGAGTTAATCTAACTTTCTCTCTAGTATGTTCACTCATCGAACAAAATATTTTTATCTCTTCTACATTCATTCATTATTTTTGTTGACATTTTATTATCCATCATTCAATCCAAGCTTTAGAAATACATGGAATCGCGTAAGTCGAAGTAAGATGACGTATATGGGATGTAAGATTAGCAATAGACAAATAAACCTTACTGTAGAGGTAAAGACTTAAGATCATATAAAACCACAAATCACTATATTTAAGTATTTTGGGACAATCATATAAGACAATGAAGAAATTGATGGAGACGTGAACCATATGATTCAAACAAGTTGGATGAATTGATGATATGTTTTAGGTGTCATTTGTGATAAAAAGATACCACCGTAGCTTAAAGAGAAGTTTTATCACATGGTTGTAAGACTTATAATGCTATGTGAGACTGAATTTGGATGATAAAATGTTAACAAGAGAACATGCTCCATGTAGTAGAGATGAAAATGATATGTTGGATGATTGGACACACTATACAATATAGGATTAGAAATAGAGAAAGTTGGAGTAGCTCATATTGTAGAAAAGATGGTAGAATCGCACCTTAAGTGGTTTAGACATGCGTCATTCGATTCATGTAGTTGATCCCACCTAGTGAGATAAATACTGGTTATTGTTGTATTCAGTCCAATATTGTGGTCTAATAGTTGTGCGATTAAATCCTCCCTTAATCTCGAATAATACTTTTCTATCATATATGACACCTAATGTATTCCATCATTTAACCCACCCGCTTGATTCCTATGGTTTACTTCCCCAAATTCTTCATCCTGTTATAAGATTGATCTAAGATACTTACATCTATTGACTTATGGTATGGTATGATATCGAATCTTTACTTCTAATGTAGGTTTAGTTAGCCTCTTACTAAATTTGCACCATATATATTATGTCTTACTTCAACTTATACGAAAGTCACGTGCTTCTAAAGCTCGTCTTTAAATTTCTAGCTACCCATTTAATTTCTCTCAATTCTCTAACTAGGATAATGTTACCTAGAAAACCATGCATTGTAGTAGTGATTCTTGGATATGACCAATAACCAAATCCAATACCTACATAAATAGGTAGGGACTCAATGTTAACCATTAGTATAATCCTTTAAGCATATGGGAATCTTCTAGAAATTTCTCTTGTATTTTCGCACTAGTTCTTATCCCTATCATATATATCCTTGATTACTTGAAGATAGACAATCAAAATTCCTTTCTTCTATGGAGCTTTCCACAATATCACTTTAGGTACCTTATCATACGTCTTCTCTAAAACAATGAAAATCATGTCTAAGTCTCACTGTCCCTTCGATATCTCTTCATCACTCGCCATAGCAAGTATATATCTTTCATGGTTGACCCCTCCCCCACAAATGATCTAACCGATTTTAAGAAATGTGTGCCTCTTGTCTCAATCTCCGCTCAGTTTTACCTTGTAATGTTCATAATATGACTCATGAGCTTAATCCTGATATAATCTACATAATTTTGTATATCTCTTGTCCTCCCACTTAATTTTAAAGTATATCTTTTTCATTCGCTTGACATTTTCTTTGACTTCATAATCTCATTAAACTAATATATAAAATTGATTTTCCACTTTAGCCTATCATAGTGTAAAAAACAGGTTTATCATTGAAAAACTTAGAGAAATATTTTTATCATATTTTTCTTGATATCTTTCTCATCCACTAAAATTATATAACAATTTAAATAAATTAACATGAATCCTTCATAGGTAATTGAATTGATTATGAAGGGATAAATATGACATAAGTGAATAAAGTTGAAGAAGTTCCTTTTCAGTTTTCACCATCATGATACTGTTATTGTGAATGATTAATTTCAATTTTATCATAAACAAACATAAAACAATACTATTCATGTAACAGCTTATGAAAGTGACAATCATATATTATTATTGCACACTATTTACCTCTAATTTTCACTATTACAATTTGACTTTATTTTTTCCCCAATGATAGTGTATGATAAATTACTTTATCCCAAAGTGTATGATATAAAATAAATATGTGCCATTTTCACACATTGGTTTTACTCATATTATAATGTGTAATTACTTGATTACTTAAAGAAGTTATTACTAGCTAATTAGCATCTAAATTTAGTTTGAGTTTATTTGTAGTATAATTTGCTTATGGGTAATAGCAATAATAACTAAGTATTTATTGAATGGGTATAATATCTATACATTGTCAGTGTAAAAATTTATAAATATCTACTATATTATGCAATATTCATTTGAATTACTTTTTAAGAGTCAATGATGATTAAATATCAATGGTGGATGATATAATAATAATGTATCAAACTCATATGCAATTAGTGCATTCATTTTTTTTTCCTCTCTTATTCCATAAGCTATTTTCAACACAAAAATATGAAAATAAGCTAATTATAACACGAAAAATATAAAAATAAGTTATTTTCAAGCAAGATAAAAATGACTTATTTTCACCAAGTTTTTGGCCCTAGTTAAGTGTGATTGAAGTTAATGGTGGCATGAATATTCTTGAAAATTACCAATGGTATAATAAAACGAGCAATAATATATTCTTCACTCGCTACAGAAGTAGAACAATCAAGATTTAAATTATTATTTTTTCTGACACACATCAATAGTTTAATTTTGCATATACAAGGAAATAACATAACCAAGTTTTAGATGCATGGAAAGGTGCTACTTTTCTATTCATTAGGTAATAAAGAATCGGTTAGGAATAAGCCGTTATATACTCATTATTTCATTCAACTCGGAAATTATTTTTTTTGTATCAGCTTTTTTTTTTGTCCCGGATAAATCATGTGTTTTGTTAATGAATAAAATCAAGTTTTCTACATACCATAGTCCCTCTATGCACATTTGTTTGTTACATGACCAACAACCTTACTAAACCTCGGCGCAATACTAAGGTTGTTTGTCTTAGGATTTGGAGGTCATGGGTTCAGATTCTGGAACCAGCCTCTCTGCTTGCGAGAGTAAAGTTACATACATATACCCTTTCAGACCTCATTAGACGAGAGTTTCGTGTACTGAGCTGCCGTTTTTTTAGTTTTACTTGGAGTATATATCATATATCTTTATGACTCTTACATAATGGTATTTATACTTTGACAGAGCTCAGAACTATGTATTGGACTTCATGGCTTCCATTAGAGTCACCATGCTTATTGGAACATGTAACTTTACCTGTGGAACTTGTATTCTTTGTGATCTTATTAATCCAAATTCTCAGAAAAAGTTTGAACCTGATTAGCAAAAAGAACAAAGTCTCAGAACAAGGTATCACAGAGATTCATAATCCAACAGTGATAAAATCTGGTTTTGCTTACAAAATCAGCATAGTTTGCACCATTTTATTACTAGCTGTTCATGCATCAATGCTAGTGTTATTGAATCTGAATCATGAGACACAGTGTAACTCTAAAGTTAAGGCTTTTACATCAGAGATAATTCAAGTGTTATCATGGGGAATTAGTCTTATAGCAATATTCAAGATATCAAAATCAAATGTTTATTTCCATTGGATTCTAAGGATTTGGTGGATTTGCAGTTTCATTCTGAGTGTGATTAGTACTACTCTTCATGTCGATTTTAGTTTCACAAATATCGGTCAAATTGGTATACGAGAATATGCAGATTTCATTGGTTTGATTGCTTCAACAATCCTTTTGATTATCTCATCAAGAGGGAAAACAGGCATTGTCTTAATTGCTGCTACAAATGGCTTATCTAGCCCTCTTCTCGGAGAGAAAACTGAGAAAGTTTCGGATCGTGAAAGGGATTCTCCATATGGAAAAGCGACTTTTACACAAATGATTAGCTTCTCTTGGCTCAATCCCTTGTTTGCTGCAGGATACAAGAAGCCTCTTGATCAGGATGACATTCCCAATGTCGATATCAAGGACTCTGCGGAGTTTCTATCGAGTTCCTTTGATGATAGCCTTAGACAAGTCAAAGAAAAAGATGGTACTACATACCCGTCTATCTACAAGGCAATCTATTTATTCGCTAGGAAGAAAGCGGCGATGAACGCGCTTTTCGCAGTAATAAGTGCTTCAGCATCATATGTCGGTCCGTACTTGATTACCGACTTTGTGGATTTCCTAGGGGAAAAGGAAGCTCTTGGCTTGAGGACCGGGTACCTTCTATCATTGGCCTTCTCATGTGGCAAAATGGTTGAAACAATATCTCAAAGGCAATGGAATTTCGGAGCGAGGCAGTTAGGCCTTCGCCTTAGAGCTGCATTGACAACACACATATATAAGAAGGGCTTAAACCTGTCGAGTAGATCGCGCCAAAGTCATTCGGGTGGTGAGATAATGAACCTCATGAGTGTAGATGTGCAGAGAGTCACGGATTTCGTTTGGCAGGTAAACGTAATTTGGATGCTGCCGGTGCAAATTTCTTTAGCAGTCTACATTCTGCATACAAATCTCGGATTAGGTTCAATGGCCGCATTAGCCGCTACATTGGCTGTTATGGCTTTGAATATACCTCTCACTAAAGTACAGAAAAGATACCAATCCAAGATCATGGAGGCTAAGGATGAGAGAATGAAATCCACTTCGGAAATTCTGAGAAACATGAGGACTTTGAAGCTTCAAGCATGGGATACTCAATTTGGTGAAAGGATAGAAACATTGCGGAAAAATGAGTATCATTGGTTAATGAAGTCATTAAGACAAGCTGCACTTTCGGCTTTTATCTTTTGGGGATCACCTACATTCATTTCGGTGATAACCTTTTGGGCATGTATGTTCATGGGAATTGAACTTACGGCTGCAAGGGTCTTATCGGCTTTCGCAACGTTCCGAATGTTACAGAGTCCTATATTTAGCCTGCCTGATTTACTCAATGTCATTGCTCAAGGAAAAGTTTCAGTTGATAGGATTGCTTCTTACCTTAAGGAGGAAGAAATCCAACACGATGTCATTGAATATGTCGCGAAGGACAGAACAGAAACCGACATAGTTATTGATAAAGGGAGGTTCAGCTGGGATCCTGATTCAAGAAGTCCAACCATTGATGAGATAGATTTAAAGGTTAAGAGAGGTATGAAGGTGGCGATTTGTGGATCCGTAGGTTCGGGAAAGTCTAGTCTTCTCTCGGGCATTTTGGGAGAAATATATAAACAGTCCGGGACAGTGAAGATCAGTGGAACAAAAGCTTATGTTCCGCAGTCGCCGTGGATTCTAACAGGAAACATTCGGGAGAATATTACCTTTGGAAAGGAGTATGATCATGATAAGTACGAAAAAACAGTGGAAGCTTGTGCATTGAAAAAGGACTTTGATTTATTCTCCGGTGGTGATCTCACAGGGATAGGAGAAAGAGGGATCAATATGAGTGGAGGACAGAAGCAAAGGATACAAATAGCTCGAGCAGTTTACCAAGACGCCGATATATATCTTCTCGATGACCCTTTCAGTGCTGTTGATGCTCATACCGGCACGCACCTCTTTAAGGTCAGTTTTTTCTTTATTCTTCAAGTGTGCAAACATTTCATGCTTTTAGCATAGCTTTTAGAAATAGCTGCTTCAATATTCCGTTCGATGCGTTTTTCGTAGGAGTGCCTAATGGGGATTCTGAAAGAGAAAACTGTGCTTTTCGTCACACACCAAGTCGAGTTTCTTCCAGCAGCAGACCTCATTCTGGTAAATGCAGTATAAATGTTTCTAAATTTATTGTATATAGTAAAGTATGTAGATAAAGACATTAAAATCACTCTAACTCAATATTTTTATGAGCCATATGTTTTTTATTTTGTACTACTTAATCTTGTTCATGTATACATTATAGTAAACTTGATTGGATTTGTGTCTTACTGCGTCGCAATTTACCGAAATATCAAACAGGTGATGAAAAATGGAAAGATTGCACAAGCCGGAAAATACGCGGAACTTCTAAAGCAAAATATAGGATTTGAAGTCTTAGTAGGTGCTCATAATGTAGCTCTAGAGTCAGTTCTAATGGTTGAAAAATCAACTAGAACAGCTCTAGCTGAAAGGGAATCAAGCATCAATTCCAGCTCAAGTATTAAACCTGTTCACATACAGCAAGACTCGGCGCAAGATAGTCCTCCGGATAGCAAGGGAAACGATGGAAAATTGGTACAAGATGAAGAAAGAGAAAGAGGAAGCATATCAAAAGAAGTTTACTGGTCTTATATGACAACTTTCAAAGGTGGAATTATGGCTCCAGTCATAGTTTTGGCACAGACTTCATTCCAAATACTTCAGATTGCAAGTAACTATTGGATGGCTTGGGTTTGTCCGACAACAACCGATGCTAAGCCTCTATTCGAGATGAATTTCATACTACTTGTTTATATGGCACTATCTATTGCTGGTTCACTTTGTGTTCTGCTGAGAGCTATGTTGATAGCTAGTGTTGGACTTGAGACAGCACAGACACTTTTCACAAACTTGTTGCGTAATGTGCTCCGAGCGCCCATGTCGTTTTTCGATTCAACCCCAACTGGAAGAATCTTGAACAGGGTAAACATTCATGTCAATGCATTTTTATGTTTATTGTTATTACCACAACAGTTTTTATTAACTCAATCAGCAGGCACACAATTCACCATCAAATAGTATCTATCCGAGTTTATCCGTTATGCGCGAATCGTGTAGTTATTCATTCTGCAGCTGTTTCCATTGAAAAATCAACTAGTTTCCTCATAGAGTTCATTACTATTTGAGAACAATATGCCTAACAGGAGCATAAAAACGATCTTTACTCTTTCGACATTGAAATAACAAGTTTTTGCATTCTCTTCCAGAGTCCAACTTACAAACGGATGTAAAAGTAAACATATTTTTACGCTATATGTATGCTCGATGCGCGTTGTTATATACTTGCATGAAGTGTTTCCTTGACAATGATTCTAAGAGATAAAAATTCTCTTTTCAGGCCTCCTCAGATCAAAGTGTGTTGGACTTGGAAATGGCAACCAAATTAGGATGGTGTGCCTTCTCCGTAATAGAGATTATCGGTACTATTGC
The DNA here is from genome assembly GCF_001865875.1 of Lupinus angustifolius. Classification (NCBI taxonomy): domain Eukaryota; kingdom Viridiplantae; phylum Streptophyta; class Magnoliopsida; order Fabales; family Fabaceae; genus Lupinus; species Lupinus angustifolius. The sequence continues at coordinate 696,806 of NC_032020.1, read as the reverse complement.
CGTAATGTCGCAGGTAGCATGGGAAGTATTTGTCATCTTCATTCCAGTAACTGGAATCTGCATATGGTATCAAGTATGTAATCTTTTTAAGTTGATTTTCTCTAACTATAAAAATTTGTCTCTTTTTTCAAATGTTCTATGTCTAGTTCTTGTGGCATATCCTAAAAGAAATTCAATGATGCTTATTTCAGCGATATTATACACCGACAGCGAGAGAACTGGCTCGCTTAGCACAGATACGAATTTCTCCAATTCTCCACCATTTTTCCGAATCTTTAGCAGGAACAGCATCGATAAGAGCTTTTGATCAAGAAAGCCGTTTCGTATACACAAATCTTGGTCTTGTAGATGGCCACTCAAAGCCATGGTTTCATAATGTTTCTGCAATGGAATGGCTTTCGTTCAGATTGAATTTACTTTCAAATTTTGTTTTCACATTCTCACTGGTTTTGCTAGTGATCCTCCCTGAAGGAATAATCGATCCAAGTAAGTAGATTACTTTACTCGAAAACATTTACGCATAAACAAGAAAATCTTAGTCCATCATTAACATTATCAATCATCCATTTTCGGAATTGTTACAGGCATTGCAGGGTTGGCAGTAACATATGGTATCAATCTGAATGTTTTGCAAGCTTCAGTTATATGGAACATATGCAATGCCGAAAATAAGATGATATCGGTCGAAAGAGTTCTTCAGTACTCAAGTATACCACATGAAGCACCTCTTGTGATTGAAGATTCCAGGCCACCTAGGAACTGGCCAGAAACCGGAACGATTTGTTTAAAGAATTTGGAGGTAAGATATAGCAAGAATTTAGGCTGCATAAGCATAGATACAGTAACTTATTTACTGATTTACGAAGTTCGTCCATGCAAAAGAATTTCTCCTACAATTTAGTCCGAGGATCATGAAGGTCGAAATAGTCTGCGATATGGAATAACATCTTCCGAAAATGACTACTTTTACAAACATTTGAGATTCTTGAGGATCACGTTGCGATTTTCATGATTTTGCATACACCAAAGACTAAACCAGATGGCATATTTTTTATCCGGAACGAATTTGGCTATTTGCGAACTTATTTCATTCACTTACCATCGAATTTTCATGCCCGAAAAAAATGTTTCGCAGGTACGTTATGCTGAGCATCTTCCATCTGTGCTGAAAAACATCACCTGTACATTTCCTGGAAGGAAGAAAATCGGTGTAGTAGGACGTACCGGGAGTGGAAAATCGACTCTCATACAGGCTCTTTTCAGGATTGTTGAACCAAGAGAAGGAAGCATTATAATTGACAATGTAGATATATGCAAGATAGGACTCCATGACTTAAGAACAAGGCTTAGCATCATTCCACAAGACCCTTCACTATTTGAAGGCACAGTTAGAGGAAACTTGGATCCATTGCAGCAATACTCAGACAATGAAGTCTGGAAGGTAAGTTTTAACTAAACAGTACAAACTTAGAACATGAAAATGCAAGTTATAATGTATCAAGATAATGTAGTTAGACTTAGAGATGATGATTTTATACTTATTTTGGTACATTTTCTATGTCAAGATATAGGGGTGAGCAAGACCTGACCCTGTTCGCTCACCTAGTATGGCCCGATTATCATCGTGCCCGAATAGGATTGAGTCTCATCGGGTCTAGGGCCGGTTTCGGGTTCAAAAATTAGACCCGGTTAATATTTAGGGTCGGGTAGCACCAAACATGATCTGTCTCGTGGTTACTCACTCATCATATTTGTATGTGTTTCTAGTCAAACTTGTATAGAGTAATGACACATATTTAGTCGAAAATATCATTGATTCTCTAATTTTTCGTCATATATACATGATTAATAATATATATACATATATCATTTTATATGTCAAATTACATATTCATAATAATAAATAATAATCAGAAGACTTTATCTAAAATAAGAATGCAATATATTTAATTAGGTTTAGGATCGGGTTCGGGTTTAAAGGTTGACCCGATCAATATTTAGGGTCGGGTTAGCTTCGGGTCCGCTTTCAAAAAAATGGTTTGACCAACATTTAGGATCGAGTAAGGGATATGCCTTAACCCATCCCAACCCGGTCCATTCTCATCACAAGATAGAAAGATTTTCATCATTACCCAAATGAAAATTTTCATTTTCAGGCTCTAGATAAATGTCAGCTAGGTGATATAGTGAGGGACAAGAAACAGAAGCTTGAATCACAAGGTAGAATTCATGAACTTTGAATTAACATAGTTTGATTATGCTGATACTTATAATGATTACTAACATGAAATGCTTATTTTTTTCTTTGTTAGTTGTTGAAAATGGTGAGAATTGGAGTGCAGGCCAAAGACAATTATTTTGTCTAGGAAGAGCTTTACTCAAAAGAAGTAGCATATTAGTGTTAGATGAAGCAACAGCCTCTGTGGATTCTGCTACTGATGGTATGATACAGAAGATCATAAGTCAAGAGTTCGAAGATCGGACTGTCGTCACGATAGCTCATCGGATCCACACCGTTATCGATAGCGATTTGGTTTTGGTGCTTAGTGATGGTATGTATATATGTACAACAAATTTGGACAACTTTCTCGACAACTATGAATTTTATAACACAAGGTATACTTTCTGTTATAAAAATCGAAGTTGTTGAGAATAATTGTTTATGAAACACTTGATATGGAATCAGTGAACCATTTTATAACATAATGTATAAAAATCAAACTTCCAAAGTATAAGGTATTAAAATCAAAGTTGTCGATAATAATTGTTTACAAGACATTGATGACTACTTCAAACTACTGCTTTAAGTTACGGTTGCAGTAATAATTGTAGTTATTATGATTGTGGTCATTATGGGTATTGTGATGCAGATTGTGGCATGGCAGTATGAATTATTTTTTAATTTGATGCAGCCTAATTCGGTCTGATACAGCCCGGTGTGGCCCAAATACGATTGTACTGCAGTCCAATGTAGCTACATCATTGTGATTCGGTTTCACACCACAGTTTAAATGTGATATAGTTGCGGAAGTCACCACAACCGCAATATTGTAGCTGCATCACGTGATGTGGTCCGCAATTTGAATCACTCTTTCAATCAGACACATTATGCACACAAACACATAGATTCATATAAAATGAAAACATGATTGTGGAACTACCAACAAATATTGTTAATATACTCTTATTTTGACAGGGAGAATTGCAGAGTATGATGAACCATCAAAGTTACTTGAAAGAGAAGATTCATTCTTCTTTAAGCTTATAAAGGAGTATTCAAGGAGATCTCATAGTTTCAACAACATGGAATAATTCAAGGGATTCTTATTGGGACAAAATGTCTCATAAATATCTCAACCACCTTAAAATTAAGGGATTATTGTCCCTATGTGAGGTAGTATTGTTGTAATACTTATTCCAAAATAATATTAGATATTAAGTATAGGGTATAGTTTTAAGTATCAAAGAGTGAATGTAAGATTTAATATGTATCCTAGATTTAGAACATCAATAATTGTTAAGATTGCATATCTCTTGAAGATATATTTTGACAAAAATCAATCTCTTAACTAGGCATTCAACCTTCTCTTAACAACTGTTAGTGTTTAAATTGCGGTTGCATTCGCGATTATGGTAATGGTCATTGCAGCCATTGTGATATGGATTACTTCATGATTAAAAAAATATTTTTTAAATTCGATGTGGCATGATGCAGTCTAAATGTGGCCCGATTCGATTGCGCTACGGTATGATGCGGTTGCGCTGCAGCACGATGTGGTTGTGCTGTGACACGATGTTGTTGTGTTGCAGCCTAATGCGGTTGCACTGTGACCCAATGCAGCTGCATTATTGTAATTTAGTGTCACATCATAATTGCAATATCATATGGTTATGGCGGTCACCGCATCCACAATAATGCAATCATATCACATGATGTGGTTCAGTAACCTAATGTCCATCTTGGATATTTTTTCCATCCACTTTTATTTCTTAGCTTTCAGATGGGACAGGTTTTAAGTGATTTTTCAATTTTACAAACCAAAAAAATGTAATTTGTATCCCAAACAACGTCTATGGTCTCTTTGTGAGTTGAGTTTTGAAGGGGAATGAATAGAAATGAGAGACTTTAGAGTTATCTCACCAATATGTTTCGTAGTTCTCAAATCTTCCCTGATTTAGAAATTATCTCACTAGTGTATTTCATAATTTTCCCAGGAAAAATAGTTATCTCATTAATGTATTTCACTATTTTTCCTTCTAAGTGAGACAGTTTGTACTTGCCTAACAACAAGATCGTCACCCAACTAGATATGTGTCTTGCTTTCAACTTATTACTTGTTTTAGTTCCCTGAGATATTACTACCCATATGAAATACTTCATCTTTTTTTATATAAGCAAAAAATAACTATGTTCGCCTTTTAAGAAAAACATTCGACTGAAATCAATTATAGTTGAAAATGAGGAAATCCTAGAAGATAGATATGATCACGATCATATGAAGTCCTTGTTTATGATCGAGATCACATGAGTTAGACTTGCATTACACAATGATGCATCATCTCCCGACTCAGCATAACCAAGGACTAATATGAAAACTTCTCATCATTTGAAGACCATGGTTATGGTTAATTGCTCATACACTCATTTATGTTTCATGAATAAAGATTTATTTTTCATTACATATTTTTTTTATAAATACATATTGATACATGGATCGTATAAATTTATCATCACACACTTCGCTTAACCAATCATATTCCCCCAAAAATCACAAAAGATAAAATCAAATAAAAATAACTTATGTATTAATGATAGATATTTGATTCAATAATATGAAGGGTGATACAAATGTAAGACCCAATATGAAGTGAACCTTCAAAAATATTTTTCTTATGATACAATGATTCTTTCTAATTCTCAAATACTAAGAAAATATCTCTAGTCACTCCATTAGAGCCTAACATTATGGAAAGATATTATTTTTGCATTGCCCACAAAATATCAATAGTTCGGGAGGATAGTTTTTCAACCACTTTCTTGACATTCAATTTTTAAGAAATGAGTACACACTTTTACATCATTCGTACACCATTTCCTCCATTTGACCCATAGGATGAAAGAGTCCAAAGTAACCAAGAAATGTTCATAGGTCAATGTGAAAAAAAATCACCTAAGAATTCTCATTGAATATCTCACACGAAAGTTATGGCAATGAAAAGTGCACTATTAATAATTGCAAAATGAACTGTTCATACAAATATTTCCGCCTTAATCATAGACATTTCTTATCACTACCTATAAAAACCACTTAATATTTGAATATCATGTGAGAAAAATGTCGATAAAAAAGAAAGGTTAAATATGAGTATGAGAAATACATATTTTTTTAGTCTCGTAACAACTTCTTGGAAACATTAGTGAAACCACATTACAAACTTAAAAAAACTTTGTTGATCATTAATTTGCCTAAGATGCATACCATAAGAGAAAGGTTAACCCCACTAAATTCATAAAATTTTGATAAAGTGTTTCATCGCACAGAATTAAAATTCATTATCCCATCATTATCATCAAGACTCAAAGCCTAAACGCAAATTTAATTTGTCATCGTCATCACTACTCATAGCCCAAATACATTTGTCAAGTTTACATGATCATTATTTTATTATTTATTTTTAAAGAGTTGTTGTGCATAAAGACATATCAAAAAGAAATTGAAAACACCAATTTAAAAAATGAAAAATGGAGGCCTATCAAATAGCAGCTTTTGAGTTTATTTTTGTCGAAGACCTACTAGATTGAGCCTTTCGGATAATTTGAGTAGAATGACGACATCCAATATATCATATTAGGGCAGTTTTTAATTGACCCCATTTTCAAGTAGAAAGTTCCATGAAACCTAAAATTGTGGCAATATTTCTTACTGTATATCTTTAAACTCAAGAAATCAAGAATCCCTAAACCAAGCAGAGACAAGATCTTGAATTATCACCGTCAAGGAGCCTTTTTAAGAGAAGTTTCAACAATGAACCATACGCATAGTACAAGTCTTCTATTTCTTGTAAAATCAATTACACTAAATACCATCGCACCTAAGAGTGTTAAAAAAACCCACAAGGACAACCAAGGAGAAGGAGAATGGTTCTAAGTCATAAAAGTTACAAAAAAGAGTGCTAGGTTGAAAACTCATAAGAGAGAATTCAAGATAGATACCTACAACATGTATTCTAGGCAAAAAAAATAGAGGAAATTAAATAAACACCCTCAAGGTAAAGACTTAATATTGTACATAGTCAAGAAAATTGGGGCAACAATTGAAGAATGTATGATATAGCATCATAATTGGAGTTGATGGTCCAAAATAAGCACACTAGGGCAATTTTGATTATTAGAAGGAAAACAAATCAAACTAGAACACTTTTGAAAGAAATTCTCATAAAACCCATATCGATGCAATATTTTAGTCATTCTTTTCAATATGGTACTAGAGCAAGTTGTATTCATTAAATTGAAGAAAATGTGTGTTTAAGGAATATCATGTGTCATGACCTAAATTGTACATATTCCTACAATCTTGTATTTGATATCATTGCCCATCAAAACAATACCACTATCAATATGTTTCAAAATGGTAAAAACATCACTGCCAGATTCGGCTTCAATATTACCAGTTTCGAGCGTAGTGACAGATTATGACACAAGCAGGTAGGGGCAACTACCCCTGAATTTTTTTAATTTTCTTTAAAATGATTATTTTACATAATTCATTAAAGAGTCTAATATTTATGTACTGGCAATATAAAGATATATACAAGAGAGTATATTATCCATAATTTATTTGTATTAATTTTTGAAGAATTAATGATAATTAAAAATAAATAATGGGTGGTTAACTGAGGGTGTATATAATTCTTATACTTTCAATACATACATTTTTTTTATTTTCATTAAACTATTTACTTTACCCTCTTAACAATATTTTTAATCCTAAACACATCTATAAAAAAATTAATATTGATAATATATATATTTATTGGTGTACAAATCTATCATGTAAATTTTAATGAGTGAGAGATGATTAGTTTGATATATCAACTTCAACATTTTATTTTTGATATCGTCGGTCATTCGATTTGAAGAACATCTCAATCATATCTAAAATAAGTGTAACTTTAACAAAAACGGGAATGATGGATGCATAATACTTGTTTGATCGGGATATTTGTCTTATCTTAACTATTCCAATTTCTACAACTACTACAAAAACATTCATTTTCAGCAAGAAGATAATCAAAACAAGATTACGTAATTAGATGAAGGATGATTTCTTGCAAATGACTTGATGATTTATATTAGGAAAAAATAACATGATTTTTTACCTCTAATTCAATGAGTGATAAATGAAAGTCTTTAAAAGAAAGAATAACAACATTTTAAATAAATGTATTTAATTGTTAAGTAACATTATTTATAATTAATATATTATTTTGAAAAGTTTCAACTCAATTTAAATTTAAGTTGTAATTAAATATTATTGTCATCTCTAAACTTTGGATCAAAATCCGCTACTATTTGAGAGATCATTGAATTTTATTTTTCTTGTTTTTCTTGTTTTTTCTTCAAGATAAAACAATTAAGAATATCATGCTCTAGTTTCTTGTAAAAGTGACATATTCTGATAGATTTGTGTCCCCTAGATTTGGATATGCTATGTTTTATAGGCAAATGAAATGCAATTAAATATTGCATTCTTAACACTAAAGAAAGGTTTTGGTAATGGATGAAAAAAACTTAGCAAACAAGTTAACCTAAGTTTGTAAGAGGTTTATAGGCTTTATTATAGCTTGGTATGCAAAGAAGTAAACAAAGACCACATCATCTAACATTTACTCATTTTAAAATGTCCCCATCTTGTACCCAAAAAATTTCCTCACACATCTAAAAAAGATACACGTTTAGAAATTTAAAAAATTATTAAATGTAGTAAATGGAAATTACCTAACAATATAATGAATGAATATCATGGGTGAAATTCACATTTAGAAATTTAAAAAATTATTAAATGCATTAAATGGAAAGTACCTAACAATTTAATGAATGAATATCATATGTGTTGTTTGTTTCTCCCAACAAGTATCGCCCCAGTATACTGAACCTTTCATTTTTTCTTTATCATGGGAATTTAGCAGTGTCTAACATCACTAACGAACACATTGTTGGTAAATGAATATTATTTGAATCTAAAAAATATCATTTTGACTTTTTTGACAAATAAAGTAAGATTTACTTTCTACACGTATTTCTAAAGAATCTGTATCCCTTTTTGTATATAAGCAGTGCATTTGATTGTATATAGAATAAAAATCAGATTAAATAAAAGTGTGAGAAGTAAAGATTCAAGAACACAATGACAAAGAATTCAGCAAAGTTAGCTTTTTTTCTCTTCTTTCTAATTTCCATAGCAGGTTGGTATCTCTCTATTTTCTTCCTTTTTTTCACTCCCTATTTAGTCGATCACATAAATTTCATTCAAAAAGTAAAACATGTTTTACAATAAATATTTATTTCAGTCCCCCGTATTTTCATACCTTACTAGATTGCTCCTTCAAAAAATAAAAAACCCGAAATTGTCTAAAAAAGTTTTAAATATAAGTCACATTAATTCATATCAAGTGTTTTAAAAGATGATAAAAACAACTAATTTGACCAACATTTGAAATTTTTTGATCCACTTTGGGTTTTTTAGTTTTCGAGAAACCAAACTAATAAGGTCAAAAAACATGAGAGAACGAAATTGATATTTACTATATGTTTAATATAGAATGTTAAAAAAGAATGTTTTTTCAGTATAAAATCAATGGTATCCCTCAAAAATTGGTATTTACTCTATGAGCAATGAAGTAATTCATTTTGGGTGCATGGTTAACCCTCTCAACAAGTATGGCTATCTGAAATCAAGTATTTGATAGTTTAATCTATTTAAGAATCAAATACAGTCTTACACCATTACAGTAACGTTTTGTCGATGTTAAAAAGAATGTAACTAATATTTTTGATCTAATGAAAAATATATTTTGTAAATGTACAGTGGAAGTGCCAACTTCAGTGGAAGCAAAGTTTCACTTAGAATGCCCTAGGATGATAGATTGCAACAAAGTGTGTGAAGGATTCCCAAGTTGCTGTGTAAATGGTCAATGCATTTGTCAGAAATGTGCTAAATTAGGTCAACTTGTTCCATCAATAAATTTATGATAATATTTTCCATAAAAAAAGTTTATTATTTAAGGATTAATGATGATTTATTTTTTTGGGTATTACTATGGATATCATCTCATACTATGCATAAGGAACTAATTTATTTTGGGATGCGTGATTATTCTTCTCAACAAGTATTATTTTCATCGAACGTTTGATCTTTTAGTATTTCTAGAAATCTAATAAAATCTTACATCAACCCCTTATTAATAATGATTTCTTCTTGATTTTATGAAAAAAAGTAAATGATGAAATACATCAGTCAAATTAAATTGTATAGTTTGTTTATTCAATATATTTGATACCGTATCTTTAATTCTTCCAATTACTATTATTTCATACCATCAATGTAAATTGATAATACTTAATTATTTGATGTTATTTTATTTTATCACTCTCAATATAAATTGCTCCACCAATTTTATATGATATATTAATTATAATTATTTTCTTTTTTTAAAACTTTATGGGCGGGTGGATATTGGAGCTCATTGTCGATACAATTTTATGTAACCTTTGGTTAGGATGAACTCTTATGTCCGAAAAAATATACCACTTCATGTGTTAGCACTTGTAATTAGTTAGGAAAATTATTAATTATTAGTTATTAATTTTTTAACTTAAATATATTTTTCAACTAATCATAAAAGGTGACACGTAAAGTAGTATATTGTTTGGGACAAAAAATCATTCCTATTACTATACTATTAATGTTTAGGTCCTTGTTTGGGTCCCTTGGCCTATAAATAATAAACTAATTTGTTTTCGGAGTATTATGGTTAACCTCCAAAAAATTCAAAACGTGTGTTAATTTATGTATCATTTTCTCTGATTAGATAGAAAAATATTTTATTATTAAATTTTTAATTTAAATATATGTTTTTCAACTAATTAGGATAAGTGACACCTAGAATAATGCACACACTCTTTTGGTACAGCAGATGTTAAACCTTCCATATTAGGCGCATTATACTATTATTTAATGCTACTCAGCAGAAAGTTTTTCAGAACAAATATTATATTCATATAAAAACAATTATATTATGAAAAAGTGTGATAATAAAGTTATAATATATATAAATATTGAGTAGCTAAAAACTATATTAGCACTTTAGATCAGTTAAACCTAATAAAAGAAGAAAATAAAATAATGGATAATTGTATTATTTAGTAATATAAGATGAGTATAACTGAAGCAATAAATTCTAACCATTTTCCAATATCAATTTGGGATATGCTATTCATTCGATGAAAATTGAATCGTTCGTATTTATTCACTAATTTAAATCATGTAATAATTTTTTTTTAACCCACAAGTCCATTCACCTATCAGTGTGTTTCTTCAAGTAAGTATACCTCTTATTATTTCATTGTTTTCAGCCACTTGTGATTGCTTCCTCTAAATTCGAATGAAATTATCAACTTTTATCTGATTAACATGTTCTTTTTTAGATCAAATGATCATTTTTATTCTTGTATATGGTGAGTTAGTGAGTAGAGTTATGATGTTCTATTAAAATATGATCATGTGAATGTGTTTACTTGAATTAGCCACGATTTTAACGTGGGTAACATCATCTTTTCCTCTAGTTTATATAAGTTTAACTATTAAAAATTGGAATGGATGAAGTAATATTTAATTATTTCATGTTATTTTTTGATAATATGAACATAAATCTCTCTATCGGTTTTATTTTATACTTTAGTATTAATTATTATTATTTTATTTTTAAAAATTTACATGTGACTTGGGCTATGGGAGCTCACTCATGAATGTTTATAAAGGTATTTAGAGATTACTCATTAATAAGACATAGACAATGAAATTTGCATTTCATTACCTTGTAATCTTTGTTTGTATTATGCTAATATTGTTTAGGTCATTACTAGAGTATTTCTTAACCTTTGGACTAGATAATAACTGTCTTCAAATAATATTATACTTAATCCTCTTAGTTTTTGAAATCAATATTCTATTCATGTACAAAAACTAATATTATATTACTTTTTAAGGATAAAATATAACAATAAATTTATAATATAAAACATTGAGTAATAAATGTTGTTGACAAAACAAATGGAATATTGGAACCAATAATTTATTAGTTCAAAGACTCTATTGTCTTTACAAAAAGACCAAAAGCTTGTTCTTGATAGCAAAAACAACTCCATAAAGATATTTTGTCAATAACCTTTCTGAAACAATCATATAAGAAATTCGGGTGAGCAATAACCAACCTTACCCACTCACTCAAATAAGTCTGATCATGTTCGGACCTGAATAGGATTGGGTCTAGCGTCGAATTTGGGTTTAAAAATTAGCCTCAGACATTATTTAGGGTTGGATAGTGAACAAACATGACTCGACCTGAACCCGTCCCATGATTACTCACTCATCATGTTTGAATATGTCTCTACTCAATTACATACAAAATAATGACATAACTTGATCGAAAATATCATTGATTCTCTAATTTTTCATCATATATACATTATTAATAATACTATATATATTATATATAATTTCATATGTCAAATTACATATCCATAATAATAAATAATATTGAGAAACTTTATCTAAAAATGTTGTATTATATTTAATCGGTCTAGGGCTAGATACAGGTTCAAAAAATGATTCAAACAATATTTAGACTCGAATAAGGGACAAGCCTTACTCGATCCAACTTGACCCATGTTCACTCCTATAAGAAACAATCATTTCAATAAAAACATGGCATGTTAACACCAAAGTCACTTGATCCTATAAAATCATGAACTAAGGAAGATAGATATTTGTAATTGGTGGTACTAATACACAAGAGTGGTACTATGTTACCTAAAAAAAGCAGTAAAATGTTTCCTATGAATACATAAAAGAGAAGAACTTAAAATGATTGAGAATAATAGCCACACAACTCAGCAATCAAATTCACCATATCATCTTCAAAAGTATGTACTTACTACAAGGAAATGAAAGAAGATCTCCACCACTATTTCAATTGTGGATTTTACAATACAAGTACAAAACACACCACAAATAGTTCCCTAGGATGTACTCTACAATAAGAACTTTTTTCCAAAAATCCACTTTTTTTCTCCTGGTGAATTATTCACTTTACATTCTTGCCCTTGTTAGTGAAGGGTCATAAGCTTGAACGAGCATACCATAACCATTGATACAAATTGTTCAGTCAATTCCCAAACTGGAATAAGGTTCAATTCCACCCTGACAAAGAAGATAAAAGGAAAAGCAAAAAAGCAAAAAAAGTTGCAAGATAAATCTACAATTTGCACCACTAAATCCCACACAGAAAACTAACAAAAACTATGGCTTAATTGAAAATTAATAATAAAGGCAAATAAAGAAAAAAGCTAACATGCTACTAAATAGATAAAAGTCAAATTCGACTACCAGATTTGCAATTATAAACAGAATTTATTGAACAGGAAAACCAATTGTTGTTGCATACTCCTTTTCCATTAATTTTACAACAAATGAATATGTATATGTAAGCAAGCATGTATGAGAATAACAGAATAAGTATTGAGGGTGGTCACGAATTCTCAACAATTTTTAAATTTTGTATTTGGTAAAATGAAAAAATAACAACTACACATATTTTACTGAAATATGCTACTCACTGAGCAATCATCATGAACACGCCATACAGTCTCTCCGAGAAGGTTTGCGACTGATAGAACAGTTAGTTGGGGAAAGTAGTTCTGTTCTGCCACTGGAATTGTATTGGTTATGATAACTTCTTGAAATAAGCCGCTTGATAACCTCTCTATAGCCGGAGGACTGCAAAACAAAAAATGATGCATTAAGTCATGAGGAAACTGTAAAAGACACAAGTCCTATTAATCATTACAATATACCATCTCTCTCTCTATATATATAAGGTAAAGAGTGCTTATTCATTGTATTTGAGTCTATAACTGATAAAGAGTTGTGGTTTTGTGCATTTGATAAGTTAATTCAGCCTAGAAACGTTCGACTTTGTACTTCGAGGTCTAACCAATTGTGACAGTCTAGAAGACAGTCAAAAGTTGTTAATTCACTTAAGAGTACAGTCACTTTTAGAGTCCTGCGGAAAGGGGTTATATCAGCTTTGCCGCACCTTTAATTTTACAATAGATAACAAGGGTCTGAACAGATACACGGACAATTTGTTGTTCTAATTAGTCCAATCATAAATTTAGTAATACTTCTTAAATTCCAAAATCAAATGAAAGTGCATAAAGAGTGTAAACTTCATTCAAGGAAAAGGGCATCAACAGCAACAGAGAACCCCCTTAAACAAGAACAATCTGATGATAATTAGCTGTAGTTAGAGATTCACCACAACAGATATGATTGAAGTGTCTCAGTGCAAACCATACGTAAAATAAATTCTTCAGAGAATACAAAGTCCATTTTACCTAAAAACAGCATGTGTACTGCATGCATAGACTTCCCTAGCCCCTTCTTGATGCAATAGAGCTGCACCTTTGGCAATAGTCCCTATAAGACCAAAAAATATTATTTAGAAGATAATAGATAAGACTTACCCAGTCATATCAAGTTGAACCAAGAGAAAGGATCAATATACGCAATTAAGACACATAGAAGAGTAAACTACACCTCGTGGCACCAAAATTTTACCCAAAACTAAGTATACCAAAGGAATAAATAGGCATACTGTCCTAGAACCAACTCTCTTAAAAGTTCAAGCTGTAAGTAGAGAACCAGGAATACTTTCATCTCTGGCATGCCCCCAAAAAAACTCTTTCGGCTCAAACCAAAGGACAAAGAACAAACCCAATATGCATTGTGTTATAATCTAATCAAATGTGAATATAGAAAGCTGTGAGGATCAAACTGACCACTTGGTCACAGATGCATTGATAGTTTGATACATGTCAAGGAATCACAAATATAAAAAAGAATGTCAAGGCAGTAAACATCTGAGTAAAGAACCATTTATTATGGCTTGGGCAACCCTCCCCTTATGAGAAAGCTTTAGGGTTCAGTTAGGCCCAATTTATATAAATCTTTACTTCTTCTCAAGCTTAAAATTACCTCTTTGCTGAATCTAAAATAAAAACTCTTTCTAACCTTTAATGGTAAAGTTTGTCAAGTAACTCAGTATGATATTGTAGAAAAGTACTCCATGATTTACCAATAAAATTAATCCATTTTATTTGAAAGGATGTGAGGAGACGAGAGAAAGCAGGTGAACAAGTTTGAAGGAACTAGTTATTGCACTTGTACATCGAGAGTTTTACTCAACTCACCAGCAGTATCAATCATGTCATCCACCATAACTGCTACCTTTCCCTTTACATCTCCTATCAAATTCATCACCTGCATCATGAGATTCACCCAATCAGAAATCTTCAAAGGGTGCTTTAATTTAGAACCATGGTTTATGGTTTGCCAAGAACTTTAAGGTAATGAAAGTGATAACCCCCCAGAGGTCTCAGTTAGTGTTCTAAAACCTGGACCACAGTTACCAGGTCAGCTACATGAACTGGCCTAGTTACCAGTTCAAGTTTTAGTACAGTACAATTACTAGTTCAAACTAGATTGTAACACTTATACCGATCTTTAACCGTTCATTTTGCTTTAATCTAATCGTTAAAACCCACTTAATCTATTAATCAAAAAGAATAATTAATGATATTTAACAACTTTAATGGAGAAGATAGAAAATGAAATTTATTTAATGGAAAGTGATATTTTAAATTGTAACAACTCATTAAATTTGTTATCTCAATTCATTAAATCTTATACATTTATAATGTTTATAATACGTAGCTACTCTTAAATGATTATTATTATTTTTAGTTATTCGAGTACTTTTTATTTACTTATTTGTTTCTGAAGTCTTTTCTCCTTTCTTTATTAAAAAAAGTATATAATAAAATAGATATTACTGATTCCATATTATGGTAAAATATCATTTTTATTAATATTTTAATATGATAAAGAAATTTTGTTTTTGTTGCCTGATAATGTTTGATGGGAATAAGGAAAATATTTTCTTGTTTTATAAAGTGGCACTGTTTTCATAAAAATAAGCAGTGTTTGCATATTATAAAGACAACAATTAAGGCAATTAAACGAAAAATATAAAGCAAACCAATACAGCAACAACGTGTGGCATAGAACTGAAAATAGAAAACAAATACAGAAGCAAAGCACCAAATAAAAAAACAGACCAACATAGCAGTGGTTAACTTTTCTCACCTTCACGTTATGAAAGTTAATTGTTGTATTTTAAATGAAAGAAGACACTTTTCATTGGCTGGGATCTATCAAGCCCAAGGCCACAGTTAACCAAGCACTGGCATGGAATTACATCCGATTTGAGGAAAAAACCCTAGAACCTATCAAGGCATGAGAGGTGTGCACCTCAGTGAAGTGGCAGCACTTACAAGATCAAGAAGCACTGGACTGGTGGACCCTTGCCTTGGTGGCTAAGGTGCGCCTTGTGGTGCCTTTTCTAGCTACACTATTCCAAGCTAGATTTTAAAAGATTGATCTTAGCATGTCTGACAATCTAATATGAGCTGAAGAAATGAAAACAGAATATGACTTCAAGAACCATAGAAAACAGATCAAAATATAAAATAATACATCTTTAACGTGATCACGTAACTACTTGATAAGTCATAACCTGCCAACAGATTATCTAACCATTATGCTCGAAAAAGACCAACAAAAACAGCAGTTACAAGAAAGATTATAATATCTACACCAACAATTCATTGCCTGTATCTTATGCAAAATGGCCTAACAGTTTATCATCATTTTTACAAATTGTCAAAATATTAAGATTAATAAATCATAAATTGTCCAGATTTATGTATTCTATTCTTTCTATCCAGAATATAACTTTGAGCATTAAACTAGAGCTCTAAACTTTAGTCAAACTTAGAAGAGTACAAGACCGTACCTCAGCAACATTATGCCCCTGGCGTCTTTTATCAACAATCGCTAAAGGAGCATCAGATAATTTTTTGGCAAACGAACGTGCTCTAGCAACACCACCAACATCCGGCGAGACAACTACCAAATCATCTGAAGAAATGGTCTTGCTGGCAAGGTAATCAAGTATAACAGGCTGGTAGTAGCACAAAAGAATATATGATTAACTATTAACCAATGAACCAAATTATATTGGCAATTTCAATGTAAGAAATTTGGTTTAATCCATAATTCATAAAATTCACTACATGCTGAATATATCATTACTGGATCTCAACTATTGTTACAGAAAATCATAATAACAAGTTGTGATCAAGATTTTAAATAGTGGTTGCATTCGCGGTTTCGGAAACTCAACCTTATGTTTCATACAATTTATGGCAAATGTGGCTGATGTAGCCACAATTGTGGTCACTATATGATTTCGGTGACTCCAAAACCTTAAAATATCGGTGTTTGTAGCTATAACAGACCCAGTATTAAAACCTTGGTTGAGATACTGTCTTATATTCATGGCTAGAGAAGTCTTAAATAGGAGTACTGGAAAAAGGAAATCCCCTAAGAACATCAATTAGCTAAGCCTGATTAATAATAAATCCATCTTCTCAACAACTATCCAAGTTACAAATTGAATCTATGTTCTTTTACAGAGTGAATAGCTAAACAATACCCTTTGATTGAAGCTCCTACATTCCTCTCCCTTCAGTTTTCAACATTTGATTCTTGGGACTCTATCTTAGCCTTTTCTCTCCACCCTACTCTTAACCCTTACACACATAACCAAAACTATGTTGGGTCGTCAAACTCTCTCCAGGTAATCAGGTATGACTTTGCCCTCCAAGCAAAACTTTCTATGTCAACAATTATCCAAGTTAAAAATTGAATCTATGTTCTTCCAGAGTAAATGGCTAAAGAAACCAAATAATTTCCATTGCAAACATTAATCACAGCCATCATTATAATTAGTACCAATCAAGATAACCATTTAATCTAATGCCTGACTCCACCAAAACGTATGACATAAAACAAATGTAAGAAAGGGTCTCCACACCAAAATTTATGTTGCAAAACAGCAATAATAAAGCAGAAAGATACTAAGTCCAATGAATACTTAGATCGGATAACAGCTACAAACTAAAAATGGTATGTTAAAAGGTCTATTGAGAGAGCACAGTAATGTAAATAGTTGGCATCCAAGTATGGCTTAACAGCAAAAACAATAATTAAATGTTTGAGTGTGCCTAAACAAAACTAGCTTTAAGGACTCCTGGGTTTGGAGATATGAAATTTCAAGGGTCATATAAACAGTGAAATAGACGTGTCAATAGAGGATGCCATTTCAATTCACAATTAGGTGCATCAATAAAATAGAGCAGTAAATTATGAAGTGGCCAGAATTCTTACCAGATATAAGCATTGGCACAGGCATTTTATTTGTGTTTAATAGATCAAATATGATTTTCATTCTTCCATGCTAAATAATGCTGAAGACATAACTCAATTATCATATTTTGTTACCTGTCCGTAAACATGATCAACTGGAATATCAAAATAGCCCATGGACTGCCCAGAATGGAGGTCGCATGCAAGAACACGATTTGCACCTGCTTCTGTAATTAAATTTGCTACAAGCTTAGCAGCAATGGACTCACGCCCTTGAGTCTGAAACAGTAGTTGAAGACCATGTTAAGACTAAACTGAATTTGAATGCATGTAACCCCGTTTTAAAAACAAATTGACATATTCTGAATCAAATTGTATTGGCAGTGACATTCTTATCAGTATCTGTGCAGCATAGCAACAAAAACAGAATTTGAACAAAAGGCAGGAAATGATAGAATAAGAAGCAGCATACAATTCAATCACAAATTACAAATATTATGAATACAAGCTGACCTTTCTGTCAGCTCTAGCATATCCAAAATATGGAATGACAGCAGTTATATTTTTGGCTGAAGCTCTTCTGCACGCATCAATCATTATGAGGAGCTCCATAAGATTCTCATTGGCAGGGGGACATGTGGGCTGCACAAGAAACACATCACACCCTCTGACACTCTCTTGCAACTGAACATATATCTCACCATCGGCAAAACGCTTTATCTTTATTTTTCCTAGCTCCAGGCCCATGTAGCATGCAATTTCCTATACAGATAAATGGCACCACATTATACATTTTTCAAGTAAAGACTGGGTTGTATAACATAACATAGGATTTCAAATATCTATGAAGTATAAACAACAAAAATATTGATGTGGAGTACAAGAACCGTTCCCAATTCACCAAATATACCATTCCCCTTCGCATAAAAACTGAAAAGGAAAAATAATAATGAGTCTTCTGGACGAAAGGGTGAGTTTAGCACCCCATTTTACTGAAAGTTAAAGGACATGGGTTCAATGTATTAACAAATAAACCCTCAAATTGGTTTGTACAAGATAAGGTGCTCTACAAATAGTCCCCAAAAGAAGAAAACAGTTATGTCTTAAAAGCATAAAAGATCTAGTCAAATTGGACCATTTTACCTAGAAAGACCCAATTTTACCGAATTTGAAGGGGGTTTCATTTTTCAAAGACTGACGTGAAGAGCACCAAATCTTTCAGAGTCAAATATGAGAGTTAATGCATGTAATTTCACAATACATTCCATGAGTACTAACAAACTGACCATAAGAGTTAGTAACTTAGTGTAGTCTTAATTTCATACACATCTCGTGAAAAAACTAATCAGTAAAAGCCCACATTTCCATCCTTGAAAGATGAGGTGGTTTCACTTTTGGACCCCGAAAAATGAAAACCCCCCTGTAGTCCCTAAAAGCAAGGTTTTAAATTAATTTGGGTCCGCAACTGTTACAGACATCACAATGATAAGGTTTTCAAAGTCCTCGACACCAAATCGCAATTGCAGCTATATTAGCCTGCAATAGTCCATGATGTCGGTTTTGGAGAAGTCTCCAAAACCGCGACAATAACAGCTACCAAAACCTTGCCTAAAAGTGTAAAAACTGAATCAAATCCCAGAAACTCTCTCTCCACTCGCAGGTTAAAGAGCGCTTAAATGTCCCCTCCCCAGATCCAGTAAAGACCAAATTGACTTGGTTTTCCACACTTAAGAAATACTAAAATGACTATTTTCATCACCCAATTCTACTGTTAACAGTTTACCTGAGCAAGAGATGGATTAGCAGTGCCGGAAAAGATACGAAGACGAGTATCATTTCCGTTAACCAAATCCTTGACACGAGCATTAGGTGCCAATAAGAAACTCGGAATTGAACCACCACCACCGTTTAACAGTAACTCACTTTGACTTGGTTTCCCATTCTGGAACTTCAATGGCTCTATAACCTTACACCTCTACACCAAAATCATCAAAACCATTTTCACAAACACATCAACTGCAACAAAAAATTACATAGAAAAAAGAGAAACGGTTACTTACAACGACGCCGTTTCGGAGTGAAGTGCGAGGAAAATAGTGAATTGGAACGGAACGAAGAGAAGTGAAAGAGGAAGTGGAAGAAACTGAGTGAAACAGAGACATTGCGTTGTTAACAAATGAATGAAGAATTCAGATCAGGTTTCTATAGTATGCAATTTAGCTTATAAGCTGTGAAATTGTGACTGAAATTTTAGCTTATAAGCGGTTAAATTGTAACTGAAATTTCAGATTATTTGAGCAGTGAAATTGTAATGTACACATCTACTATGTCTCACAACTTGTTTGTGTCACATCACATAAACTCTGTGATGGTTAGAAAACTATATTTAAGTTAAAATTTAATTATTAAGTATTTTTTGATCAATCATAAGTTTATGGCACATGGAACGACATAAACTTTGACACAATAGATATGCTTCAAACTTTTAATAAGGGTGGTCTTGAAAGTCAAAGTGCACCAATGTGTAAATAATTAGAGATGACAACATGTACGGGTGGACACAAGTAGTAGCTACCTGCTACCTGTTTTAAAATAAGAGAGTATTACCCATACTCGTCTGTATCCGTATGAGTATTCATGTGTGGGTATTCGTGGATATTTATGGGTATCACGGGTACAATATGTACCTGTGAGTTTCCTATATTATAAATGAATTTTTAATTTCTTAGTTTTATTATGTTTTAAATGAGATGAAACTTAATTATTTTTATACATTTTGATTAAATATTTAGGAAAAATGTTAAATTTATTGGTGTTTTCTATTTGTGTGATTTTTTGTTCTTATTTTCTTAACAAAAAATATATATTTTCTTTATAAAACATGAACACACATGTAACAATGTAATAATATTTATAGGGTGTTTCACCATTGTTTATTTATAAAGGTGAAAGCTATATATGATAAGAGATAAATATGAGTAGTAAAGCTTCAAAAACTTAATGGTCGACCCTACTCGCTCACGCGGTACTACCCGAGCATAATTGAGTTCGAGTAGAATCGGGTTTAGGGTTGAGTTTGGGTTCAAAGACTCGGCCAATATTTAGGATCGGATAGTAACCAAACATGACCCGATTTGACCCGTCTCATGATCACTCATTTTTTCATATTTTTATATGTTTCTATTCAAATATGTACAAAGTAATCACACTTTTTGGTAAAAAATATTACTCATTCTCTAAATTTTTCATCATATATATATATATGATTACAAAAAAACATACATATATCAATTTATATATCAAATTACATATTCATAATAACAAATAATACTCGGAAAACTTTATCTAAAATGAGTATCTATGATATTTAGTCGGGTCTAGAGTCAGACTGAGTTTAAAGGCTGACCTAGCCGATATTTAGAGGTCAGGTTAGTGACCAACATTTAAGGTTGGTAAGAACAAACATTAACTCGTCCCAACTCGGTACATGCTCACTCCTAATCATTGTAGAACCACTTCATGCTAGATCTAGGTTGCATGAAATAAACTTGATGGTCATGCACTTTATGCTTGATCTAGTTTTCTTCAAAAACTTTAAGGTCAACTTGGATGGAAATATGTACTTAAAACTATATGGTGATTTTGTATATCTTTGTTATGAGAGAGGAAATACTTACTTCATAACTAAGTTTAGAAAACTTATTTTATATCTTAGTTATTAATTATAGAAAAATTCAATGATTTAAATTTACTCACTAATTTAAATCATTAGTTTTTCTTAAAATTGATGACTAAAATATAAAGTAAGTTTTTTAAAATTATGCTAAGTGAATCCTCTCCCCAATTGGATGATGCTAAATTGTGAATTCATTTAAAAAATGAAGAGAATTATGAAAAATAAACTATTAAAGTAACTAGAATGAAAGGAAAAATGATACTAAAAATATAGTGTAATATTTATCGTCAATTTACAGTTTTATAATTATTTATCATTTATTTGTATTTTTTTGTAAATTCAATAATGATTAAATATAAATGATGAATTTTTTGTACTACTAACATTATTATCTCTCATATGATATGGATAAAGAACTAATCACTTTCAAGGTGAGTAACTATCCTCTCAAGAATCACTTGACATTTTAGTTATCTTGTAGATCTAACATAATCTTACATCGTTAGACCAACGTCTTGTTAATAAGTTGGTAAACATGAATGATGAATAATACAATATGATACTGTATACAACTCATATTGTCATACAGTGTTAGTGTAAATATTTTTCTCAATTAAAAACAACTTAAAAGGACGGTGAGATGTTCCACTTACTTTAGGAATAAGTTAAAAAACATATTTTATATCTTAATCATATATTCTATGAAAATCTAATTGTTTGTGTGATTTAAAATAATCACTAGATTTGAACCATTTTATTTTTATATATTTTCCTAATTTATATTATTTTTTTAAAAAACACATATGCTATCCCACTTTTTGTATCACTACATGTACCATTAATTCTAAAAGGTTAAAAATTTTATTAAATTAAAATATAATGATTAAATATTTTTCAATCACTCATATCCGACACATGGAGTGGTAGCACAAAATAGAGCAATAGTATTTTTATTTATTGAGTGAGGATCCACTTACTCTAATAGTCAATCTTAACCAATAATTCTATAGACATATAATAATTTAGATTTATTCATTAATTGAATTGAAACCATTAGATCTCTGTACAATTGGCCGATGAAGATGAATAATAAGTTGTTGGAATAAATGAATCTCTCGACTTTTTTTCTTAGTTAAAAACCTAATTGATATTTAATTGATTGTTTATGAAAATCACTTTTGTATCCTCTCAAAGTAAGAGAGAGAGAGAGAATAAGACTCACATGGCGATTAGGCAAAGAGCGGTTACTGCGCTTCCAAACCTGATTCGTAGCCTCCGCAAGGAACCACTCCTCAAACCACCGCACACTGTTTCCGCCGCCTTGCCGTCACTCCGCCGCGCTTTCTCTTTGTACGATCAGATCAACCTCATCGATAATGTCCCCGATGACCAGCTCCGATTTCAAGGCTATACTGATACAGGATTTACCATTAATGGTGTTCAATATGAAGGAAGCTTGCTTTGTGTTGGAAATTTAGTCTTGTCTTGGAAACCTAACAAATTCTCAGATATCACTCCTCACAGGTTCATTCTAATCTTCATGTTTTTTTATTGGTAAAGTTTTTTTATATCAATTGCGCCAATTGCGCGGATTGGGACATGGGAAGGGTAGATGTATACAGATTTATTCCCGGAGAAGCTGTTTCCGGATTTTGAAAAAGGATCACTAAGTAGCAATTTTACCGTTGTGACGAGACTCGCCCTCTTATTGGCGAAGTTTTTTAGTAGATAGGAAATTGTTTAGTTGTCGGGATTTGAACTAGATGAGTTTATGTGCAGTTCTACTCACTGAGGTGCATCTATGTTCCCATTTATTTTCCTTTTAATAAGTAGTTTTGCATTGTCCTGTTGCTTAATTATAAAATATATGAATTTGGTCTATTAGATTGACGGTTGTCGGGTCAATCTGGTCCTTAAGATTACAAAAGCATCAGTTTGGTCTCTGACTTTGCATATCATTGGTCAGTATGATCCCCGACAGTGTCAACCGCGATTGCGGTCGTTGTAGTGTAATTTTTAATTTATTTTTTATGATTAATAAAATATTTTTGAATTTGATGCGGCCTGATGCAGTCCGATGTGGCCCAAATGCAATCCGATGCGGTTTTGCTGCGGCCAATCATTTTGATTCAGTGTCACACTGCAATCCGGTTGTGGCGGTCACCACAATATTGCGGCCACATTAGGTGATATGGTCCACAATTTAAAACAATCACCCCTAGTAAAAAAGATTTTAAGATTGACCAAAATAGAATGATGGTGTGAAAGTCAGGGATAAGGTTGGTGGCACTTTTTTGTGTTCCTTGTTTCTCTTTGGGTTGGATTATTGGAATGAATTTGTGAAATTATGAATGTGTATAATCTGTTGGAATGATGTTATTTTTGCTTCAAGGGAAAAGTATGTAGTGTAACTTGTTTGAGTGTGTTACTATTTTTCGGGTGAAGTTGAAACTGTGGTGGATGTCAGTAGATTTTGAAGAGGAAATATTTCTGCTGCATTCGGTGGTATTCTCAAGTCAAGCCATAAATCGAATATGATTGGAGTATGACTTGTTATAAGTATAATTGTGCTTGATTTATCATAATTTAAATCTTACAGAAGAGTGGTTGAATTAGTACTAAGTTAAAATTTGCATTTTATGAGATTTTTGATTGAATTAGAATTAGAGTTCAGATTTTAATTGACTGTCCTAAGTAAATCTCGGCCAAACCAGTCAAACGCTCCAAGAACAAGGTTAAGTTTTTTCTTTGACTACAAACACTCTTACTACTCCAGTAGAGATTGCCTAGCATCAGGTTTTCACATTGCTGGAAAAATGTTGACTTGTTAGACAAACTATAATCTCTGGTAGGCATTGAGAAGGAGAGGAAAAATTTGCATAACTTCGGTTAATCTGTCATGTTGTTAATTGTATTTTTTATTTGTTTGAAATTATGAGAGTACTGGCATGGCATCTGGATGGAAACTTAGATTCATGCAAATAAAACTAAATATTAACTCAACAGAACTTCCTAAATTTTAGAAGTCATGAACAATATCAAGCTAAGTTTGGGTTGAGGCCAGTTATGCAGAACTTGGTTTCTTGAAGTTTGTCGTTCTTGTGGTACAACTTGCATTCCAGTCCCTGACATCCAAATTGAGTGAGGTTGGTCCCGTTCAAAAGGGGGATCACCATTTGTATTGAAAAAAAGGAAGTAAGCGAGTGTTGTAGGTCTCTTGAGTACCTAGAGAGTTTGTATCACTAGAGTGATTTCTATCAATAACACTACATTCCTATATCTCTATTCTTGTCCATTTCTAACACTCATTCTCTTTGGGTGGCTGAATCACTCTGATTCAGCCTTGTTGCAAGAGTTAGTTTCTCATGTTTTAGTTATTTGTGTGGACATGTTATTCTCTTTGTAATATCATCTTCTTTTCTAATAATATTTCTTTCTCTATCCAAAACTATAAATATAACGTTGGATAAGTGGCAATGACTTTTCAGTTTAATATTCCCTTCCAGTAAAAAAGAAGGTAATCATTATATATGTGACAGTTTAGAAACAAGAAAAGAAACAGCAAGAAGTTAATGTGTTACTACATTTTAGTTGCATATCTGCTTTATTAGAGGAACATGTATTGTTTATCTTCCTTTAATAACTTATTTGTTGTCATCTTGTTCCTTGTTGCAGCTTATCGCTCTTCCAAGTTGTTCGCCCTATTCCAGGTTGGATTTTTTAGTGTTGCCATTCTTTTGTTGCTTGACTTTCTATTTTCCTTTGTCTTGTTAATTTTTGGTCCTTGGAAATAGGGGCCCTTTTCAAAATAGTCCCTAAACCCTTTTTAAGGTTCAGGTCCCTGTACCTTGTCCCAAAATAGTCCCTGTGAATGGTGATGGAGACACAGCAGGGCACAGCCGCACAGTGGTCATTTCAGAGATGAGGCCGTTCACAATGGGTCTGAACTCTGAAGCGACAGTGATCATGCAGTGATTGTCCTGGATCGTGAGTCTATCATTAAGAGGGGTGATGTGTGACAGTGGTGCCCCAAGCTGCAGTCACGGTACTTGTGACTGTTACGCCAGTGTTGGTCTGCGGCTACTCGGAAGAGGATAAGGGATTTCACGGTGTTGGTCGGACAATGTTTTGTGGTGGAGCTATGGTGGTTGACAGCAAACTGGAGCTGTGCGGTGATGATGGCGGAGTAAGGGCAGATGGGCACTGTGAAGACAAAGACATAATTTCTGGGTATGTGACGAGCAAGGTCAAACGACTGGTCTTTAATTTAGGAATTTTAATCGTGATGGAAAAGGATTTGAGGTTGTGTTTCTGTTATGTTTAGTACTGAGTTGAGTTGATTAGGGAGGAGTTGGGGTATTAAGGACGGTGGCTATGGATTGAGGGAGGTGGTGAGGATGAAGATGGCTAATATATTGCGAAGGAAATGAATGAAGAAAGGGGTTGAAAGTTTGTTGTGGTTTGTAATTTGGATTTAAAAGCAAGAAGGAGCTGATTCTTTGGTGGTGTGGGAGGGTTTTTCTTGGGCTGTGAAGATGGAAAAGTGATGAGGATGAGCACTTCCAGTAGCTGAAAATCGATTTTTTATTTTTTAAGCTTTCTGTTATTTTATAAAACAATTAATTTATGAAATAAAATAAAAAAATCGAAATAGAAAAATTGCACATGGTACCATGTGGAGGACTGTTTGTGGATGTCATTGTCACAGGCATCGTCTGCCACATCAGCAACTTAACGGACAGAAGGGTATGATCCAAAAGTGGACAAAGTATAGGGACCAGGACCGTCAAATAAAGCTAGGGACTAATTAAAAAAGGACCCCTATTTTCAAGGACCAAAAACTTAAATAAGCCTTTTCATTTTTATATTTCCTATTTGGGGAACTTCTTAAGCATATATGTGTAATTAGTGTTGTTGTTTGCTTTCTAATTCACATTCACTTGAGAAGTGGTTGAAGACTGGTGGAGTGGTGTTCCATATGCATGCACTAGTAGTTTCTAAGTGCTGAGTTGAGACCTTACAGATGATTACATATCTATCTGTATCAGTTAATGCAAATTAATCGAAGTTGTGTCATTTCACTTTCTCATGGATTTATCTTATCCTCTTTTATACCTTTTATGTTTTTAGCCAGTAACTTTAACTAAAAGATATTGCTTTGTATGTCAGAGATTTTGATTATTGGCTGTGGAAGGAACATCCAGCATGTGGATCCTGAAGTTCGACGGTTTATACGCTCTACTGGCATTAAGTTAGAAGTTGTCGACTCAGTATGTATGATTGCTCTAATTTATGAGATCTGTGTTTGTCTTCATTTTACATTGGTACCACAGCACCTATGTTTTGATAAAGTTGTTAGTTATTATCATTAGGTATGGTAAAGTAATATAAAGTATTCAAGCAAATAGGTGGCTTAGGATATGGGTGCAGTAAACAATTGATTTTCACAAAGTTCATTGCTGATTCAATGTCAATTAATGGTAATAGAAAATGCTTAATTTGGGACATGAGACACAATAACTAAGTTAAATTGGTTTTCTGAATTATATGTGCATGCCTGTATGAGTTTCTCCTTTTATAAATATATTCAGAGTAAGAGGGTAAGCCTCGACACAACAGTAAGGTTGCTTGCCTCGTGACCTAGAGGCAACGAGTTCAAGTCCCGAAAATAACCTCTTTACTTGTGAGAGTAAGACTGTTTGAATCTACTCTCCCTGGACCCACTGAGTGTGAGCGTTGTGCATTGGGCTGTCTTTTGTTTGAAGCATAATGACTAAGCTACAGATGAAGCATATCCCATTGGTCTTCTGCAATGCGCACAACAAGGATCAGCCTGGATTGCATTGCAACAAGAAAGACATTTTTCTATCTAACATGCAAGTTGCAGATTTGGCCAACATTGATTTTTCTTGTTTAATATCTCACTTCCCATTATCAAAGAGAGAGGGCCTTGGCCCATTTAGGTAAGAAACTGAACTCGCTGTACTGGAAATCCGATTCTGCCTCCCTATTGTCCTTTCTCCCTTCCGTTCTATCTTCATCTCCTCTTCAGTTGGATGGAGAACACCTGTCCCACACAGTATCCCATTCCATTCCCAAGCCAATCAGAATGTTCTATTTTATTACTTTTTGCTTTTAAATTTTGTTATTTTATACACATGTTAATATATGCTTGACTTGGGACAGGGAATGGGACACCGTTGTGGGACAGGTGATCCCCATCCCTCTTCAGTTGCCTATATTCCTTTCATGTTCTTTCAAATCTCCAAATCTTGTCTCCAATGATGCCAAATGTATTGCGATGACGATGATCACGTAAGGGCTGAGGCTGATGAGTGTGGTAGAATGTTAGGATCAAATTACAAGGTATTAGACTTGAGTCCCATGTCAAAATGAGATTCTGATGTGGGTTTTATATGCCATTAGACTTTCCTACCTACAATGCCTAGCTTTTGCAATTATGCTTAATTATCAAAAAAAATGACTTTAATATATATCAGTAGCACAGCTTAAAATTGACTTGTTGCATTTCCTTAATTGACATATGATAACTCCAAGTTACTAACAAGGTGTTAGTCTAGTGATGTAAGGCCCTACTAGATCCCAGGATAATCAAAAGGTCAAGGATTCGATTCCTGGGAGCGACACTTGTTGAGAGAGACAGACATGAACCCCGAAAGGGATTAGTTCCTTACCCAAAAAGGATGAGGAGATACTCATGGTAGTACCACAAAAATATGATAATTCGAAGTCGTCAAAGGAAGAACTCAACCAAAATTGACAATATCAGTTTGATTGCTTCTCTTTGAATTTTGAATGTTAACATAGTTTATTTATGATTTAACAGAGAAATGCATCATCAACTTACAACATATTGAATGAGGAAGGTCGTGTTGTGGCTGCTGCAGTTCTTCCATATGGAGTTTCTTCATGAAAGCTTGGACCTAGGTTTTTATATTACCCACCACTTTCTGCAAATGTTCACTCAATCATCACTAAAGATCTTTAACCCAGGTAATTGGGAAATGCTTTGATTTTCCATGTAGAAAGTTTTGACATAGCAATGAGTTATTGTTAAATGAATGCCCTAGAGTCCTTTCATGTCTGCTGACTTGTTCAAATGTAATAATGATAACTATACTCGGACCTGTTATTAACTCGAATGTGATACTGTGTCATTTGTTTAATCAATGAATCACTAGTTGAATACTCGTGTTGACATCATATCATGATTCAAAACGCATTTGAAGCTCTGCTTGCCGATGACAAATACCCTGAAGATCGATTCAGATCTGGGCAGTCTAGTTTGGTAAAAACAATATCGATCTAGTCCGGGTTTTATAGCACCAATTAAAATTTTGTATCTTTCCTCTACTTGAAGGTATGGTGTCAATTTGTTTTTCTATATGGGTAAGATATCAATTTTTTGTTTGCGTACACAAGTTATCAAATATTTATCTAGGTTAATGAATAGGGGATTTAAGTTTTACACCACTTATTTTAAAGATTAAATCCTAATGTTTTCTAAAACCCCCCATGATGTCCTTACTCCTTATATCCCCCCTCCCCCTTTTTACTATTTTCTTATTCTTATTTACCCTACTCAATCTTTTTTGAAGACATAATTCATCTCTTGTAAAGAGAAGACATAAAAAGAAGAAGAAAAACTAGTTGTTGCACAACTATAGCAAGTATTTTTGTTTAATGGATTTTGGAATACCTCAACCTTGACATGTGATCTCCTAGACGTATAAATACGCTAAGTGTATCACTCATTAACTTGAATATCCCCTACAATATTTTATTCTTCACAAATGGGAGCCTTTCGCGACTTGAACTCGTGACCTTAGGGATAAAAGTCACTATTCCCATGAATCGCTACCATTAAGCTACATTATATTCATGGACTTGAGAGGTTGAATGTCAGGACTGAAATGTTACTGGTAAATGCTCAATATATTCATGGGTTTGAAAGTCGCATGTCAAAACTGTGGTGCTACATATTCCTTGATAGTGGCATGCACATGAAGGACCTAATAATGATGGGATGGTATAGTCCATAACTTGCCAAACACTTCAATGATATGGGCATTTACTTGCTAGTTGAAATGTTAAGTAGTAGCTGGAGATGTAAAAAAATGGATGACAACAAGAAATTTATTCCAAGTCAGGAATCAAATTCAAACATATCTAATATGTGTTCGAAAATATTCATCTTATGGTATATGAAAATATTCAAAAGAAGAAACAATATCGACAAGGAGTCCTCGCTTGGACCATGATTTATATGTTAGCTACCATTTTCTCCAAATGGTCACTAAAATGTTAAACCTAAGTCCTTTGGAAATGATTTGATTTTCCATGTAGAAAGTTTTGGCATAGCAATAGTCTTTATGAAATGAGCACAAGTGAGTCCTTTGATTTCTGCTGAAATGTTTCATATATGTAATAAGGATAACTAAAAATGAATAAACAAATGCTCTTACTAATTCTAGCAAATATGGTTTCTATTAAGTGGCTGTTTGGTTTTATTTATATTTCAATTTGCTGGAGTTGAAAAAGTTTAAACTATGTATATTTCTTCTTCTATTTATAATTTATGGGAACCTTATTTAAAGTTGTATGACACCCTTATGGAGACTTAATTCCAAATTTTTTATGCATCCATTGACTTAATTACGAAAAAAAAATTAAGTTCATGCATCTACTTCATTTTTTAAGGCACAGAGACACAGTAACTAAACCTAAATGTACCTAGGTTGGTGCTTATAATTTTGAGGTTTTCTTATTATCTGCAATAGTTCCTCAAGTGTGTTCTTTAGTAATTTAGTTCTTGAATTTCCAAACAATAAAAATAATAATTTAAACTTGATATTTATAAACTTTGCATTAAGTGTAATCTAGGATTTCAAGATATATACCTAAAAAACAATAAATTCTACCATAAACATGACATTTTTATCTAACTTTACACCCAAATTAAAGTGCAGATAATTTTTATATATTCTTTAAAATTAAATTTAGGACTATATAATTAAAATGTTTGGAATTTTCCCAATTACTCCTTCCCTCCCTATATATAGACCAATTCACACAACTAAGAAAATTAGGTAAAAATAGTGGTAACTGATCTCAGTGATAAAATAAAATTAATTTAAACTTTTTATTAATAAAATAAAATTATTGAGTAATGAAAGAGAAAAAAAATGTGTGTAAAAAATTGCACTGTATCATCCACAAATAAAATGAATGATAAAAGAATATGTAGAAGAGTTTTTTATATTATCATTATATTTCTAATCATTATTGATTTATTGTATTAATTTCTTGTATAAAATATAAAAATAATATAAATAAATAACAAATGACGGTGTATAAAATCTTTACATCATCTGCTATAAACTGAAACATATTTCGATAGGATTAACATTGGGAGACATGAATTTGTCTGTTGTTAGCATGAGTAAGCAAATGTGTCGTTCCTTTTCTTTTTCTTCTTCTTCTTGTTCTTCTTCTTTTCTTCAGAGTAGAAATGGTTTTGGTTCAGTAATGTTGCTACCATTTTCATCTTTTCGTTCTTCTTCTTCTTCTTCTTCTTTTTCATCAAATTCCCATTTCACTTCTTCTCAGTTACAACAACCCCATCATCTTCGAAGCTCAGACTTGGTCGCTCTCGAATATTCTGACCTCAATCTTTCTTACAACTTGGTATTTTTCTTTCTTTTCTTTTCTTTTATTACACTGTTTAGTGAATTATGTCAAAAGTTCAAATCCCGGAAACAGTCTTTTCGCTTGCGGGATAAGACTGAGTATGTCTACTATCCTCAGACCTCACTATGTAGGATACTCGTGCAATAGGCCTGTATTTTTTAAATTAATTGTCGAGTTTAATATATGTGCACGGTTATACATAGTTAGTACATCATCTATCATTCATTCATTTGTGTTTTTTTTTAGATAATAGAAAATGAATAGTGAATAATGAGAGTGTATTCATTTGTATTACTTTTTTGAATACTACATCATCTACTATTTATTTGTGTTATAATGTATAAAACTCTCATATGATTGACAATACATACATTTGTTTTCCTCTTTATTGTTTTTGTATGATTGAATCCTAATTGTTTGGTAATATTAGCTAATAAGTTATATAAAATGATGTGTTAACTTATTTTTTTAAGCTCCTTGGTAGTGTTACCAAATGCATTATATGAAGGTGTTGTTCTAGTTGTGTAACGTTTGACTGAATCTCCATATCATATTAGGTTAAAGATTAAAAATTCAATATTGAGAGCGACATTTACTGGGAAAGACAATCGCACACCTTGAAAGAGATTATGTCCTTACTTGTGAGGGGATACTCTTGGTTAAATAAATAAAAATGCATTTTATTCAATTGGTTGACTCAACTTATATTATCAAGCAATTATGTATTTCTGTGTGTCAATAAAAAATGATAACATAACATAAAATATATATGATTAGTTAATGATGTAAAAAAATTATATCTGAACATGTCAAAATTAAACTGTTTTTTTTTCCTAATCATGTTGTTTATCCAATTTCAGGATCAGGGTCATGTGAGGATAAGGCAACATGTCAACCCCCTCAGTGCTTCTTTCTCTGTATGTTCTTTTTTTGTAAACTATAAAGTTTCCAATTCATTGATTTTAGCATATATTACTATTCACCTTATTAACCACATTGCTTAATTTCACCAACTTAGACATGTATATTATTACCATATACCGATAAGGTATTGGTCTAGTTGTGTAAGGTCCCTGCTAGATTCTCAGGATGACCAAAAGGTCAAAGGTATGATTCCTTGGACTGGGAGCGACACTTGTTGAGAGGGACAACCACACACCCCGAAGGGATTAGTTCCTTACCCAAAAGAATGAGGGATTGGTCTAGTTGTGTAAGGTCCCCTGCTAGATCTTCAGGATGACCAAAAGGTCAAAGATATGATTCCTTGGGCTGGGAGCGACACTTGTTGAGAGGGGCAACCACACACCCCGAAAAGGATTAGTTCCTTACCCAAAAAGATGAGGATACCCTTGGTAGTACCAAAAAATATTACCATATGCATAGAGTAGTTATACTAATTTTATAAATGATATGTCTATAGGGAGAGCCATATACTGAAACCTGGCATAGTTTCTGTGGCATTTGGTTAGGTTTTTGGTATGGTTGAATAAATCATCTTGCCATGCATTGAGTAATCTTTTGCTTTTCACTAATTTGATTCTTTTTCATATTAGGTTCCTGCACAAGTACCAGACTGGAACATGGTCTTTGCAGACCCAACATTGCCACTCATGGTGGATATTGGATGTGGTAAACGGAATTTCGATCTTAAATTTATTTTATGTATCCATCCTTGATTCATGATAGTGCATTATGACGTCATTCATTCCAGTAGCCTACCCGACCTAGTGTGATAAAGGCTTGGCTGTTGTCATTGTTGTATCCATCCTTGATACATGATAGATCATTATGACTTAAATTCGATCTATGTAGCCGATCCCACCTAGTGGGATAAAGGTTTGGTTGTTGTCGTTGTTGTATCCATACTTGATTGTTGACAGTTAGCAACTTAGCATGCCTGCCATGTACTGTTGTAGATCATCATTTGAAGTAGCATATGACAAAAGTTGTTTCTTACATCATAGATTAAGATTATGCAGGTTGGATTTGACCCCTTCTAATTTCTTGAACCAAAATATCATTCTCAAATTGATAATCTGATTATTTTCATTAATTGCTTTCCCTTAACATCAAAGTGCAATTCAGAAGTAGCTCTACTACCCAACTTTTACATTTTTCGAGTAATCAAATAATCATTTCACTACCCGAGGGATGTAAGTATATTAACTTGTTATAGCATATTTGTTATTGTAAAAATATCAGGTAGTGGCAGGTTTCTTATGTGGCATGCTAAAAGAAATCCTAAAGTGTCAAATTATTTGGGATTGGAAATACGGCAAAAGGTATCGATGTCTTTTTCTCTCTGCAACTTTTCGTTTCAAAAACCCGTAGCTATTGTGGTACCTTTAGGTTTGAATATAGAGAATAATGATATGCTTCATGTGCAGCTAGTCACGCGTGCAGAGTTATGGGTAAAAGATATGACTCTTGATAACATGTACTATCCTAAACTATATTTAGATGATGCAGTAAAACACTTATGTTTATTTTTATCAATGCTGGGAAATGATTGTCATGCTGCAATGCAGACATTTCTTGTTTGCAAATGCCACAATTTCTTTCAAGCAGCTGGTAGAATCGTATCCCGGACCCTTGCGGTTAGTTTCAATTTTGGTGAGTTTATCTTCTTGTACTTGTAATGTTACTACCGTTAGAAGGCTGTCATCTGAATCAAGATTTTCATTTTAGTACTAGGCCCCACTAAGGGTGAGCCTAGTATAACGGTAAGGTTGTTGCTGAGTGACCATAAGTTCACGGGTTCAAATCCTAGAAACAATCTCTCAACTTGCAGGGATAAGGCTGCGTACATCTGCCCTCCCCAAACCCCACTAAATCGGAGCCTCGTGCACCGAGCCTCCATTTTTACCAGGCCCCACTGAGGCGGGGCAACCTATTGTGTGCAGAGCCTAGGGGGTTCTCACTAAGGTTCCCGGGAAAGGGAAGTGCATCAGCCAAGGTCCCCCACAAATCACTGCAAGGCAAGAATGGGTGTCACTGAGCCAAAGGCTTGTTTGGCTATATATATAATTTTGTTTTACTTCGGGTTAAGGTTTTTACATCAAAAGGCCTTTCTGTTCTGATTATCTGATTAAATGATTTTGGCCCATGCTTGCAGTGTCCGGATCCACATTTCAAGAAGAGGCACCATAAAAGAAGAGTTCTACAGAAGCCCTTGGTTGGTGCTATTGTAGATAATCTAATACCCGGGGGACAGGTATATTCCTGCATTCTCTATATATTTTTTAATTCATCTGGAGTTTCGTCGAAAAATTTACTGCTAGCCGTCGTTTGTTTTTTGATAGAAATATTGTTCCAAATTGTCTGAATTCGTTAACTATCCACAGAAACTCCACTAGTTAATGATCTCAGTCTGTTACCGCTACCAAGGAAGCCGTTACACGTGAAAGGGAAAACTCGGAAACAGAAAAAGAAAGACAAGATCCACATGTCATTCTAGAGACTTTTAATCTCCTTCCCGAACCTTTTACTTACCGATTGCCTCCTGTCATGTACTCCTCTAACCCAATAGTGTATATAGCTCTCATCTTTCTCTTACTGCCACATTAACATTGTGTTACGCACTTATTGCTGCTGCCCAATGGGATAGCATTCGAAATATTCCCAATCCTGTCCTCCATGCGTTCATGGTTTACGAGAAAACAAATTAAGACTGAACACCGTGAATAACAGTAGAGTATGGTATTTCATCTCTTGATTTATTCATATGATCAAAAGTACATTATATAGTCATAACAGAGAGACGAAAAATGACACATAAACAGGAAAATCC
Organism: Lupinus angustifolius; assembly: GCF_001865875.1. Lineage (NCBI taxonomy): Eukaryota > Viridiplantae > Streptophyta > Magnoliopsida > Fabales > Fabaceae > Lupinus > Lupinus angustifolius. The sequence goes on along the minus strand of NC_032020.1, from coordinate 662,017 downwards.
CATTGAATTCCTAAAATCTAAGAATATCAACAGAATAAAAAATTGTGAACCATAGTCCTTCTAATCATGAGGTGCTGTGATTTTCACAATCTTTCGGGATTGCTTGACTTCTCTTCATACTTAGTGAATATTTAGAACTTTGGTTGACTTGTCTGTATACGTCGTTAACTATTCTAGTTGGAAGATAATCAGCAATCCGCTTGAGGCTTTTCACTGTGTTTATAATGCATGGATTAAAATTTTGTACACGGTTTCGGCATAAAATAAGGTTGAGAAAAACCACAATGTGGTTGAGGAATGAAGGGATGTAGCATGCTCAAAACCAAACTGCTACAGTGCTTACAGTACTTATTTCATTGATGATGGGTTTGGGAAGCATATAGTGTCTTAGGACTTAGTTCTCTGAAATTAATGTGCTAAGTCGGCTAACTCGATATTTTCGATTCCTTCCATTCCCATCTCCATAAAGGTTATGGAGTTAATTTGTTAACCGAAACTGTACTCGAAAGTGGACTATGAAACTAGAGGACAGATTCAATTGAGCTTTGTGAATGCTTGAGTGAACAATGCACTCACAAGTTTGATATGTTTATAACACTTGGACAATGAATGTGCTCTCCTATTGACAAGAACTAATTGAGTTAATTCATAAGCAACAATAAATCTAGCTAGTTACTAATATAAGAGTTCCAATACTATTTCTTATTTCCATCAACTATCATATAATACACGATATGCTGAAATTTCGGAATCATTTTTTCTGTCTCTAATAAATAGATTATGCATTTCATACTCTCATATCTTTCTTATAGTGTAAGTTTTTGGAATCATAAAGCAATGTGGTGGTTATTTTTCTTTTTGTTATGTTCATATATTTTGTTTGAATTTTACTTCAATGATATTTATGCCCATTAAAAGAGTGGCGTTTGTTTGCTTTCGGGCAGTCGAACTTCTGAAGGAAGTACACTAGTGTCATGATTGTAGTCATTTCCGGGGCTTTTCGGCTGAATTTCATGTTTTTCGTTGTATTATGACAGTTGTTCATTCAGTCTGATGTGCTTGAAGTGGCCCTCAACATGAGAATTCAGTTTGATGAATTCGATGCACTCAAACACACAGATACTTTGAACCCAGCTATGCCATGCGACGATGAAGGGTGGTTGTTAAGCAACCCTATGGGGATAAGGACCGAGAGAGAGATTCATGCAGAGTTCGAAGGTGCAAAAATGTATCGACGTCTGTACCAGAAACATACATGATTGTCAAGTGCGACCGGTTTTCCGTCGATTAACCTTCAACCATGAAGCTCATAATGCACACACCACAGTCACCATATGAGACATTGAATCTTAATAGAACAGAAAATGATTTTGTGCTTTTTATATGTTCTAACACACTAGAAGAGTATACATGCTATTTGAGTATTTAGAATGCTTACTAATCTCTTATGGTTTTTTCAATGATGGGTTTTGTATTGTAATGTAGGGACATGAAAACTAATGAATAATTTCGTGTGTATTTAGTATTTTAGTTCTCATGTTGTCAAGTTTTCATGAGAAAAAGATGTATGCACCGATTTTATAAGAGTTTTTTATATTATCACTACATCATCAACCAACCTGTTATTTTCGATCATCATTGACTCCTAAATAAAATAGAGTAAATTACACTGACACCCCTGAATTTAGTGAAATTATACAAATCACTCTTCACTTTTTTACACCTACATAAACCATAGGGGAGGGATCCACTTACTCTTTAAACTTATTCCCTATCCTAACCATCAATTCTAGGGAAGTTCAATAGTTTGAATTAATGAGTAGATCTAAACCATTACTTGTCCGTAAAATTGATGGTCAGGATGAGGGGTAAGTTCAAAAAACTTACTCTTAGAGTAAGTAGATCTTCATTCATAAAAATATCAAACAAACATCATTTTTATTATGAGTGTAATTTCTATGCACTATCACTATAAATTGTAAGGATTCATACACATTCATTACATCATCCATCATTAATTTGTATTACTTTTCTTGAAAATAAATAATGATTAAACATGAATATTGGATGTCGCAATTACAACGTATCAAATTCATACACTATAAATATATACATTTTTAATTCATCTAAAATATCATACATATATATATATATATATAATGCATCTTGATTATCATTGAGAGATCGGATAACCACCAACTTAATTCCTTAAATGGTTTTATCACAAACTCATTCTTCAACAACATAAAATAAATATTATGTTGTTCCTTAGACTAATTTGACATACATCAGAAATGCCGAGAATATGAGATGTACCTAGAATCCTAATATGAACCCAATATCCATTTAATGTTTTGAAAGAGTAAATTTATGACAAAAATATTTAATAGATTAAGTTCCTTTCTCACTTTTCAACAACCAAAATACACTAATTATGTGTGGACTAAAAAAATAGTAGAAAAGTGAGAAGAACAAAAATATGAGGTTAGATGAAGTGAGGCACATGTATGTGTTTGTTATTCCTAACTTCATTTCTTACACTCTATATTGGTTACAGCTGTATTCTCCTACCTTTCATTTTCTCACTCTCTTTTTTTCTTTGTCTTTTATTTCTCTTTTGTCCTTTTATTCACACTTTTTTTATTTTATTTTTAAATTCCTTATAATTAATTTAGATAATGTTTTATATTTATGACTTCATCTACCCAAAACTCTGCTTTTATGAATTCCAAGTTTTATTATGTTTTGATTCCCTTCTTAGTCATACTTTATGTATTATTTTTAACTAAAACTTATATCCTAAAGTTTGATTTATCGACTATATAAGTGTTTTTATACTAAATTATTTATCATTTCTATGTTAGTCATTATTGATTTGTAAACAAAAATAATAAAATAATAATTTTTCATTGATAATACTTATATATTAAACTCTATTATTAAACCAAATTGTGAGATTCAACTATTGACAAAGTATAATAATCAAAATCATTTATTATGTTAGATGGTTTTGTTTAATGCATGTGAAACAAGTTGTATATTAAAGAAATCCATGTTGTTGTTTATGTTTTTTTAATCATATAATGGGATATGATTAACCTCTTTATTTTTAAATTTGTGATTGTCTCAACCTCTCTAATGTATATTTATTGATATATCTTAACTTATTCAGAAAGCATATGTATGCATTAAGAATCAAAACATAGTACATATTAAGAATCAATGCATTAATAAAGGAGTTTAAAATTTATGCACTGATAGTGTAAAGTTTTTTACACGGTTAGTATATCATCTACCACTGATTTGTATTATTTTTGTTTGAGAGTCAATGGTGGTTAACAAATCAATGATAAATGATTTACTGACAGTGTAAATAACATTTATACTGTCAGTATATACATATTAAATCCTTTATAAAGTGGATAATTTCTTTTGTGAGTTGACTTATGATGTTTTCTACTAATGAGGTTTTTGATGAATTTATTATAGATGATACTTTTAGGGTTACAATATCCCATTTAGTTTATGTTTAGCTTTTTTTTTGAGTTGTTGCATTATATATATCCTAATTGTGTTTGTAAGATATTTTTAATTAAATTATATATACTAATAATAAAAGTGGTTAGTTTTTTTTTTATAAATATATTATAAGATTATAATTTTACTCTCATTTAATTTCTCATTAATTAATACTCATGTTCAAAGAATAAAAAGTAGAGATAATCCAATCTTTTAAGGGGCAAATGGGCAAATAATAAATTTTACACACATAACAGAAAAATAACTTATAAAAAATCATGAAACTTTTATATACAAAGGTGAAATTTTTTTATATTGTATCACTTACCTCATTCATATGTTAACTATCATCTCTTCAATAAAATTATATAATACAAATAAATAATGTCTTTGTAAAAAACTTTGCACTAATGTTCCAAAGATATTAATTTTTAAAAAGTATTGTCTCTACTAATTGCTCTAGTTAGCCTGGATTATATATATATGTTCAACAATATACAAAGTGTGAATAAAATATTGATTTTTTAATTAAATGAGTTGAAAAGGGTCATTAGGAAATGGACATAAATAAATACAATTATGACTATTGTAACCACAAATTTTCCCAATTTTTGTTAATTCCTTATGAGAATGAGACAGATTAACAAGATTAGAATCAATTAATCATAATAAATTAGATAAAGTTTGTAGGTTTAGTTTATTTTAAAAAAAAATAAGCTTAAAGTTGTAGCATAAGTGTTGGACCGTACTATGACTAGGAGTCTCCAACCATCGGGGAGTTCAATTGTTACCGGATTATAGGAAGAGTCGAGAGCTAAAAGTGAAACAACATGTCTTGAACCATAACATTAAAGCATTAGTTTCATGGCATTTCCTACATATAAATTCTTTCACTCCTCCCCAATGTTGGACTTCACATTTGAATAAACCCAACAATCTCCACCTCAAGTGTGGGTACCACACACTTTACAACTCGTTCCTCCTTAAGTCTACCATGCCTCAGCCGAACCGTCGGCTTTGATACCACTTATTGAACTAGACTACGATTATGGTGCCTCTAACCATTGGGAAGTTCCATTGTTACCAGGATATGAGAAAAGTAAAGAGTCACAAGAGATACATCATGTATTGAACCAAAATTTTAAGGCATTAGTTCCATGAGTCTTTTCTATTTATAAACTCTTTCACTACTCCTTACATATCCAACATGAGACTTCACACTTGAATAAACTCAACACTAAATATGTTTAACAACATATCTAAAATATCAAATTAGGTTATTTTTGTAACAAAATCAAAAAATGAAGCTCCTCTAACATGAGCTGGTTATAAAGATGACTTATTCCTTCTATCATAATATCAATCCCGTTTTACCATTAATTTCAATATTATCTCTTTCTCATTTACTCTTCAACCAATATTAAAAATGCATGTTATGTCACCTGTGATTTTATTTTTAAATATTGGTATTGGTTTTATTTTAATTCTTAGCCTATCATTAAGTAACAAAAATAAAAAAAAAGATAATATATATATATATATATTAAAAGTACATAAAAATAACTAAATTAATCACAATATAAATAAATAACTTCATATTCATTTTTTTAATTTACTCCTTAAAAAATATTTTTTTATAACTTTCTCAAATGAGACAAATTAACTTATATTCAATTTCAGCTAAAATATTTAAACATAAAAGAATTATAATCTAACAGTTTATAATATCACATATTATAAACTAAAAACACAATATATATCAAACACATTTATTAAAAAGTAACATATTTTACTCTAAGCATCAAAACAAATGGTGATTGATTCGTTTTCCTTCTTTGATTTATTGATTATTTTTTGTATTAGAGACAATAGTTTAGTAAATGCATTTTTTCGGATCCTCTAAATATCTAAAAATAATTTTACATACGTAATTACATGTTTATATTTAAAGATTACACTTTTTTTTGTGATATTCAAATCGAATTAAAATTAAAAATTATGTTACAAATGTTCTAAAATAAAATAAGTGTTAAAGCATTACCATAAATCGCTCCTTCATATATATAGTCACATTTTTATCCAGATATATAAAATCCCTTTATATATAAAATTTGAAATACATTTTATGAAAGGATATTCCACATTGAAATTTATTTATCACCAGAAATCAATCCACTTATCTTTTATATAATAATTCCAAATATATTTCTTGAAATGATATCCAATCTATGGTGATTTATCTTTATATTTTTTATATAATAAATGCTATTTATCCACTCACTCATATTGCACTTCTAACTGAATTCATGATGGTGATATATATTATGCCATGTGATAAGGGAAATACTCATGAGCCATAATTATTATTAATGTTTTTTTCTTCAATTTATCTAAAATGTTGAAGGAAAATATCAAGAATTAGGAAATACTTTCCAATTTTAATCTCAAGAATTATTACCCATAATTTCTTTTATAAAAATTTGAATTCTAACCCATAATGTTTTTATGAAAAGTTGAATTATAATTCACAATTAAGTTTTTTTTGGGAACAAATTTGTAAAATTACTAGGCTTACAATTATTAACAATTATAAAAAATAAACATGATTTTGAAAGGTAATATTATTTTTAATAAATATGACAAATTAATTGCACAACTAAATATTGAAAATTCTAATATTAAATACATAAATAATATTAGGAATGTTAACTACTCCTATACCCTATGAGTTAAAAATCAGTATTAATATCTTTCTGTAATAATTAATTAGTATCACACAATTTAAAAAGTTTGATTTTAATTAAGTGCATTTCTTTCATTAGCATCGAATTAACCCATTTTCAATAATATCCTTTCGAAAAACCAAGACCTTATATAACTAGATCAATTCATATTATTAAATGTTGGATTTTTTGTTTGAAGATGTTTTTTAGTCCATCATAACAAAACTCTCTTTATAAAATGCAGATACATAATTATGTATTCAAACTTGGGACATATTTTTTGGTTTCCCACAAGTATCATCGCACTGGAAGTAATCCTGTCTGAGCTGAGAACATCCACAGGTACGTCTCAAATCCGAAACCTTGTTTAAGGGAAATCAAACATGTACCACTTGAATCATCGCCCGTTGGTAAACTTGGGACATTTGTTAAAGCAGACAAACTTTCCACTAGTTGATCTACTAGTATATTATGATTTAATCTTTGAAGTCTTATCACCATAAACATTTGTAAAATTTTCTTTTAGAAAGTAAACATTTCTAAAAATGTGAGAATAAATGATTGGTGCCAAGAAATCATAGAATTGAAAGTGTACATCATAACCACTAAATGGTTTATATAAAAAATGGAATGCTATTAAATAAATAAAAATAAATGAGTATAATATCTACATTCAGAGTGTTAACAGAAATATATACCCTCTCAATATATTATCAATTATTTATTTGTATTACTTTAATTAAAGAATCAATAATAATTAAATATAAATAATTGATGAATACAATGATAATATATAAAACTTGGAAATACCTGCTAGAAGATTTAGCCCCACATACCTGTGGATGTTCTTGGCTCGAACAAGATTGCCTCCAGTACGATGATACATGTGAGAAATAAAAAAAAAATATAAAACTTGAGTCATAAATGGTTTGATGGTTAAGGTGAAATAATCTAAGGAAGGAAGTGAAAGAGGTTGTGTGTTCGAACCTCACTCATAATAAATAAAATTATAAGATGATTTGATGGTTAGAAGTGGAGTGATAGAAATTGAGGATTCATTCGATGGTTAGAGGTACACTGATAGAAATAAAACTTATATATTCCTGAAAAACAAATATGATATATTCCTGTATTTTCTCCTTATGTTTCGTTACAAAAATTATGCAGACAGAACCATAATCTCAATTAATTCTCAATTCTCTATTTTATCCATCTTTCCCACACAGCAAGGAAAAAGAAAAAAAGACCCATTTTTCACAAATCAACATTTTTTCCTTCATAATGCTTCTCCTGATCTATCTTATCATAATGGGTTTTTCTTATTTTTCTCTCACCTTCTTCTATTGATTTCTTTCTCTTCAAAATAATATTACCCATTTCAATTTTTGGAATTTTCAGAGTGGAACAAACAAAAAAGGTGAGATTTTTGACTTGGGTTTTGTTGATTTCACCTTAAAAATTAGTACTTTTTTTCTGGGATTATTCTTCTTCTGTTGTTGTTTATTTGTTTTGCCTGTGAAGTTGAGGTAATATTATATATTTTGCTTTGAGTTTGCTTATTTGGGTCCCTTTGTGTATAAATTTGAGGTAGTTTGGTGCATTATATTCCAACCAACTAGGTATGTTTTGTTTTGTTACAGTTTTATCCTATGTATGACTTTGACTTTTGTTTTGTCATGTTTCTGTTTTGTTGTTGTTGTTGTTGTTGTTGTTGTTGTTGTTGTTGTTGTATTCCATTAACTGCTTTTGTTGTCTAATGCAATTGTGAGTTACTCACATCTTATTTGGACATTTGTTATCATCACAATTCATTGCTTCTGCAAGTGATTATGTATATTGATTGAATTAGTGTGTTAGTTGATTTGCTTCTTAAATTGATTTTTCAGTTATGTTTTAGCTCAATTGCTTCAATCCATGGTGTTCTTGAGATGTTGAGTTTTTTTTGTATTTTATTATAGCTTTTCACTCAACATATAGATAGCACTCGTAAGTTGAATCTCTCTTTTCTGATCGGAAAGTGCTTATTGGTCGATTCAAATGCAAATTGTATCTTGTTGATGAGAGATCTTGGAAGGATGAGTGTCATGACTATTTTAATATCAGTCGTAGTTAGATTGGAATTGGTTAGTGTAGCAGCTACATGATCGAATGACGCCGTAATGTTCTATCTTGAATTATATCTATAAACAAAAACTATTGACATCTAAATCTTTATTAATTGTTTTCCCGAAAGTTTTCGTGGTCTGCTTGTGCTACTAGCGATTGAGCTATGTCTATCATATCTACCCTCATTATGGGGCATCAATATGCCTTCCCCCACATTCCAAAACTACCTTAGACGAGATTCTATCATCATTTTTTACGTTAGGGTCCCCGACTTTATGTCTAATTGCATATCAAATTTTAGCTTACTAGATTGCTTGGTTGACTTTTTGTCATTTGATTCTCTCACATAGAAGATATACATGTAAACATGTGATCGGCGGTTATTGCCAAAGAGAGTGTTCTTGACGTTCAAATGAGTTTGAGCAAGCCGAATCAATTATTTGACTCTGTTAGTTTCTTTTCTTCTACTAAATGCTCTTTACCCTGATGTTAATGTTGTTTGATACATATCTTAATTTAAGGCGATAACTCGAGAAAACTTACGCGGCTGGTCATCTAAGCAGATTGCTTGGTACACCATCATCAGGACTTTTCACCCCTTTTATAAGGTGGCTTATATATTATCATCTTTCACCGAAAAATGAACATTTTTCCATTACAGAATGAGACACTTGATATTGGATGTTCGAGCTGTATTAAGAAGTAAAAGGGAAATTTGATGAGTACCAAGCTTGTTCATTTTAGTTTAGGTGCTTTCAATTACGTTACTTCAACTACCGTGTGTGAAAAGAATTTGAAATAATATCATATTCCATGATCAGGTTTGGCATGAGGCGTATACACATTTTTACTAATGGCAAACTCGGGAAATTCTTTTATCGAAATGCCTGATATAATGAGCTACACATTGAGCATAACGATAAACAGTTGCTACCACTGATCTTGAATTCGAAGCCTTTAACTGCATGGTGACATTAGATTTTCTCTCTCATGATGCTGAACCTTCTTACCTTTCCCTTTTTTCCTTTAAGTTATTATCTCCACTTTTGGAGAGAGGTTGGGAGAGAAAAAAGGGGAAAAAGTTTTTCCATTTCCCGAATTTTTGTTAATGGCTTACATCCTTCAGCCTTTATTCACCTTTGTAATGCATATTCTGAGATATCAAATGACTTTTTCATGGAGTTGTTTTCTCGGCACGTTATTGCACCCTTTCTGACCATACTCGGTCAAGAATTTAATCATTGTCACTCTTATTCTATGCGATCAAATTAAAATTCTAAACAAGGTAAAGTGAGCTTGTGGGTTTTCTTGTAATCCTGTTTTCCACGCCACAAACTTTTTTGAATCCTTATTATGGAGTCGTTCGATCCATGTAGCCGACCCCACCTAGTGGGATAAAGTCTTGATTGTTGTGTTGTGTAATTGGAGAAGCGCATGCTTAATTTTCGAAAAATTCCTGATGTCAATTGTGCTTATCATTTGTCTTCTATTGTGACAGTGCATCCGAGGTTTCCGGAAATAGTGATTTAGATACAATGGGGGGACACTTGTGACAGATATGGATCCTCAGGCCTTCATTAGGCTGTCAATAGGCTCTTTGGGGCTTCGATATACTGGAATTGAATCGAGCACTGGAAAATCTGGAATTCACAAACTCTCTTCATCTTGTGTTTGCGAAATACGTCTTCGAGGTTTTCCTGTTCAAACATCATCAGTCCCGTTAATATCCTCCGCAGACGTTATACCTGATTCTCAGAACATTGCTTCAAGCTTTTACCTCGAGGAATCCGATTTAAAAGCATTGTTGACTCCTGGTTGTTTCTATAATCCTCATGCTTGTTTGGAGATTGCTGTCTTTTCCGGGAGGAAGGGCTCCCATTGTGGAGTTGGCGTCAAAAGGCAGCAAATTGGGATTTTCAAAATTCAGGTTGGTCCTGAGTGGTGTGAAGGAAAACCGTTGATTCTTTTTAATGGGTGGGTAGGTATCGGCAAGAACAAACAGGAGACTGGAAAGCCAGGTGCGGAGCTACATTTAAAAGTGAAACTAGATCCCGATCCGAGATATGTATTTCAGTTTGAGGATATAACAACATTGAGTCCTCAGATAGTTCAGCTGCAAGGATCTATCCAGCAACCAATCTTCAGTTGCAAGTTCACTAAGGACAGGTGATATGAAATTTGTGATCTATTTACTTTCGTTTATGTCGATTTTTTCCGATATGTTGCATGAAGTATCCACATCTGTTTGAAACTAGGTTTGCTTCATTGTGTATATGTTTTCCTTATAGGTTCATTTTTACTAATTAACACTCTTCTATAAAACTAACACTTCATGTATTATATATCAGAATTTTATTAAAAAGTAATTCACTTTTTTCTTTTCCGTTAGAGAAGTTATATGTCAAGAATCTCTTATAGACTTGATAGCTTGGCACTGTCTTCTTGATATGCTCCCGGTTTTCCCACGGTTTCAGTTAGGCACTACCCACCTTTCGATATTCAGAAAACCTTGCCTTCGCCGCTGTAATGATATGATGAGACTTTTATTAAGTTTCTCTTCTAACAAAATGTTTTTCTCTGCATTCTTAAGCATAGACAAAACACACATAGCACGGATACCCGAATCTTTATTTACACTGATGCAGTTAATCATTCTACTTCTCCAATGGCACATAAGAATTTGAGACCTGAATTTTGGACCTTGGAATTAATTAAATCATCCTTAGTCGTTTTCTTTATCTTTCCTTTGTCATTTGGAAGTGATATCTACAAATATGAAACTTTGAGCTAAAAATTTGTTGTTAATAAGACTCTTGATAGTTATGAAATGACAGGGTTTCCCAGATGGACCCATTGAGCAGTTACTGGTCAGGTTCTGCTGATATTACCGACTTAGAGTCCGAGAGGAGAGAGCGAAAGGGGTGGAAGGTGAAGATACATGATCTTTCTGGCTCAGCTGTAGCTGCAGCCTTCATAACGACTCCATTCGTTCCATCTTCTGGTTGTGATTGGGTTGCAAGATCCAACCCAGGAGCATGGTTGATTGTTCGTCCTGATGCTCGTGGACCCGAAAGCTGGCAACCATGGGGAAAGCTTGAAGCATGGCGTGAGAGAGGTCTTAGAGATTCTATCTGCTGTCGGTTCCATCTTCTATCTGAAGCTCAGCAAGGAGGCGGGCTTCTTATGTCTGAAATAAATATAAGTGCCGAAAAAGGTGGGGAGTTTTTCATAGACACCGAAAAACGTATGCGAACCGCAGCTGCAGTAGCAGCAGCAACTCCAATACCTAGTCCACAAAGCAGTGGAGACTTCGGTGCACTGAGTCCAGTCGTCGGAGGTTTTGTCATGAGCTGTAGAGTTCAAGGTGAAGGGAAGCGTAGTAAGCCGTTAGTACAACTGGCATTGCGACACGTGACATGTGTGGAGGATGCCGCTATGTTCATGGCACTCGCTGCAGCAGTCGACCTCAGTATCGAAGCGTGTAGACCTTTTCGGAGAAAGTTCAGGAGAGGTTTTCGGCATTCTTTCTGAATGAACAAATCAAATGTATAACAACTATGTTTAATGTATGTGAATGCTCTATATTTTGCTTTTCATTGCTGCAATACTTGGGAAAATGTATAGCATAAGTTCCACACATTTAACTCTTATAGAATATTGCTTCAACTCATTAGCATTGTGATGTAGCCAAAGCCATAAAATAGGCTTAAGTTAATCAACTTTTTCTAAAAATAACTTCTAACAAGAGAATAAATATCATGATTTGTATTAATTGAAAGTCATGATTTATTAATAACTAATAAGTTGAAAAATATATATGTAGAGATCATATTATCCAAGAAAGTTGATATTAAAGCATGATAACATAATATCTATTGTCAAAATATCAATTACTTGTATTTTGGGTTTGTTGAGATAAATCACCTACTTTTTTTTTTTTTTTTTTTTTGGATACTATCAAGGTATATCTTATCACCTTTTTTGGTAAGGAACTAATCCATTTTGGGGTCGTGGTTGCCCCTTCCAATAAATATTGCACTCAAGAATTGAACTATCGATTTTGAGGATCTAGTGAAGTCTTATATCACTAGACCAATACCAATGTTGGAATGAGGACTTATGCAGATGCATTTATCATCAACTGTCAAATGATGACTCTGTGTGTAGGAGATTCGCCGATAAGGCGAGTAAATTAAATGGAGGGTGATTCAATTCCTAGAGGAAGAGTGATCATTAAAAACCATTAGTGAAATGATTAAAAAAATACCTAAAAGATAAATATTTTGTCAATAAATATGATTTATAATAGGAAATTAAAACCACACGTGAATCTATACAAAACAAAATACTTTGTATATTAGATTATGAATATATTACATAAAAATATAAACAAAAGTATACGAGCCGTAAAAAAATCGTAGTCATACAAATCCTTTAACGTGGGCACGTGGCCCATGAAGTTAAGAATTAATTCCAAATTTAACATTTTGACCAATAATGCATAAAAATGAAAGCGAAATCTTTGTACGGGGAGATAAATTATATCTTTCAGTTAGTAAAATTATTATATATGTACTACTTTGTTTAGTTTTAGAAATATTTTTTGTAGAAAATGATTAAATAGAACCCATGTCATGATTTTAATGACATAAAGAGACAATTTATCTCCTTATACCATAAGATACTTTATTTTATTTAAAAAAATCTTAAAAATATCATTATCATATATTGTCATGATTGGAAACTCATGGAGACTAGAACAGGAAACTAAAAATTTGGATACAACACATGAGAATCATTAGTCACAAATGGAGTATAAGTTTAGCAAGAGGTGAATAAATCTCAACCGTAGAAGAAAAAATGGGAGATCATATTATTCTACAAACTACTATACAAATATCTTTGATCAACTATACAATATGATGAAGAAATACGAGAGATATACACCATATGATTTAAACGGAATGATTGTAATGAAAGAACGCTTCAAGTGACATACATGATAGAAAGATGGTACTCAAACTTAAGGAAATTTTTTTAATGCACATCTATAAGACCCACAATGTAATATATGATTGGATGTTGGACGATGAAATATTAACAAAAAAATATGTGGAAGAGATGAAAATATTGTTTGATGAGTGAACACACTATAAAGACAAGATAAAGAGTGAATACATTACGGAAATGTCAAGTAGCCACCAATAATTTAAATTGCGGACTGCGTTACCTAATATGCCGACAATATTGCGATTGTAGTGGTCGTCGCAACTGCATCACACCGCAATTGTGGTGTGACTCTAAATTATAATGATGCAGCCGGATCGGGCCGCAATGCAACCACATCAGGCCACAACACAACCGCATCAGATTGCATTTGGATCGCATCAGGCCACAACACAACCGCATCAGATTGCATTTGGACCGCATCAGGCTGCTTCTGACCACATCCAATCGCATCGGGCGACATTGAATTCAAAAATATTTTTTAATGACAAAATAATTCACACCGCAACGACTGCAATCTGCTTTGCAACGACAACCGCTACCACAATCGTATTAATCACAACCATTACCGTAATGGTGACCATAATTTAAAACACTCATAGCCACTATTGTAGAAAATAAGTTAGAAGTGCATCTTATGTGGTTTGAGCATGTGTGGAGGAGACCATTAGAAATCTGAGTAAGAAGAATAATTCAAATAGAAGTTAGTACAATTGCTGCTAGAGGTAGAGATATGACAATAAAATCAGTAGACAATGATTATGAAATATTTACATATCAATAATTTGACAATAAATATGATTTAACAAAAAAAGATTATAACTTTGTACTATATATATATATAGTAGGTCTCTCCTACTAAGTAATTTGTTGGTCGCTGATGCATCAATGTATTTTATGTACATAAACAATTGAAAAATTGTGTAGTCAATATTAGAAACCATGTAATAAGAAAATGATGTGTATTTTATTGATTTGATGAATTGATTGAATCAATTAAATAAATTAATTATAAAGAAATTAATTAACTTATTATATAGAAAATATAAGAGATTTAAGTCTAGCCAACTCCTAACTAACTAATCTATTTTACATATGTTTTAATCATGGAAATTGAATTTACAAAGATTGCTTGTTATGCAAAAAAATAAGTGGGTTTAAATAATAATACACACAATACAATATTAATTCAAAATATCAAAATATATTTCAATATTCCCTCAAGTGGGAGAGTGAATGTTGACAACTCTCGAATTGGACAAAAGATGATTGAAGGAAGAAGACTACAAAATCTTGTATCAACAATGTTGGAGCTCTAGAACTTGATGGGTACATATTGTTGAAGCTATAGAATCTAGAATTATGGACCCTGTTTCTGTGCTAGAACAAATTGAACTCCAAATTTGTCTAAGTAAAAGAGGAAGCTTTTAGTGTGAAAAATACTAGAAAAGGCTGAGAAATTATTGTCAGTGTGTGATGAAGGGTCTTGGCTTGAATTAAAGGTAATAATGTTGTTTATCAGGAATCAACTGTTAGTATAGAGAAAGTGATTGTTGTGCAACATTGATCATAAATAATAAAATAAAAACATAGAATAAATAGAAGAGAAGAAACAAGAGAATTTGTTAATGGAGTTCAACCAATTATACCTATGTCACTAGGAGTGTTGAACAACAACCACAATATTACTAGAGAATAAGAATTACAAGCTCTAGCACACTCATGGACCCAAGTGTCCATGAAGTGTTTCTATTTAGTGCTTCTATTTTTTATGCACAATATAACAAGAGACTTGAGTTCATTATATAACATTGGTCACATCATTCCAATACCAGGCAATGTGAGATTAATACAATGACATATTTCAAGCATCCCCAACACCAACATAAAATAATGAAGATGAAAGAAGATATAATATTGCTCAAGAATATCATGCTTTTTTGACAAAAAATGAGAGAAACCTTGAATATGATGAAATACGGACAATACATGTTCAAGAATAACAAGAAAAAGATATGATAAATTATGAGCATTATTTGCTTCAAGAATAATGGAAGAAAAACAATATGAAATATGAGCAATTTTTACTCAAGAATAACAAGAGAAAAATATAATGAAATATGAGCGCAATATTTACCTCGAGTATATCAAGAAGTATCGAGAGAGATAGAGAATATGAAGATCATAAAATAGAATGATAAGAGAGAGAAGAGAAAAAACTTGTTTTAGAATGTGACAATGATTGTCATATTAAATGGTTGTAATGCGTTTTTCAATTTGCCTCATGGTAACACCTCAAATGAATCCTTGTGAAGAAGTCAAAATCCGCTTTAATGTAGAAATCAATATTGATAGCACTACTTCCATCAAGAATATGTGCTTTGCCATTAGGAACATTTAAGAAGAAGAAGAAAATAAGGAGAAGGAAAATGTACAAGGAATATATACATTATTCTGATGCTATATTAGAAATCACAGAGCAAGAAAATGATGTGTTTTTCAATGACCGGATGAATTGATTGAATCAACTGAATGAATTAATTACAAAGAAATTAATCAACCTATTATATAGAAAATATAAGAGACTTAACTCTACGTAACTCCTAAGTAACTAACTAACAAATCTATTTTATACATGTTTTAATCCTGGAATTTGAATTTACAACGTGATGGCTTGTTATGCAAAAAGTAAGTGAGTTTAAAATAATTAAAAACCCAATATAATATTTGCCCAAAATACGAAAATATTTTTCAATAATCAATACCATCATAAACAATTTAATCATATGGCATGTGGACAATTCGACCACATTATTCATATGTAGGTAAATAATAGTCAAAATACAAGTACAAACATTAGATATGAAATGAATCAACATATAAACACATACCCATTCAACTAAAACTAATGAGCATTATTTCTAAGTTCATATATACAAGAAATTCTCTCATTCATAATCAATTAACTGAGCCACCTCCATGTGCTTGAAATCCCAAGTACCTAATAAGAGTTAAAATTATATATTTGTATGGCTTTTCAGAAACTGAATAGAATAATCCTAATTAAATTAATGAAAATAAAAAATATTCAAATATATTATTTTAACAATGTAATTTCATCTGGATGGGATAAAAAATGTATTGGCACAAATTGGATAAAACTAACTAGAATTGGTATGGTGTAGGTGTTAGATTTCTGTATGCAAATAACATGATTGCACTTTTTGTCTTCTCCTGATATAAGTCAAAGGGAAAAAACTCAGTTTAGAATTATTCACACACAAATCATTATTCTCTAATATATAGTGTTAGTTTCTCAACATTTCTGGAGGACGTAGATACTATTGGCCAAACGTTATTACTAAATTTCTTGTGTTATTCTCTTGTCCTTATTTTTTTTTACTATTTGATTGTTTGATTGTTCCAAACAATTGATATCAGAGCCAATTGGTATATGTCTTTTAGCCTAGACACTAGATTATGGCAAAGAAGGATGAAGACTGTATTGGTTGAACAAGGTCTGTCAGAGACACTCCATGATGATAAAGTAGATGAGTTGAAGGAGAAGGAAATAAGGCATGAAAATGGTGGGACCACAATTGTGTTGGATCTAGAACCACAGAAGTCCATGTATTAGATTGAAACCAAGGTAGAGATAGAGACAGAGGCGTTGATTCAGATACTGACAATATTTCTATAGATGTTGAGAGAATGATATCATTTGAGATGAGAAACGGAATACCCTAATGGCTTGTCTGCGATGTCATAGTGAAAGATATTAATTGTTAGCAGATCCACAAATGCACAAAGGCACAAGCTGACTTTGATATAAGGTGTAACATGGACATTGGCTTGGATGCAAGGTGTAACATAGACATTAGTAGAGATGCAATGTGAGACCTGTGCATTGGCTTGGATGCAAAGGTGTGATATGAGCATTGGCCGACATTGACACAATGCGTAACCTGTGGGTATACTCTTTATGATGGAGTATAATAGTTTTTTGAACTACGATGGTCGAAGTAGATAATTGTGGTAGCGGTTGGGGCTTTACAAGGAAGCTCCAAGGTTCAGTTTGACTGAGTATTCAAAAGGATGGTTGTTGGTCAACTTTTGTGTAGATGTTCTGTAATATCGAAATTCTTCCTAGAAATATATGGCTAGGTAGCATGTTCCACTAGATGGCGGTACGAGAAATTATACTACAAGCTTGGAGAGGCTCTTAATAACATAAACAAGGATAATCAGAAAGGCTTATGCTAAAGGGGAGCAAACTCTTATGTGGAGTAGTTGTTAAATAAAATTAGGCATTGAACAAAGTGGAGTGAAATATTTGCTAAGGTGGAGATTGTTGGGATTTTTGAAATATATTATATGAAATCTCACATTGCCTAACATTGGAATAGACTAGAATATCAATGTTATATATTGGACTCATGTCCTTGTTATTATGTGACGAAATAGAAACACCAAATAGAACCACCCCATGGGCACTTGGGCCCATGCGTGTGCTAGATCTTTTAATCCTTATTCTCTAAATAATATATTGGCAGTCGCTCAACGCTATCGAGGATAGAGGCATAATTGGCCGAAACGCATTATCAAATTCTCCTATCTTCTCCTCTTCTATTTATTCTATGCCATTTATTTGACTGCTTGTGACCAATGTTGTACAATGATCACCTCTGCTAGAACATGGTGGACTTAAGGGGGAGCAGACCGGAAAGTGTGTGGTGCCCACACTTGAGGGGAAGATTGTTGAGTTTATTCAAGTGTGAAGTCTCACATTGAATATGAAGGGAGGAGTGAAATTTTTTATAAGTGGAAAATGCCCATGAAACTAATGTCTTTAGGTTTTGATTCAAGATGTAGTGTCTCACTTGTGAATCTCCATTCTTCTCATACCTCGATAACAATCGAATTTCCTAATAATCCAAAGGTTATCGATCACAGGTCTGGTACAACAATATATAATATCACATACATTATATAAAAATAATTTGAGATTTAATCCACCAACTTCATCCCTAAACCCCAAATAAAAAAAAAGGATTATAAACTCATCAACCTCATGCATCTTCACCAACAAGATCATGATATATACCTCTAAAGACCTAATCCTGAAACATCATATAAAATGTAGTTATAATGATAGAATTTAATATCTATGCACTAACATTGTAAGGATTATACATAGTTAGTTAATCATTTACCATTGATTTATATTACTTTTATTTAAGAGTTACTGATGATTGAAAATGAACGAAGAATGTAATGACAGCCTAAAAAACTCTTACACTATCGGCACATACATCTTTTTTCTCATAATGATATTGTTGGCATTTGATTCGGTGTTTTATAACTTCCTCATACGGTAAGTACCAAGCAACAATAAAATGGACCTGATTAGAGAAGTGTATCAACTTAAAATTAATATGCTCACACATTTAGGATGAATAGTTAATAATTAATAATTAATAATTAATAATTCTCTTCCATGTACTATTAAAGCAACATGTCCTTAAATGTGTTTGCATCCATTTCAAAGGGACCAAAATGAGTTATTCACAATTTAATAAGGTTTTGCTTATTCCCTTTGTACTAAGTATAATCTATCATTTGGACAACGTTGGTGCCAAGGTTGGTTTTCATAAAAACTACGTTGTTAGTTATGGGTATGATCATGTCTCTTTGCTTGACAATGGAAGAAAAGTTCAGCTTTCAATGGACATGGCTTCAGGTTTTCTCATATGCTTCTTACTTTGTTGTTTGATTGTAGCTCAAAATAAAGAATTTTAAGACTTAAATATGCATGTGTTTATGGTTCTCGAAAATGTAGCATGTTTAAGTTTTGGTCTTTTGAACTACTACTATTTTTAAATTTAATGGTTTTGATTATTAATATTGCTTTTGGTCACCTTTATTTGACAAAATTTGGACCAAAATAATAAGAAATATGTAATTTCTATGAAAAAATTTATTTCGTGAATTTTTGACCAAGTATCTTTGCCTAATAATTTAAATTTAAAAAAATGCTGAAAGTAAAGGGAAAATCTTACTCAAAAAAATGGCCATCCTTCTACTACTATTACTATTATTATTATCATTATTATTATTTCAATCATTTGTCATTTTTTTGTATTATCAAGAGTATCCAAAGGTAAGGAACTAATCGAAGTCTTGGCCTCTTGTTCGTTCTAAGAATCTAGCATAGTCTTATACCACTAAATAAATGACTTATTGATTTTCAATAATTTGTATTAATTGTATATTAACTATTTTTATGTATTTATTATTACAAGCCCCTATGCTGAAATAACATAAGGCAAAACAAATTAAACTTGCGATAATAACCCTTGTATGAAGTTAAATAAGTTTACTACATATTTAGTTCAATTATGATCTCGAGTTTCCCTATTTTACAATATCCTTTAAGCCCCTTAATAAATACTTTGTTTCTAATTATTTTTTCATCAACAATTACAGGATCCGGGTTTAGGTCAAAGAAGAGTTACAGTTCAGGGTTCTTTGAAATGAAAATTAAGTTGCCAGAACAACAATCCCCTGGACTTGTTTCAACCTTTTATGTAAGTATTTATTAAAATATGTACATTCATGTATTTAAAAAACGTTTTAAATCTAAGCAATTCAATTCATCAATTTTTTTTTATCACATATCTATAATACCCACAATATCATATGAGGTTAAATTTATCACATATCTATAAGACCCACAATTAAATTTATCACATATCTCTAGACTACTCCAGCAATTTTTCTCAACTTTTTGATCAAATTATTGAATATATTTTAATATTTTGAGTTAATATTATAGTTTAAGTCCACTTACTTTTTGTAGTTAGAGTTTGTTTTCTATTTTACTTAAGCTTTGTTTCCTTATATATATATATAATTTACTTTTTTTTATATACTATCATTCCTTCAATAAAATATACACCCTTTTATTACTCTTTAATTTCTAATATAACATGAGAGCTTTCAAATTAAGAGTAGGTCTGATATTAACCCTTTATCTCCTTCTTAGTCAACTCTTCTTCTTCTTTCTTATTCTCTATCTCCATACACATACATCAACCAAATAATTATCACCTTTACTATCTTCATTTCATTTTGGAGATGTTTCATTATCAAATGCCAACAACACCATGTTGGAGATAATTATATGGTGAAAAATGAGAAGTATGAAAAATGAAGATACTGAAAATGTATATGAAGATCAAAGATAAAGAAGAAAGATGAAATTTTGATTAAAAAGGAGATAAATGAGTGCATAACTGAGCTCTTTATTAGAAATTAAAGAGCAAAAAAATAAAATAATAATATGCATTTCATTGATTGAATAATAGTTTACAAATGAAAACAAACTTTTTTTTGAACAACAAATAAAATATATAAAGATAATATAAGAGGTGCTAACCCAATACACAAGGAAACAATGTCTAATTAACTAAAATAAAAACACTAACTCTAACCATAAAAGATAAATGTACTTAAACTAATTATTAACTCAATATAATATTATCTCAAATTACCAAAATATAATGAATAACTTTTTCTCAACCTTTCTATCAAATAGTAAATGTTAAAATTCAAAATTAATTGTTCTAAACATTGCTAACTATGGTTTATGACAGTTAACCTCAAATGGATTGGAAGGACAAGATACTGAGAATCATGACGAGATTGATTTTGAGTTTTTGGGTACTGATGGACCTCCATTTATTTTGCAAACAAATATATTTGCGAATGATAATGGTGGTAGAGAACAAAGACTAAAACTTTGGTTTGATCCAACTAAAGATTTCCACAATTATGCGATTCTGTGGAATCAAGCCCAAATAGTGTAAGAATTCCTTACCATCACTTTCGATTTTGTTTTTCAACACTTTTATTTGTATACTAAAATTTCGACACAACATCTAATATCTTATACATTTACATTTACCTCTATCTCTCATCTATATTTTGATATTCTTTACATAAATATTTTCTTTGGATTTTATTTTCATACTATGTCTTCTTTTTGCTAATATAACTTCTATTCTCATACATATTGATGTGAAATGTTTCAAATTTAGGCTCTTTGTGGACAACATGCCCATTAGAGTGTACAAGAACAACAATAGTTTTGGTGTGAGATATCCATCAATGCCAATGCTTTTAGAAGGAAGTATATGGAATGGAGAATCTTGGGCTTCTGGTGGAAGAAAAATAGATTGGTCTAAAGCTCCATTTCAATTGCAATATGAAGGGTTTAAAATAAATGGTTGTGAATCTGAAAACAAAGAATGTTATTCCAACACTTTTTGGTGGAACATAGGAGAATATTTGGATTTAACACCTCATGACAAAAGAGTATATAAATATGTCAGAAAGAATTATATGTATTATGACTATTGCTATGATAGGGGAGAGTTCTTTAATGAATGCCATCTAAAATGAATTATTGGCAAACTATTCTCATTTTTATATTAAAATAAATTATAGGAAGTTGAAAGAAAGTGCAAATAATAATATGGTGTGTTTGCTTCGGCTTGTGTAATAAGAATATGGAATTCAATAGTTTATGTATATTTCAAAAATTTCTCACATGGTTATATACCTTATGTAATTATATCTCAACATAATGAAGCATGTTTGATAAAGGTGGAGTTGTCTTGTTATTTTGAATTAGAAAAGTATATAGATGTAAATATGTATCCTTCTTCGTTTAACTTGATTATTTTTCTCTATTTCATTTTTATTTTTCTCGTCTAATTTCAATCATTCAACTTAATTTTTTGTCTCATTTTGATTCAACTATTAATTTTTTTGGCAACATTGTGATTTTTAGCAACGTCAGACTTACTATTCAACAATGCTCATCTTTGAGATTCAAGAACGATTTCAAACACAATTTATGTGAGTACAATAAAATGATAAGTGAGATTCAATAGCGCATACGAGAACACTGTTCTATGTGATACATACAACAATGCTTTCTATAGCGGACACTATTATATGTATGGCACATATACCAACACTGATTATATGAGCGATGTTGGATGTTATACTTATAACAATGCTCCCTTTAGAGATGTGTTATATGTGATACATACAACACCACTCCTTATATGATGCACTGTTTTATGTATCACATATAACAACGTTCACAAGAAGGAGTATTGTTGTATGTATCACATTTAATAATGCTCTCTATAGTGAAACATTGCTGTATGTGATACATACAACAATGCTCACTCTAGCAAACACTATTGATTATTATACATATTAAGACCTGCATATATACATTTATGAACAATACAAACACACACACACATATATATATATATATTCTCAACAACATATATTCAAAAGTTTGTTATTATCAATGCAACATAGTACAAATTACAAACAAATAATATTATGTCAATTATGTTTTGGCAGAGACATACGAGAAAATTACAAAGACATCCATCATTACAAATTACAAAATAAATAATATCAGTATAAATTACAAACAAACAAAATTAAGATATAATTCTACAAAGACATCCGTCAACTCAGTTTTGATCTACTTTTTCCTTTTCTTTGTTCATTTGAGGCTTGTATTATCCTTGTTTGGAAGAACATATGGATTCACCCAAATCTCATCATCATGATCATCTCTTCTATATAAACCATCATCTGTAGGTTGTCCACTCTCACATGATCGTGATATCCCCAAAAAAGATCATTTTTCACATCAATATCTTCATGTTCTTGGTCATCAATATTATTGACAATTATTTCATTAGTTGAAAGAATAATGGAAAATTTCATATCAAGTGGATCACTAACATATAATACTTATTGATCTTGTGATGCTAGAATAAAAAACTTATCTTTATATCCTAGCATACTAAGATCCATCTGCATGCACCCTAACTCATCAACTTGAAAGCCATTATTGTTATCAACCTCATACAACCAAAAACCGACAACTGAAACATTGTGTAATCCAATTTTCATATTCGTTCAGTGACCCTAAAGTAGGACATATTCACATACATTGAGTTTCTATTTTTGGCACTTGACATATGTATTGTTTGAGCAACAATAGTCACACCACAAGATTGCATTTTACTTTGATCATCTTGTTTTTCGTATAAAATATGAACCCATTAATTAGGTAACTAGTGTAAGATAAGACATGGATACTTGGACCATTAACTAATCATTTCAATATTTCAGAAACTGAATGTGGACTTATATTCAACTCCTCAATAATGCGATTTCTTAGCTATTGTATCAAACACCGATTATGCTCTCTGAAAATCTAATTTTCCTTTTTACTTAGGTTAGAAATCCTAAACATCTCCTTATGTCTTCAAACATATGCCTTAACTTCGTCGACATTATGCAAAACATATAAATGTACTTTCTTAATTTTTTTTTCTTGATATAAGCATTATTTGTTTCGCAGTAATCCCTTCACTGTATATTCTTTCTGCATAACGAGGTTTTGGAATGCCTATGAAATTGATGAGTGTGAAATTATGCTATATTTGCATTACATTTAACTTTTATTTTAGGACATAATTATGACTTTATGATTGTTTTTAGCTTTTATTTCTCTTTCAAGGATGAGACCCACTTGACATTACAATTCTCTAATTTAGAATTTGGTATTCTCTTCTCCATCATGAGTGAGTAATTCTCTTTATTTCTAGGGTTGGGACTATGCCCTTCTACATTCAGTAAACACTTGTTCTTACTTCTATTTTATTGAGTATTATGATTTGGATCATTAAACTGAGTTTTATTTGTGTGTTATCTAGTCAAGAAATTATACCTCTTAGATATACCAGGGAAGAACCGAGAGGTGAACCGAACTATCTGACCATTTAGTTATTCAAACTAGAATCCAAATTCACGAAAGTAGTATTAGAATTCTCAGGGGATTTTTGGAATTTACGTTGGGTTGCTACGAAGCGATTGGATAGAAAGATCCAAGTAAATGATTTGATTGATAACCGTACCACGAGAGTAGGTGCGACTTCAATTGAGCACACGTGTCGAAGCTTGAGAGAGAATAACACTTATCAAAGAGCAATTCATCCTCACAACTGAAAGTTCATGAAAAGGAGCAAAACAAGGATTTGCGAGTATAAATGTGGTAACCCTTATCTATTGAGAAGTCTTCCTAAATTAGATTTCAATCCCTTTTTACTATTTTTATAATTATTCTTGTCAATTATTCAATTGTTCTAAATTCACTTTTAATTCCTATTTGAGTTAAGGATAAATTAATTGTTATAATTAAAGGAATTTTCTAGTCCTCGTGGGATCGATATTTTGTTATTTGACGATATAATCGTACACTTGCAATTTTCCCTATCAAGTTTTTGGTGCCGTTGCTGGGACTGTGTCAAAATTTCTTTAATTCTCAATTAATTTATTACTTTGCTCTAGTGTATTACACATTTTCCTTTTTCTTGGTACCTCTACGGGTTGCCCATTTGGTTTATGCAAAGTGAGAATTACTATTCAGAGCCAGAAAGGACTTTCCATAGAAGAAGAAGGCAACACAAAGAAAAAGCAAGAGAAAGACGTGCGCGTGTAGAAACAATGGTTGACTAAGATGAAAAACCAATTCACAACTATGTAGCCTGTAATGCTCGTAGTTCACGTCCTGGAATAATCCGCCCAGCTATTGAGGCAGAGAAAATTTCTTTGCTATCTGCTCTGATCCAAATGGTGAAGCAAAACAAATTTGGAGGAGGAGCTTGAGATCCGAATGCCCATATTGATCAGTTCTTGGAATTCTGTGAGACTATAAGGATCCATGGGACTTCTAGAGATGTTATTCGTCTTCGCATGTTTTCATATTCCCTTAGAGATAGAGCTAAGACGTGTCTAAGGAATTAAAATGCTGAAATTCAAGCAAGATGGTGAACTTTGTAGGAGACTTTTATCAACAAAAACTTTCCTCCATCCAAAACCGTGCACTATAGGCACCTCGTCCAAAACTTCAATCAAAATGATGGAGAGTCAACTGTTGAGGCCTGTGACAGATTAAATGAGTTGGAGAGTCAATTGTTGAGGCTTGGGAAAGATTAAATGATGGAGAGTCAATTGTTGAGGCCTTGGATTCTGGTTCAGAACTTCTACAATGAGTTAGACTTTCCATCACAATAATTGTTGGACTCTTCAACAGGTGGTGCCTTTATTTGCAAAGGAATTATTGCTGCTTCAAAGATCATAAATAATGAGACACCATCCAAGAAGAGACTCTGGTGCACAATTATCATGCAATCAGATGGAGAAGGTAATTTCCACGTTGGAGAATCTTTCTCAAATGTTTGGAAAGTGAGTAAACTACAATGCTAATACTATTGGGTCTACTACAACATGTAAGCGGTATGGAGTAAAAGGTCATGAGTGGTCCGAGTATAAACACTTCACTGAACTTGAACATGGATTATTGGTTAATGAACAAACTAAATCGTGCAACTACTATGACTACAAGGAGAGGAGTGAACAACAATTCAATTCACCATACGGGCAGAACAATCTCAACCTTTCTTGGAGGAGCAACAACATTCTGAATCATCAATACCAGGATGGATCAAGTAACAGGAAACCTCCAACAAGGTTTCCACAGGTACAATCTTCTCGTATTGATCTTACTCTTAAAACATTAATGGATGATTAGGAAAAATTGTTTGCTAACCAAAATAAATTTCATGAAGATAAGTCATGATTAATAAAAATATTTCAAACATGCTCAATGACTTGAATTCTAAAATAGAAAATCTGACCATCCACGGTAAAATTCGGGAAACACAAATTGTTCAACAAGCTAGTAATCCTAATAGGGAAACAAAGATATTTCTAGGACAGCCAGAAAAAATCTAAATAATGAACATTGTAATGATGTCAAATTAAGTAGTGGAAAGAAACTTAGTGATATTCCTCAAATTAGGAAAAATGCACAAGTAGAAGAGGAACATACTGAGACACAACCCCCCGACGGGGAGAAATTTTTTGAAAAGGTGTCTAAGTATATAGCTCCGCCGCCATATGTACCACCATTTCCTTTTCCCCAAAGATTAACAAATGCAAAATTAGAAAAGAATTTTGGGAAATTTTTGGATATTATGAAATTATATATTAGCTTGTCATTCATTGAGGCAATGCAGGAGATGCCCGCATACATAAAATTTCTTAAGAATATTTTACCTAAAAATAGAAGACTAGAAGATTAGGAAACAATTGCTTTTATTGAGGAGTGTAGTGTTTTAATTCAAAATAAATTACCTCCTAAGTTAAAAGATCCTGATAGTTTTTCTATCACTTTTTTAATTGGAAATACTAGTTTTGATCATGCCTTATTTGACTTGAGGGGAAGTGTGAGTCTCATGTCTTTATTCGTGTGCAAAAAATGGAAATGGGTGAACTAAAACCCACTATTATATCATTTTAATTAGTGGATTGATCAGTTAAATTCCCTATAGGCAACTTGGAGGATGTTCCTATCAAAATTGGGAAAATTTTCATTCTAGCAGATTTTGTAATACTAGAGATGAAAGAGAATTCACAAATTTCAATCATATTAGGTAGACCCTTTTTGGCTACCGTTGGTGCTATAGTTGATGTAAAAATTGAAAACTTTCCCTAAATATAGGGAATGAAAAAGTTGAATTTGATATTGTTAAATCTATTATTACACAACATTCTCTTGATGACTCATTTTACAGAATTGATATTATAAACACCCAATTTTATCCGGCCTATATAAAAAATATATAGATTTCATGACACATAAATATTTGAAAAGAACATATTTTTATGTCTCATAAACAATATTATTATCTTTCATTATTCTACTAAATTATTATTTAGAAAGAAACCTTTGACTTACCACCCGTTTTTATTAATTTGTTAATTTTAAGTTTTAAAAGTTTTCTTGCAGGCAATTGGGTTATTTAGAGAATACGTGAGTTAGAAAAAGGAG
The DNA here is from genome assembly GCF_001865875.1 of Lupinus angustifolius. Lineage (NCBI taxonomy): Eukaryota > Viridiplantae > Streptophyta > Magnoliopsida > Fabales > Fabaceae > Lupinus > Lupinus angustifolius. The sequence goes on along the minus strand of NC_032020.1, from coordinate 634,663 downwards.
GAATAGAAAAGAAGAAGGGATAATGAGAATTGAGAGTGGTTGAGAGAGTTACAAAAAGTAAAAAGTAAAGAGGAGTTATTAGAAGAAAATAACGTATAGAACAAGAAGGAGGAAACTTCTATCTATTCTATCTATTAACTATATAAGAAAAAAAGTTCTTATACTTTAGCAAATGTCATATGTCACACTCATAACAAAAGTTTTCCCGCTCAAAGAAGTCCATCACCTCCAATGTACGTCACCATACTATAACATTTGCTATTATCTCTTGACACCTCTCTTTATTCTTTTTTTTTTCTTCCATATTTTTCTCTCTCATTTTATTATTAAGCAGAGAATCTCATATCTCTCTTTCACTCCTTCATTTCATTACTCTTCTTTTCTTCAACTGTTCTTTCTCTCTTCTTGGTTTATATCATTCTTCCATTTCAAAAAATTTCTTATTTTAAAATAGTTTTATGCATGTAGATATATTCATTGATTTTTCATTGAAGATATTGCATTAAAATCTTTTTTTTGTTTATTTTGTAGATCTATTGTTATTGTTTGATAACTAGAGGAATGAGATGTCTCTAATGACAATGGTGTCGACGATGGTTCTATTTGATATGATGTCTCTTATTGTTTGTTCACCTTTAAAGCATCATTATGTTAGTTTTTTATATCTCTTTGCATCTCTTAATTTGTTTATAAAATTTTCTATTCAAAATAATCATTATTGTAATGTTGAAAATGACATGAACAATGACGAGATGGTAAAGATGAAGAAAAAAGTAAATAATCTATGATACTCTAGTATTTTTATCATTTCCTCTTAATTTTGTAAAGAAATCATTGTTTCTAAGTTTTGCTACCTAATCTTGAGCAATAAGTAGTACAATATTGATTCTATATTTTTTTATTTTCGTTTTACCTTGTGGTTCATCTATTTTGTTGTACAATATGAATTAACTACGTGAATCATGTTGAAATTGATTTTTTATTTATAAAAACTATAGAAGGTAATCCACAATCATTCATTCTTAATCACATAAATAGATAAATATAATTGAAACTCATGTTATGATTCATCAAATTCCACCTTCATTCACCAATAGGCATGTGACTTTCCATTTGTTCTTTCTCTTTCTTATTCTTTCATTGTATTTCATTCCATAATTTAATCTTATAGTTGCTAGTTTTCGTCTTATAGTAATATTGATAATAATTTGATTGATTATGGACTTAAATGCTATGATTATATTTAAGTTAATATTTGAAATAATTTTGATAATAATTGTGTAACATGAGTATCAAGATAATATTTATGAGTAAAATTTGATTTCATTAATTGCAATTTAAATATAAATAAATGGAAAATAACTCAATTTGATTCTAAGAAATTTGCAAGTAAGGATTAATGCATCATTGAAGATTTGGAACAAATAAAAGAATATTTGGGATCATTTTGTGTTGAACAATAAGAAGCTAGTTTTACATCCGTTCGTTCCCTTTCTTATTCATTCATTATGTTTCATTCCGTAATTTAATCTTATGGTTTCTGTTTGTCGTCTTATAGTAATAATGATAATAATTTGATTGATTATGGACTTAACTGATATGATTATCTTTCAGTTAAAAAGATTATGTTTCAGTTAATATTTGAGCATTAAGGTAATATTTATGAGCAAAATTTCATTCATTGCAATTTAAATATGAATAAATGAACAATTACTCAATTTGATTTTTTTGCAAGTAAGGATTAATGCATCATTTAATATTTGTAACAAAAAAATAATTGGGATGATTTTGTGTTGAACAATGGAAAGGTGGCTTTACATCTGTTCATTCCCTTTCTTATTCATTCATTGTGTTTCATTCTATAATTTAATCTTATATCTTCCATTTGTATTCTTATAATAATAATGATAATAATATGATTGATTATGGACTTAAATGATACGATTATCTTTCAATTAAAAATTGAAACAATTTTGTTAATAACTGTGTAATGATACATAATTATCAATGTAATATTTATTAGCAAAATTCGATTTCATTTATTGCAATTTAAATGTGAATAAATGAGCTATAGCTCAATTTGATTCTATGAAATTTGCAAGTGAGGATTAATACATCAGTTAAGATTTGAAACAAATAAAAAATATTTGGGATCATTTTGTTTTTTCTCTCACTTAAATGTGTAAATATGTTCACATACATTTTTAACTATGCAAGTGCATGGGTAACTTGTGCGCTATTTCATTCCATAATTTAATCTTATGTTTGTCATTTGTCATCTTATAGTAATATTAATAATAATTTAATTGATTAAAGACTTAAACGCAATGGTTATATTTCAGTTAAAATTTAAAATAATTTTGATAATAATTGTGTAATGATACGTCAATATTAATATCATATTTATGAGCGTAATTCAATTTCAATTTCATTGCATTAGTTGTATCTCAAATTGCCTAAACTACCTTATCTCATTCATTGTTCTTAAATGTAAGAATTTTCAAGGAACATGAATCACATGACATGATTACATGATCTATGAACCATGATGATGATCTTTGTAACCCTTACTTTTCTTTTGCCACATATGGATATATCATTAAACCAAAATTTTGGCTGAAAGAGATATATATAATAAACTAAAAGACTAATTTATATTATTTGTTTAAGTTATTATATTACATGTAAAAGTTAATTACATATTAAGAAACCATTATACATTAAAAAAAATATTTCAAATGAAAATTTTAATAAATAAATCATATATAAGGGGAGGAAATATATTATAATTGTTTTATAACTTATAATTGATTGATGAAGGAAATATATTTCCAAAATAAATGAATTAATATAAAATTAAATGATAAATAAAAATATTCTTTAAAGTGCATTTTCATTGACTTTTGTTTATTTTGTTGATATGTTCTTATTTTATATATTAGTTCTCATTTTTCATTGATTTTATGTTTATTTTTTCATAGATTTATTTATTTTGTAGTTACTCAAAAAGAAATAACAAACTAAATTATAACAAATTTTGTTTGCAAATCCAAAGCACATGAAATATTTAAATATACATCTTTGAATACACTTGATTTATTTTATTTTGTTTCTTACATTTGTTATTAACATTGCAGAGATAACAATATCAGTTTTGCTACTGTAATAAAAATTGTGAAACTCATGGTTTTTTGACCAAATATTTATTTACATCATATGAGTTCATAGTATTATGGTAATGATAGTTTATACTCAATTATATATTATCATGCCTTATTATACATATCTGATCAATATGTTGTATGATTTGCCAATTTATGGATGATTAATATATTATCATGTCTTACTATGCGACAAAAGTTATGAAAATATTATGTCATTACATGATAGAAAACATATCCAATGAAATTAATTCATAATGATTGTGTTTCTATATATTTTATCAAATTATTACACAATATTAGTAATATATATTTAATAATATTAATACTTATGTGCTTCTAAATATTCGTCAAAATCATTCTGTCTCATGCGAATGCTCAAGTAATATGTGTATTCTTAACTATATGAATGCACGGGGTAACATGAGTGTTCGTAATAGAGGTGGCAAAAATTATGCACCTGTTAGAACTAATGGATTTAAATGGATATAATCCAATGAATAATGTTGATAATCCATCCATTATATCCAATGGATATCCATGAATATATTAATTTGGATGGATATCCAACCCATCCAAAAATAAATAAAAAATGATTTTCTTTGCATTTTCAATTTCATTTAATATTTAAGAAAACTAAATTCAAGAAAATCCATCCATGATTCTCACTCTCACTTTTAATATTTTATTAAATTGATATTAATTATAGGAAATGTGTATGTAGTTAATATTAAAATTTATTCTTAAGGGCATAACATATAAGTTATGATAGAAATGTATGCATTGACCAATGTATGAGTTTTATACACTGTCATTGCATCATCCGCCGCTTATATTTAATTATCATTGACTATTAAAAAAAGTAATCTAAATGAATGATGAATGATGAATAATATAGTGATTATGTATAAATCTTTATAATGACAATGTATAAGTATTACACTCTACAAATATTTGTTAAATAATTTACACATAGAACCTTAACAAAACATGCTCATAGAATTTTGAAAAAAGTATATTTCTATAAAAGTTTAAAAAATCAATTTTTAAAATTTGATTTCTAAATAATTTTAGAAGTGTTTTTTTTTAAAATGTAATTTTACAAAATGTTTAGTTTAAATAATAGTTTTTAAAATAATGATTTTCTTCAATTGATTTTTTTAGTTCCACTAATAAAATTCAAATGGATTGGATATTCATCAGTCCAAATCCATGAAAATGGAGTTATGGATAAATTGAATGGATTAGAATCCATTGGATATGGATGGATTGAATAACTTAAAATGTAGTGTAAATGGATTTATATGGATTAATGGATGACTTTCCATCCATCCATTTGCATCCAAATCTAATTCCATCCAAATCCAATTCCATCCAAATTCATCCATTTGCCACCCCTAGTTCTTAACCATGTGAATAAACGGATAACATGTGCGTTTCTTAATCATGAGAATGTACATTTAACATATGAAGGCAATACATTCCACCATAAATTAGACCTATAAAATAGACCATGATTAGCCAACTTATATGCACATTTGTTTCCCCCTCTCTGAAGATGTGAGAAATTTTGAAGTTCAAGTTAGAGATAGAAGCTTTACAGACATTCCACTTATTTAACAGCTTCCAAGGAAGCGAGGCTTTGCTGTTGAAAATATTAACGGCCATAGAGGAGTCACACTCCAACCAAATATTAGACCACCCCTGTTTTATAGCTAAATCAATAGATATTAAGGCAACACTGAACTATGCGAAAATGGCAGAATGAATACCTAAGAAAGTTGCAAAAGCACCCAAGAAATTACCATGATGATCACGGTATATCCCACCCCATCAGAATAACCAGGGGAACCGTGAGCCGCACCATCAGTGTTGATTTTTATCCAATTTGGAGTAGGAGGTAACCAGATTACTTCGGTTATTGAAGGAGACTTGCAGGGTCTAACCGACAGATTCAAAGCTTTAAACATGCAAAATTATTGTAGAGAGTTCTTACCAGTTGCTGAAGTGAGGGTACCGGAAAGATTAACTTCCCTTTTGATTCTGGAAATTGCCTGAGCAAGGTAGATCTTCTTGTCTTCAAATCTAGTTTTATTACGACAAAGCCAGATTGTATGGATAGTGTAGATAATGCAGGCAAAGAGCATCTCATTCATTTGCTTACTCCAACTATTATTGTAGATGGAAAATAAAGCAAAGACAGAAGAAGTATCAATGGAGATTGCCAGATGAGAACCGAGCCAATTCCACAAGTAAATAGCAAAAGGACAAGTCAAGAAGAGATGAGAGGAGTCTTCAGTGTTAGATCTGCAAAGACTGCACATAGATCCCATATAGCAACCACGTTTTTGAAGATTATCATCAGTCGGCATTTTTCCATTCAAGAGCCTCCAAGTAATAAAGGACTTCGAAGGAGGGATGAAATTGAACAAGATGTTATTACGCCAATTGTTAGGACTGTTGGAGTGAGATAGGCTATCATAAGCTAACTTAGCAGTTAGGATACCGTCAGAAGAGAACAAATAAGGGGATCTTGCATAGATAATCCACCTCTATGACACGGTTTTTTTGATTTCAATAAAAAAATTCTATTCTTATTTCATGTTTTTATTTTCAAAAACTAATTTTTATTTCCATGTGTTTCATTTCTTTAAAATATGTTTGTTATTATCATTTTCACTTTGAAAAGTTTTCAGTCTAAATTTCACAAATGATGACAATTCCTCTTGCACAAATAATACTTGCATATTCTTTTAAACAAATTTTATGTCAACAATACTTTCAACATCAATTTTTGGGATTGGTCATTAGCTAGCACAAAAACATGCAAAAGATCATAATGAACATCATTCACTTGTGAGTTCTCTCCAAAAAATTAAAATAAATTAGTAAAATATAATAGTGCTCTATAATTTAATTAGGTTGCAGTAACTTTAATGTGGGGAAATTTTTATCTCAGAGTCATATGTTACCACATTCATCATCAAACTATTTCAACAATACCATTAAGAGTAATGAAGAAAAGTTGATATGTTGAGAGAGAAATAAATAAATTCTATTATTAAGATGTGTGAGTCTAAACGAGAGAAAAACTTTTTGATTGATTTTGACATTTTGTTGAATAATAGAGAGGGTAATTGAAAAATATATTTCATTCATTCCATATTTTTTGAATTTTGGGGATGGTTTTGAAGCTAATTTATTTAAAAAAAATTGATGATTGGTCTCAAACAAGCTCCTAGTCAGATATTTGGTGTGGTAATCAATGTTCAAGAGATCATTTCCTAGGTTATATCTTCTAGCTCTTTATAGACAGGATACACTGGCAGAATGTGGAGAATGTTTGGAAGTGGAAGATTAAGTGGACATTATTAGATTGAGAGGATAATTATGTTGCAAATATTAAGGGGTAAGCGGTTCCAGTTTAAATCGTGAAATCGATAGAATCGAACTGAACCACGAAATGCGGTTTGGTTCCGCGGTTCGGTTCAGTTCACGATTCTGGAAATTTTGGAACCGAACCGTATACTAAAAAATATTTTTTTTTATATATCTGGATGGTTAGGATTTAAAGTTATGAGATAAAATACAATTTAGAATTATTAATACGTATAGGCTATAAATAAGAGGCAAATAGAAAAAAATAAATAAGTAAACAAACATAAATATCTATTGTGTATATGTACTGTCCATCACTCCATTGAGAAGAAAGAAAAAAAATTAAAAAACTAGTATTCACTAATCACTATCCAAGGATGAAAATAATTACAGTGAAGAATAAAAAAGAAAATAAAAGAAACAAAGTAAAGAAACAAAAAAAAACCTAAAGAAAGAAACTAAGAATAAAAGAAGAGGAGAAAGAGGGTCAGCAGGAGTAGGAGTTGCAAAATCAGAGAGAAGAAGAAAGAAAGAAAGAGAAAAAGAAAGAAAAGAGAGAAGAATGAAAAAAAACAGAGAAAGGTGAAGACCCAACATCTAGCTTCCCCCGTGGGACTCCATAGACCTTGCTTCTCGTCATTCATAATCCTCAATATAAAAAAATTACATGCATATTCAAAACCTTGTATCTCTATCTCTATTATACATACATTTCTACTTTTGTTATTCAATACCTTGTATGACCTAAACCCTCTATCTTTTTCAATGTTAGGAAAAAAATTGTAAAATTAAGTAATGAGATAATATATGCATTAACTAGAAATTATTTTGTAGTATATATTCTCCTTACAAGATTAGAAAAAAAACATCAAAATATATTGCATAATCTTTATTATAATTAGAGTTTGGTGATGATAAGTAATTGATGCTAGATAAGGGAATGAAATATTAAAAATATCAGGACACTGAAAAGCAATACATGGCTAGCAAAAATAATAATTCAATGTTATTTTCTACTTTTCTATGCATTGTGTTTACGTGTTTACTAACTATGTATTTCTTAAAAACATTCTGAATCAAGAAATATGAGTAAAACGTCAAATAAAAGTGAACTGAGGTTGGTAGTGCACCAACTCCCACAGAAAAATGTCAGGAAAAAGCAAGGTGATGATGATCCATTTGATATTTTGAAATGGTGGAGAGGCAAGTCAGTCAAGTACCATGTTCTTTCACGCATGGCTAGGAATATATTAGTTATTCCAGTTTCTACAGTGTCTTATGAGAGTGCATTTAACACTAGAGGTCACATTCTTGACTCATGTCGTATATTACGCCCCACCACGGTTTAGGCTTTGATTTGTGCTCAAAATTGGTTGAAGAAACAACCTAAGAAGATTTATTTTTCAAGTCATGTAGTTGAAGCTGAATCAGGTATTGTAATAAATTTGTATTGTTAGTTATCATAAGTATTTATTGAAATCTTTTATACTTATATTGATGTTTGTTTTATTTCAATATTTTATTAGATTTGGCAGTAGGCATCAGTGGATTAAAGGAATAAGATAATATCATTGGTGGACCAATGCATGATGATCAATGTATCAATTTAAATTAAGGTAATATATTGTTGAATAAGTTACTATTTATCACAATTGCTTTGCAAGACCACCGACTCATTGATGAATATGTCATTGTTTAGTGTTTATTACAATTGGCCAATTGCATTTCACTATTGAATATATCAATGATCAAAGTTTATCATTTTGATATGAAATTATGGAGTAGATGCATATTTCTTTTTAGAACTTGAGGACATTACTGATGTTGATTTCTATATCAAGTTGGCCTAAAAAGAATCCATTATTTTACTTCCCATTAGGTGTTATTGTTGTTGGACATTGCCAAAGATTTTGTGGACTAAAATTTCAAGTTGTTAGTATGTTGATTTGTTGAATTATTATTATTTTACTAGAAAGAGTATTGAACTTAATATTAAACAATTTATTATTGATGAGTTAAGTATTTATTTAGTTTATTCTATACTTTCCAGATTTTGTTCAATTATTTTCTAAATGATTTTTTTTTAAATAAGTTGAAAAACCATGGTACTGAAAGTTCGGTTCCTAAATAAATTTTGCGGTTAATCTAGTAGAACTGATCCATATCTTTATGTTCGGTTTGATCACTAAATCACATCAAAAACCGAATTGAATCAAACTTTTACACCCCTAACAAATATGTGCTTGCATTAACTCCTTTAAATGCATCAGATATGTAGTCAAATCTTCATATTTAGAATCTTTGGCTAATATTCCAGCAGCTATGCATTTGGTAAATCTAGGAAAGCTAATTGGAAACTACCTAATTCAGAATTGTTGGAATTCCTTAGTTCCATGTAAGGTTTGTTGCTTTATTTGGAAAATTTCTAAACAAATGATACTAAGGATGCATTGTTTTCTTGTAACATTATCCATTCTACAAAAGATTTGGAATGTGTGTTGTGTCTTCATTGTAATGAGTCAATGGACCATTTGTTCATATATTGTAATTATGTTGTTAATGTTTGGTTTTCATTTTATGCTTGGCTGAATATTCCGGTTATTATTCCTCCAACTATTCCAGAATTATTATTTCTTCATATCTCTTATTGACGGGTAAACATCTATTGTTTCACAGTTTGTATTACTGTATGTGTCATGAGCTTGTAATTGATTAGAAAAAATATATTTAAGTTAAAATTTAGTTGTTAAGTATTTTCTAACCAATCATAAATTCATGCCACATGAAGTGATATAAATTGTTGAACAACAAATATGCTTCCCTTATTTGGCGACCTCAAAAAGGGAAAAATTGTGAAGAATATTGTGGTTTAGTATTTTTTGGTCTTTGGGGCTTTTCATAATTATACTATGTTCAATGATAAGAAGATTACTTATTTTCAATTGATAGATTTAATCCAAGTTAGATCTTGATATTGGTATTCAACTGTTGTGGGGAATTAGGCTTTGTCGTTTCATATTTAGTGCTCATATATTAGATTTTGTATGTTCTAACTTTTGTAATCTTAATTAGTTCTTGTCCTTATTTGTATTGGATTGGTACCCTTGTGCCTTTTTAATACATTCATTTTATTGTTTAAAAAAAATGTTATTCACTCATTTTAAGAAATTATTAAATGATGCAAAAATTTGATATCATTTGACTAAAATAATCAAATTTAATCCATATTGAAAATTGAATTAGAAAAGTGAAGAAATAGAGTTGGAAAAGATGAATAATAAATAAGAGTATAATGAGAAAATAAAGTATATATATGTATTGTGTTTCCAAAACATCAATAAGTTTGGAATAAACTAAAAAGGTTAAAACAAGAAAATATATTGAGTGAAACAACTAACAAAAGTGCTAAAAACTTTAAAAAAAAATATCAATGCTTCATTATTATGTAAATGATATTTTCTCATTTTCTTAGTAAATTGTTATTTGAACTCTATCACATAGTCAACTACATTATCAAAGGTCCTCTATATATTGGAGAATCAATACCAGAGTTTTTGTTAGAAATTGTTTCCAGAAGTTTTAGCACACTCAATGGTAGAAAATAAATTACAAATTTCACATTTATCTTTTTTTATGATTTCACTCTTTCTATTCAATGTTTTCTACTATCTCCCCAATCATATCACAAGCAAGAAACAATGGAGTAGACATAATGTGGTGTTGGATTGTGGGAGGACAATATAACATTATATATGATAGGTAGAAGGATAGAGATAAGTTTATACTATGCAAAAAAAAAATGGATGTTCCATTACATAACTTTATATTCTTATTGCATGGACAAAAGGAAGTATCAAGAAATAAGTTTAGTTGGCATTTATTAGAAGAGTTTAAAATCTATGCACTGACAGTATAAAGTTTTTTACACTGTCGGCACATCATTCACCATTGATTTGTAATAATTTTGTTTGAAAATGAATATTAGCTAACATATGAATGGTAGAGATTCGCTGACAGTATAAAAAACACTTACACTGTCAGTGCATGCCATCCTGACCCACCAAGGTGCGTGGGCAGGCAGCTTCCCCCTATAGTAGGCTAATGTGCAAAAATCCATTCTGCACAACCGGACACCCTTTTCTCTGGGAAGACATACTAGGTTTTTTTAGGCTAGAAGTTGTATTTTGTCCTGATTTTTTGCACACGTGCTTATAAGAATGGGAGCTAGTGGTCTATGAACATATTAAATCCTTATTAAAAATATATTATTTGAGCACCGGTGATGCAACATGTAGCTCTTTATTTTGACATGTTGATTTTGGGACAAATTCCAAAATTTGTTGTGTTCCACATTGAAAAATGGGAATGACACATTGTTGCATATTCTCAAGCTGCTATGGTAAAGCCTCTAAAGTGCAATTGGAATGGAGCTTTAGACCAATCAATTTTCTTTCCACCAGAAGCCCAACTATCTCCATTCCATAAGGTTGCTTCTGCAGCCATTGGACCCTTTGGGAATCTTGCACCATTCTTGTTCAAGTACACTCTAATAGCCTTTTTGTCCACCAACAACCTTAATCATTAAAGGACAATTATAAGTCACTATTACACTTCATTCACTTAAAATTGTATAAACCTTATGTGTAATGCTTAATTTGCACTTTAGAGGGTTAAGGTAAATTGGTCTTACTTTATTTCTTTTTTGTTCCATAGAATCGCATAATTGTGGAAATCTTTAGTGGGATCAAATTGAAGTTTTATTCGTTGTTCTCTACCACCTGAATCACCGGCATATATATTTGTTTGTAAAATAAATGGAGGTCCATCGGTACCCAAAAACTCAAAGTCAATCTCATCATGATTTCCATGCAAATTTTTGGTGTCTGAGGTTAACTGCAATTAACCACACAATTAGGGGTGTTAATTTAATAATAGTAATTCACATTTGTATTCCATTTTAATATAAGTTTGAATTTTTTTTATCAACAATTAGAAAATTAAGTGGTTGGTTTTGCAAGTTTAAGGATAAAGTAGTACATAAAATTTCTATAGTAGTACAAAGATTATTATAGCATAATAATAACAATATTACCATTAAACACATTTTTAAACCATGGGATTTTCTCCTTTAGTGCGTTAAAAAAATTTAGATAAGCAACTTCACAATTAAATCCAAACCTACAGTTAAAGTAGTTCAAATTGATTTTACTTTAATTTTGTATTTAGCTTATACTTAGAAATTTATTAATTGATTTTGTGGATAGTGGAATTTAAATACTTACATAAAAGGTAGAAACAACTCCAGGAGAACGTTGAGTTGGCAACTTAATCAACATTTCAAAGAACCCTGAAGTGAATCTCATCTTCGATGTGATCCCAGATCCTGCAATATAATTGGGATTGTAGAGAATTTTCCAATAACAAAAAAAAATATTCAAACAGAAACAAAAAAAATATATACTTTTATTAAAAAACTAAGTTTATTACCTCTTGAAATATTAAATTTTTAATTCTCCAATGTAGAATATTTTTTACTCTTATCCTCAGCAGCAAGGGAAAGGATAAGAAAATCCCAAAATAAAATATTTTCTTCACCTTATTTTGAAATTTAGCAATAAAACCAAATAATTGGGACAAAATAAACGAAATTAAATGTTTCTATAAAGCTAATATATATTATTTAAACACCGTTGTGCTGAATATAATTCCATGCACTAAAAGATATGTAACACCCCAGTTATGTCATGCGATCTCCCCGACCGAGGACTACACTGAGCGTGTTACCGGTAACATCGCAGTAATGTCATGCGACCTCCCCGGCCCATGACTACACTGAGCGTGTTACCCACCAGCTTAAATATGCCCTACAGTATTTTTTTTTCCCCACAAATAGAGTTCGCGACTCGAACTCATGACCTCAGAGATAATTGGTCATTATTCACATGAGTTACTACCATTAAGCTATCAACAAAGCAACTCAAAACGTAACAAAGGAGAAGAGAACCTGTTCTCTGATCCAATGAAAGTTGAATTTCATTTCCATTATCAAGCTTGGTAAAATGATCATTGCCATACTTCACAACATAGTTTTTATCAAAATTAAGGCCTTGAGCATTCTCCAAATGATAGGTGACACAAAATACAAGAGAAACAAAAGCATAGGAGATTATAAAAAACTTCATTATAAAATATTGGAATTGATCTAGGGGATATTGCTTAAATAGAAGAAGTAAGTTCATGAGTTGGATATCAAAATTTAACAATAATCAAATTATTGTAGATAAAGTATATGTTGGATTTATTCAAGTGTGAAGTCTCATATTGGATATGCATGGAGAAGTGAAAGACTTTATAAGTAGAAAAGACCTATAAAATTAATGTCTTAAGGTTTTTGTTCAAGACGTGGTGTTTCACTTACATTTTTGTAGGAAAAAATGCAAATATTTTTTGTAAATATTTAATTATTATATTAATCATTAATTATTATTTTTACAAACTACATAGTATTTATTTAATATTTATTTATTTCCTTATCCATTGTTATTATATATTTAAATTAAGAAGGAAAGTATTTAAAACAATTAAATAAAGATGTAATAAAGTAAAGATAAACATAAAAAAAACAAAGGGAAGCCCCAGTGTGATATCAGAAAAGACACGTACAAAAATATTATTGGTTTTTATCAAAATACCCTTGTCACTTTAGAGAAAGTCCATTAACTTTAAATTACTAAAATCCCCAAGTTTAATAAAATTACTTTATTCATCTTGTAAATTACTTGAAATCGCTAAAATACCCCTGAGATAAAATATTCTACTATAACACAACATTGGAAATTACTAAAATACTCCAAGTTGGTAAAATTGTTCTACTCATCATATTAAAAACACTTGAAATTACTAAAACACTCCAAGTTGGATAAAAATAGTTTTAGCATTATAAAATATTGGAAATTGCTAAAATGGCTTGAGTTAGATAAAAATAAATTAGAATTTGTATAACACCATAAAAATGACAAAAAGTAGCTCGATTTGGACAATAACTCATTAAAAGTTTTATAAGTGTTATGAAAATGACAAAATTCCTATATTTGGGCAATAACTTTTTAAAACTTTTATATGCCTCTAACAATACTAAAATGCCCATGTTTGAAAAAAATTAATTTATTTTTATTGAAGCAACAAAATTGCTCAAATACCCTTGGTTGAGCAAAACATATATTATGTTTATAAAAGCTTGAAAAATATTGAAATGCCCTTATTCTTTTTCTGCTATATAAAAATGGGTATGAGAAAATTAGATGCTCATACAAAGTTATAAAGCATAAAATAAAATGTCAATTTGACAATAAACTTAGTAAAATTGCATTTCATATAAAGATTTTCCATATAAAGTTTGGGAAGAGTTTTTCCATATAAAATTGCAACATGACATTTAACCAGTTAAAACTGTTTCATACCAGCCAGTTAAATCGGTCAACTGGTCAATTGGTCACAATATTAGTACGGTATAATAATTATATTGGTCATCCAATCATGTTGGTCAAAACTGGCTAAAACCGATAAAAATTGGTCATACCTGTCGGTTTTCAATTGAACCGTATCGGTATGAAAAAATATTGATTTTTTATTGATTATTTAACATTAATGTTAATATATTGGATTTTTTTTAATAAAAATAAAAAAATATTGGTTAGGATTTAAAGTTAGGAGATAAAATATTATTTGAAATTATTAATACATATAAACTATAAATAAGAAGTAAATAGAAAAAATAAATAAGTAAACATAGACCTTCTTCTCGTCATTCATAATCCTCATTCACAACCTATCCTTTCAATACACCATTCAAAGACCCAGTGACCGAGGTAATGTAAAAAAATTATATGCATAATCAAAACCTTATATCTTTATCTCTATTACACATATACTTTTACTTTTGTTATTTAATACCTTGTATGATCTAAACCCTCTATCTCTTTCCCTGGTAGGGAAAAAAAGTTCTAAAATTAAGTAAAAGAAGATAATATATGCATTAATAGAAATTCTTTTGTAGTATATATTCTTCTTTCAAGATTAGGAAAAACATTAACATATATAGCATAATCTTTGTTATAATTAGAATTTGATGATGATAAATAATTGATGCTAAATAAGGGAATGAAATATTAAAAATATCACGACACTGAAAAGGAATACATGGCTGGTAAAAAAATAATTCAATGTTATTTTCTACTTTTCTATGTATTATGTTTACTAATTATGTATTTCTTAAAAAAAATTGAATCGAGAAATATGAATAAAACCCCGAATACAAGTGAAACTGAAGTTGGTAGTGCACCATCTCCCACAGAAAAAATGTGAGGAAAAAGCAAGGTGATATAAAGAAAAGTGAGTTGGATAGATAATTGGATGATTATTTTGAGGAACTACCTAATGATGATTCATTTGATATTTTGAAATGGTGGAGAGGCAAGTTAGTCAAGTACCATGTTCTTTCACTCATGACCAGAGATATATTAGCTATTCCAATTTCCACAGTGTCTTCCGAAAGTGCATTTAGCAGTGGAGGTTGCGTTCTTGACTCATATCGTAGTTTATTGCACCCCTCCATGGTTGAGGCTTTGATTTGTGCTCAAAATTGGTTAAAGAAACAACCTAAGAAGATTAATTTTTAAGTCATGTAGTTGAAGTTGAATCCGGTATTGTAATAAATTTTGTATTGTTAGTTATTATAAGTTTTTATTTGAAATCTTTTATACTTATATTGGTATTCGTTTTATTTCAATATTTTATTAGAGTTAGCAGTATGTATCAATAGATTATATGAACAAGATAATGTCATTGGCGGACCAATGCCCAATGAACAATGTGTTAATTTAAATTAAGGTAATATATTGTTGAATAAGTTACTATTTATTACAATTGCTTTACAGGACACGACTCATTGTGGAATATGTCATTGTTTAGTGTTTATTACAATTAGCCAATTGCATTTCACTGTTGAATATGTCAATGATCAAAGTTTATCATTTTGATTGGAAATTATGGAGCGTATGCATATTACTTTTTAGAACTTCAGGACATTATTGATGTGGACTTCTATAACAAGCTGGCCAAAAAAGAATCCATAATTTTACTTCTTAGTAAGTCTTACTATTGTTGGACATTGTCTAAGATTTTGTGGACTAAAATTTCAATTCTGTAGTATGTTGATTGTTGAATTATTATTGTTTTACTAGAAAAAGTACTGAACTTAATATTGAACAATTTATTATTGATGAGTTTAGTATTTATTTAGTTGATTCTATACTTTCCAGATTTTGTTCAATTATTTCCTAAAGAATTTTTTTAAATAAGTTGAAAAACCATGGAACCGAACCGTTCATTAATGGTTCGGTTCCTAAATAAAATTTGTGGTTTATCTAGTAGAACCGAACCATATCCTTATGTTCGGTTTGGTAACTAAGTTGCATAAAAAACTGAGCCGAACTTTTAAACCCCTACAAGATATGTGTGCTTGCATTAACTCCTTTAAATGCGTCAGAGACATAGTTGATCCATGGATTTGGAAGCTGAATGATTTGGAGGCTAATGCCTTAAGGTTTTGGTTCAAGACATGGTGTCTTACTTGTGACTTTTCACTCTTCCCATACTCATATAACAATGAAATTCCCTGGTGGTTGGAGGCTCCCCGGTCACAGTCTGGTTCAACAGTAGTCAAATCTTCATATTTAGAATCTTTGCCTAATATTTCAACAGCTATGCATTTGGTAAATCTAGAAAATCTGATTGGAAACTACCTAATTCAGAATTGTTAGAATTCCTTAGTTCCATCCAAGGTTTGTTGCTTTATTTGGAAAATTGCTAAACAAAGAATTCCTACTAAGGATGCATTGTTTTGTCGTAACATTATCCATTCTACAGAAGATTTGGAATGTGCATTGTGTCTTCATTGTAATGAGTCAATGGATCATTTGTTCATCTGTTGTAATTATGTTGTTAGTGTTTGGTTTGCATTTTATGGTTGGCTCAAGATTTCAGTAATTATTCCTCAAACTATTCTAGAATTGTTATTTCTTCACGATTCTTATTGGCGGCCTCAAAAAGGAAAGAAACTGTGGAGAATGTTATGGTTTCGTATTTTTTGGTCTTTTTGGCTTTTGCATAATGATACTATGTTCAATGATAAGAAAATTACTTATTTTCAATTGATAGATTTAATCCAAGTTAGATCTTGGTATTGGTATTCAGCTGTTGTGGGGAATTAGGCTTTGTCGTTTCATATTTAGTGCTCATATATTAGATTTTGTATGTTCTAACTTCTGTAAACTTAATTAGTTCTTGTTCTTGTTTGTATTGGGTTGATATCATTGTGCCTTTTTAATACATTCATTTTACTGTTTTAAAAAAAAAAGTTATTCACATATTTTAAGAAATTATTAAATGATGCAAAAATTTGATATTATTTGACCAAAATAATCAAATTTAATGCATATTGAAAATTGACTTAGAAAAAAGAAGAAATAGAGTTGGAAAAACGAATAATAAATAAGAGTATAATGAGAAAATAAAATATATATGTATTGGGTTTCCAAAACATCAATAGATTTGAAATAAACTGAAAAAGTTAAAACAAGAACACACATTGAGCGAATGAAGTAACAAAAGTGCTAAAATCTTTAAAAAAATATCAATGCTTCATTATTGAAAATGTTAGAAATGATATTTTCTTATTTTCAGAATTTCCAGAAATGAAGGTCATGTTTTTTAAAATATGAAATGAAAACAACAATGTAAACATATTTTCACCCTCCTTTTTTAATTTCATTAAAAATGGAAATAAAAAATAGTGAAGGGAAACACTTTCTCACAAGAAGTTATGAAGTCTAGAATAAAATAAGTAGATGAGATTTTTATTTTTAAAACAAGATGATTGAATTTAGCGACAATTATAATTGTGACTGGATTTAGTAGTTTCATCATTCTATTTATCTTGTGTGAATAAAAAAATTATTAGTGAAACAACTCCTCCTCCCACCTTCCCCTACCCTACCAACCCTAAGCATCGATTTTGATGTTTAGATTTCAAGTTTAGTTTTCAATTTAGTCTTCCAACCAAAAACATTTCCAAATAATCATTTATCCTTTTAATGATTATCAATTAATAATAATTGTTTTATTGTTGGCCTATAAATAGATGAATAAGGGTAGAAATAGACAGACGTCGGGATTGTTTACTTTTAGTTCAATCAATTAGATAGTAATCTCTTTAGATTGGAAAAAAATCATTTTTGTTAGAATATATGTTTGTCCCGTTTTTTGGTCTAATATTAGAAATACAATAGGTTGGAGTCGCCACAGCACTTCTACGATCAAATTGTAGAAAGTTCTCTTATGCCTATTTTGGAATGCATTGGTCTTTAAATTCGAAATATGGACTCGAAAATCGGTTAGATATTAGGAAAGTATTAACATCCCATTTGAATGTATTAGATGATACTCTCATTAATTGCATGGACTGATTTAAAACCCAAAGTTGTTTAATTATTTATTTATTAAGGAAAAACTTATTCTGTAACTTTTGTCTCTAACTAGATTAATTATTCTCCGATGTATCCCCATGAGTAATAGAAAATAAGACTACACAGTTCTAGGATAGAAAAAGTTGTCTTGTTGGTTTGTGTATTTCATCTTAAGATTTGGAGAGAATAAACAATGTTTAGTTGTAGTTCGTCATTCCCACCTTAAGAGAGTGAAGTACAATCCTATGTCTGGTATCACTTCTCAACTTAAGGAGGGTGAAAGCACGACCTTTATAGCAAACATTTTTCAATCTTTAAAGGTTTTTATTATAAGGTTTAAATTGATGGTCAATCATTTTTCATTATTTGCTCACGTATCTCAAAAAAAAATTGAAGTATATCCTTATGTACGCTATCAAATCTTAACTTAGGGTGGATGATATGACATTCAAATTTAAAGAGCATTTTTCACGTTGTGATAAGAATTGCTTAAGATTAGGATTATTTTGTCAGAGACATTCGTTGAGAATTATCATTGGATTTTTGTTTTTCTTTTGCATTTTGAGCAAGGAACATTCATTATATTCTCTTATCCTTCAGTAGTAGTGTATGGATATATTATTTGTATAATAGTTGAATGCTAAAGAAAGTAATTTAAAAACTACCATGCTCAAGGCTATTCACATATTATGGGTTATTTGGAAATAACATCATTCCATAATGTCTAGGTTCAAATGGGGTGACTAGGGATATGTTTATCGTGCTAGAGAATTCAAAGATTCATTGTTTCATTATAAAAGTCTTCTTGAAGATCAACATTATATTGGGTTTTATATTTGCATATCCTCCATTTTATTTTAATTCTTGAATAAAAAATTTCACATTAATGCATGAATTAATTTATATTTTGGTTATTTTTGTTGTGATTTTGGATTGATATGAGTGACGAAGTATAGTACCAAATGATAAATTTACTCAATCAATACATTAGTCTATAATTATTAAAAATATACACATTGTAAAATAAATTTTTATTCTCGAGAGAGAAACACGAGTGATTGTATGAGTGGTTGACTTTGACTAGGGGTCCTCAAATGAGGAGAAATTTTCAAGCCATTGTAGCTTTCCCTCGAGTCCAATAATAGTTCTCTTAAAACCATTATAGCTTTTACCCGAGTCCAATAATAGTTCTCTTAAAACCGACCATTAACTAGTAGTCCCTTAGCAATGGAATAATGAATTGTATGCAGAAAAATGATTTATATTTATGCACGAGGTGCATGAAGTGGACTACTTTCCTTTTTATCTATGTTGCATGACCTAAAATGCAACCTTTGAATGATGCATGACATTCATATAATGCTAACCATGAGTTTATACTTAGAAAATATGCGTCATGTATATGAAGATGCATTTGATTTATTTTGGGATATATAAATTATATGCACTACAATTTTTGAATCATATGACACATAGGATGTAGTCAACAAATCCATGCCATTGTTTTTTAAATGCATGAAACTATTTGAAAATGCAATCTTAAATGCATATGATATGGAATGCATCAGACTATGATGTATGTGAAATGCTAGAAGATGTATGTAATGATTTATTTTTTGATTTTTTATGATAATGAATATGGAATTCTGTTGTAACTAATTACATTATATGGTGAGATGACATATTAGAATGCATGATATACTAATGTATAAAATGTAATGTTCAAGTGACCTATATTTTTTTATGAATGCATGCATGTATGAATAATTGGGTGTATGTATGGATGATGCATTTTTTTTATTTTTAAATATATGTATACATGAATGCATGAATGTATAAGGTGATTAATGATGAACATTTCTTTTAAAAGTATGTATACAAAAAAATAGTTCCTCCATAAATACTACAATATTGTGTCTTTTTGTTATGACAACCCTTTTCTCTTAATTTCTTGTTTCATGTTTTCTGCCAAATATATGATACAAGAAGTGAACAAAGATACATTAGCAATTATTTTTTTCCTAAAAGAGTTTCGACACTCCACTTTATTTTTCCAACCAAGGCAACCTTAAATTTTTCAAAATTCGATTTGAATAGTAATCAAGATACCCCCACTTCAACCCAACCAAAATATCAATCTAATTGTACTTTATTGCACTTAACACTCAAATGAATGAGTCAATGAATATTTGAATGATTTTATTTTGAATTAGTGTATGCATGGATGAAGTGTGTAATAATGTAAAAAGCATGTTACTTAGGATAATAGACTTTACGGAGTGTCATGATGGGTTGACATTTTTCATATAGTTTAGGCTAACCCTTAGCAAAGATGAGTTATTTGGTTTTTTCTATGACAGGTACTTATTTTGCATGCAAGTGAGATGTGCCTATGGTGTAGGGATACCAATATGCAATGATATCTTATACCAGTAGAACTTGAGATGACATTTAGTCACTTTATTTAAGGAAAAAATGTCTCAATTTAAGTTGAGAAAATGGGGTACATTGGCCATATTTTAGGGAATATCTAAAGGTCACAGTCCTAGAACAGAGTCTTAGGGTATCTATAGTATGCTCCTTATGGGGTTCTAGATTTCCATAAGGTCTGCATACTGTATCAACTCATAAATAAAGGAAACTCAAATACCAAAGGCTAAAAATGATGGGTATTTACCCCAAAGCTCCTAACTCATAATACTTCGGTGACAATATGTGTGGTCCACCATGTTAATATAAGTGAGACCTAAAGTCCATAACAACAAAGTGAATATCTCTCATATCCTAAATATATCTAACGCTCGAGTATAGGACATGCATGAGTGTGTAAAATGTAAGTGTATTGTGATGTGTGTGTTGGAAGCATGCAAGCATTATTTTTTAGTAAAAAATAAGTACATATGTACGAAGGAATAAATGCTATTAAAATAATTAAAAAGAAAAAATATGAAAGCATATTATGGTCCATGCAGTCAACAGTTTTAGAGTGACCAGCTATCACACCCCAGATCAAGGACATAAGAAGCACACTATGTTTATCCTTTCATATTTTAACGCCCCGGAAATTACTCCAATAATATTGCCTAAAAATGGTAAAAAAAAATTTGTAATGTAAAACTCCTTCATTTACATTTGACTCCTTTTTCGGGACATCACGTTAAGTAATCTAAAATGCGGAAAAGACGACAATAGTTCGTGGAATAATCCTTTATTGAAATTGACTGAAAACATTTATACAAAAATAAAGCGGAATACATCTTGGTCCAAATTGAAAATATATATAATAGTCTGGTTTATTCAAAACATCCAAAATACCCTACACAGATACCCGCCTCAAAGGCAAATAGAAATGGAAATGATCACTAGTGACTAGCTCCAGAGTTAGCGGGTGTACTAGGACGCTCGATGAGATCCTCCTCCGTCTCAGAATCAGAAGAGAGGTCTACCACCTCAATGGAGTCCTCTATACAGACCAACTCCACACAGTCTTCCTCTTCAGCTTCCAGCTCCTCTTCTGGGTTGTTGGACGAACCCTATGACTTTCTTCCCACTTCCGCATCTGCCTGAAGATTGGGCAACGTCCGTATAATAGCTCTCTTCTCCGGTGGGTAATTGGGCACATCGTCTATACTCCGTCTTCTAGTAGATGGTCCAACATCAGTGGGTCTGTGAGGAGTCACAGAATGAATGGATGGTGTAGTAGGTGCAAATCTCCAAGCAGGTAAGGTGAAAGAAGCCTCCAAGTTCACATGCTGTGAAGGGAAGCACGTCGTAGAGGCATCACAAACCATCTCCAGCTCTAAGGCACAAGGGCATGTGTAGGTGTATCGGTGTCTGTCACTACTCCATGTCCCCTCCTAGGACATCGAGAATCAGTAGCTCCGAATCCTTGTGGTACAATCCATCTAAACGGGAACGCGAACCAAAGACAAGCAGAAAGAAGAGAAAATAAGAGAGAGTAAGACATCTAATGAATATTATTCATTGACAGCATGGAATTACACGGAATATCACATCCAGACATACACACATGATATACACAATATATATCAGAGACATAATGCACAATGATGAATGACGTTATAACTTGAATCACGAGGATCAATATTCACACTCTCAATGTATGCATGATATGCTTATTTCATCTATCATTACACTAATATCCTCCCAATATACTATTCGGAAAAAACCAAGAGTACAGGTCTCATAACAAGCCGATTTGAACGCACCAAAATAAATTATTCCTCGCAAGGATGTATGATAGATCGAATCCGAAGAACCATCCATTTCAAGACGATGTCGTATCAAACACTTTCTGGGCATCCCTCTCATTGATCTTAATTGCAAAGAGGGATTGTCAGAGTGTCTAGTTTGCATTGTGAGAACTGTCAGGTCCAATAGAATACTTCATCCAGGAATACAAGGGACTCGTCTCACCTAGACTCTCCCTCAAGACTTTGCTGACGAATCACCGCCATTGTCGTCCCTCTCAACATCGCGGGGCTCGTTCGTCTCCAATAAATTTCCTCTCCACTACTTCGTTATTCATAATGCGTATACACACTAACCGAAGTTAGCCGATTAAATATTTTAACTAGTCTTTTATATTGATTGGCCCATCCTAAGACATCTCCCAAAGGAATGCTTCTTGTAGGACCCGATCTTACGTTATCACGTAATATATGAATAACATCCCTACCACTATGAACCATTGCTTAATTACCCTAGACGGCCACCTGGCCAAGCCTCTTACAGTCAGACGATCTCCCTAAGTGGTATCATGTAATCCTTTTTGGGCATTGCCCTGATCACGACATCACAGTCGAAAACCTTGCCCTAAATAGGCGCAAGAACAATGGTATTGGTATAAGTTTGTCAATTTGGGCACCAGACTCAATCATATGAGCTACGTATCTCCCAAGTGTAAATACACTTCACACTCAATCTAGGGCTATTGCCTAAGCAATAAATCAATCAAAAACAGTCACAATTTATGTATGTCTCTCGCCCAAGCGAGAGACTATGGCTCAAGCGACCAATTCATCAAAACAAACTCAATTTCCTGCATGGTTCTCGCTCGAGTGAGTGGATTGTCGCTCAAGCTAAAAATCCACCAAAAACTGGTCAAAGTCACCCTCTGGGTCTCGCCCGTGCAAGGTACTGTCGTTCGGGTGCCCAGAACTGCCCATAACAGGCTAAACGTTTGCCTGGCCCTCGCCCAAGCGACACTGGTTCGCCCAGGTGACAATTGGGGGCTTTAGCTACTTCCCCTCCCTCGCCCAGCCGAGGCTGGCTCGCCCAGGTGAGGGTAGTCTGGTTGCCAGGACTATTTCCTCGCCCTTTTGGGCTACTGGATCGAAAATCTCCATTGTTTCGATCCTTACGCATTTTAGTTTCTTGAGTGGTGTTCCTTCATGGATAACAACCAAAAGACTTGATATTTTATATTATCCTAGGGGCATATAGCCCTACAAAACATTTGTACTTAATCCAGACATGAAATCATTTGGTTAAGTATGGGTTTCTAACAAAAACATAAATAACTCCCAACTTTTGAGGTAGTTGGGAGCTTCATGTGTCATATTCGGACACCACTATGTTACAATGTATTTTCCCTCACCTTGGGTTGTAGCGCGGTTAGGTAGGTGTTTTCACAAGGACAAGAAGTCTTGGATAGAGTGAGGCATTGGTTGGGGCCAGAATCGCAAAAGGTGTGGGTATCCAAGTAGGCGAGTTGAGATATCAAACTGAGAGAGTAGGCTCAACGGATCCGAGAATGAAGTTCTTGTGTGTTGTATTGGAAGTGTGATTGTAAAAACAATTATATTTCATAATGAATAAAATTATCCAAAGATCATAGGGATAGGCCTGGATTTAGTTTGCATGTGGACCCACAAAGAACCAAGATAAAAGTCGTGTCTCATTCTTCTCAATCCTTAACTCTTTACATTTTTGTATTACTTGATTTACTTAATTGGACATGCATATCATTCTGAGTTATTTGCATATTTTGTTCTATGCATTTAATGTTCTTAATCATCTGTAAAAGTGCATATAAGTTTAGTTGAGTCTTGATAATCTTGGACATCAAGGAAAATAGTTTTTTAAAGAGCAAGAACAGATAATCAATTAGTTTCTTTAGTTAATTGATTATCTACAGAATGAGTTAATCGATTATATATGTTGTTAGTTGATTAAACAGTAAGGGAATTTGTTTAGTTGAGTATTGATAATCTTGGACATCAAGAAAAACAATTTTTTAAAGAACAAGAACTGGTAATCAATTAGTTTCTTTAGTTAATCGATTATCTACACAACGAGTTAATCGATTATATATATGTTGTTAATTGATTAAACAATAAGGGAATTTGTAATATTTGTTTGTTAATCAAGCAACGATAATTATATATTGTATCACCTATTCACCCTCCCCTCTAGGTGAGCTGCAGAGCCCTGTGGGACCCAACAAAATCATATATGCTATTTTTACAAGTACCCGTTGCAGGTATTTTAGCGGGTACCCACAGGGAGAATATTTTTCTAATCCCTAATTGTATCTAGTATTCAAGCCTTTTCATTTATGGATAAATAATTCTTTATTGAAGTCTTCAATAGTATTCACAATTTGTAGTCTTAGACATTAAAGATCCCTAAGAGATACACGGTGTTAGTTCAAGTGATATATGTTTGATTCCCCTTAAGCAAGGACCCGGTTCGAGTCTTATAGTTGAAAAAATATATATTGAGAGAGTTAGCCTCACATATCTATAGATGTTCCTGGCTTGGACAAGATTGTCTCCAATGCAAAGATACATGTGAGGGGGAAAAAATTCATAAGAAACATCCTTGATGTCAGCTTCTTTGATTTCACTTCATTAAATGCAATATAGTGGTTGGTTTGGTCTTTAATGTATGTCCTTGATTTTTTATATGTCAACGCCCCGAATGAGAGTAGCACACTTGCTTTAGGCATTTGGTAAAGCAGTACGTATATATTGTCTCATAATATGTATCACTCTATGTGTTATAGGTTTATAATTAGTCAAAAAAATACTTAATAATTAAATTTTAACTTAAATATATTTTTTTGACCAATTACAAACTCATATACATAGAATGACATAAGCTATGCTCCTGATAAAAAGCAATTACCTTGTTTGATATAACTATTGATACAGGGAAGAAAGTCACTTTGCATGTTATTACTGTATGCTACGTCTATTAAAATTTCATGTTACATGTCTCGGATTAATCAGTGTTTGTTAACAAGTCAAAAATAATATTTCATTTTAACTCCACGTGTTTAGATATAAGTAGAATAGGATAGGAATAAGAACAGGAATAAAGACATCAAGTTGGGACAGGTGATCTTTCTCATGTTCACTTACCTAAATGGTCATATGCACTTGCACTTGCCAATTCACATGCAAATAGATGACCCTCATATGATCATATTTGATTTTTAATTTGTCTTTGTAAAAATGATGTTGTATATTGAGTAGACAAATCATCTACCTTAATATTAGGTTAATTAAATCCTTAATATGTAGTTTTTATCAAAATATACTACTTATCATGGTCTTATCAATCTCCATCCTTTGATAATAACAAACATTAAAAAGTTTAAATTCATATTTAAATAATCAGGATAAAAATGAAACCCATTTTAAAGCATATTAATATTTTCATTGTGCAATCAAGTACATTGGATATTCTAAATAAATCATGCAAGATATATTAGAACATATTTGTAATATATAGTGTAGAATATATTAAAGCAGTAAAATGAAGAATATATATCAGAACAAGTACTCAAATTAGACATGTAAAAACATAAGCTCATTCATACTTGATTCAATAGATATTAGTGTCTTAAAGCAGAATCAAAAGCAATAATAAATACCATATTGAAGGTTCACTTTTAATTTATCAAAGATAAAGATATGAAGTGAAGTTCACATGAGTCAATTTAATTTACTTATCTCCCATTGGATTAATCATCTGATTAATCTTGAGAAGTTTTTCTTCCATTATAACAAAATCTTTTTATATATTCTCTTTCCCTTTTGAGTTCATCAAAAAGGTTTCGAGGAGGAGAAGAGAGTGACGTAGTGAACAAATTTATTGTTCGAGTCAAAAGAGACCACTTTGACCCTCCTTGTCTGATTCAAATAAAGAATTTGACTTTTCTTATGATGATTAATAAATGTGTACAAGAGTTAATGAATATATTTGTCTTAAAAGAACAAGTTAAATATTTTAAACAATAATTTGATTATCAAACTTTGTTTGTTTTGGCCTTTTGTGAGAGCTCAATTGATTGAGAATTTTATTCTTCTTACATGTGTTGTTGACTATAGAATTCTGACCCAAAAAAACTAACAAAGAATGCTCCAAAGTCTAAACCATCTTGTCCCAATGACAATTTTACAAATCCAAAGGTTAGATTTTGAGATATCCCTAAAATGCTGAACTTGTTCCAAAATACAAACTGTGTTCATTACATGATAAACATGTCTTTGAAATGCCTATTTGAACTTTGAACTTTGTTTACATCAGAGAAGAGAAATTGTTCCATGGAGCTAAACCATCAAAATTCATCTACCCAATTGAGAATATACCCAATTCTTTGATGTGGGTCATATTGGGGAGCACATTTTCTATCCAAAATGTGTTTCACTCCATGTACCTTTATTTCTTATTCGGGTCCAAGTATTCTTCATATATGTTGTCTCGCTAAAATGTTTGATTAGCATAGTGTTAAGATAAGAATGCTAGAACACAAACCCCTACTTTCAAAAAACATTTTTTTCCGTACAATCTTGTTTTAAATTAGAGTTGTAAGAAAACAAAATAGTTTTATGACACAACATTCACATTTTCAATGATTCAATCAATTTTTGAGAGAGAAATCTTCATATTATTGTTTAACGGTTTTTAAATGACATTTAGAACTTGGTATAAAGAGAAAAAAGTGTTTCAGGGTATTTTACAAATGTGAAGAAAAAAATTTACCCTCCTAAACCTAGGCTCGTACACTAAATCGCCACTTTTAGAAGAAAACAAATATAAGTATGACAAAGAATGATCCGTTTGCACCAAGTAAAGTTACATTAGTTACACTCAATCATAGGATAACGAGCACGGGTGAGTGCGGGTAGTGTTTTCCCGTGCCCAAACCCGCAATATTTGTGGGTTATAGACAATAACTTCAAAAAGGTTGAGAAAGTAAGCAATAGGACATAGAATCATATCAAAACATTACTTCTACAATTAGGAGCAACAAATGAGGGATTTAAAAGTTGCTACTAAGGCTAAATCCTTCAACTATCATAATATTTAAATTTTATAAACTCATTCTACTCCACTAACTAATTTATTAAACCAAACTTAAAAATTAAAAAATATATATAAAAATTGGGCGATCTAGTGCAAGACTCCTACTTAATGGAGTTTGTGGAGGGTATATGTACACAATCTTACCATCACTCGTGACCTCATGTTCAGTAAACAACAACGTTACTGTTGCGGGAAAGTAATGGTTAAAAACTTCCATTTCTAGCAAAATCTATTGTTTGGATAGATGACAAAATGTGATTTGGTGATTATGTCAAAACTTATACAGCCACTAGTTCAAAGTTAGATTCATCACTGGCTAAAGAATAGTAATATATTAATGATTCAAGAACTATTAAAACTACATCAATTTATAACTTATGGTCACCCTCTTTCTATACAGCCATGTGAATAATCTATTAAACAACCATCTACACTATTGTACAGGAACTGATACAGTTACCTGAAATATGGATTGGAATCTCTTTCACCATCCACAACAAGCTTCAACATTGTTCAACCAGTAGCAGACCTAAACAGAAGTGTTCCTCATGATTCCGCATACAATTTTCCAGACTCCGATACATCGAGGAATCCCGGGTTGTAAATACCCTTTCAAGAGGGTTTTGTTCAGTTGGGGCAATGTAGCACTTTGAGGTACATAACAGAACCATCCTTGTTATCAATGTTTCCTTTCCCACTTCGATTTGTCGCCCCTGTCTCTACGTTCTCCAAGTTGCCTTGGCTTGCTACCCCGAGAATTATGCCTTTGGGACCCGTATCCAGATGGCTGACCATCAAATGCTGATATCAGTTCTGGATCCCCGGCGCTGCCAGTATCACCTGAATCCCTACTTCCATCGATGTTTTCTTCGTATATGCTGCCACTGTCATCTTGGCGATCACGTGACTGTAAGATAGTAGGAGGTTGGCCTGTGAATGTCCGGGAGCCAGAAAGAACGATAGTTGGTGGGGCTGCCATTGATGAATTGGAAGATGCAACTTCAGGCTGTAAGCTTCCACTACCAGCTCTAGCACTCCCATCATTACCAGATCTTCCACTTTCTCTTTCACGAAATCTATCCCGAGGTCGACTGCAAGATGAGAAAAACAAAACAACAAGAAGACATCTATCATGCACAAATCAAAAAGAAAACAAAAAAAAAACTAGAGGATGATTAGTCAATCGCAAATAGTGTTGATCCCAAAGACGCAATATTGGGATAGCACATAGTGGGATGGCCAAAACAGCAAAGACTAGGAAAACCTAAGTAATCTTTACTATAAACATATAAATACTCAAATAGAAAATACATAAAATTAAAGACATTTAGAGTTAATATCCAAAATTCATTGTCACTGAATATTATACTTTGATAAATCATATGACAGAATAACAATAAGAACTAAGGTATATATATTGTTATTTGATAACTATTACTTCAGTTTGATTTTATATTAGATATTGTATAAAACTATAAATATATAAATAAGAACTACAAATGTTTTTTTATATCTTCTTTCCACTATTTAGAGAAAGTGGTTAGAAGATAAAACTAATAACTAAATGTTAAACCAACTAACACACCTCAATGCCAAGGCCTTATACCTATGGTGCAGTCTAACATCTACCTTAATTCCAAAACCCACTAGACTAATTGATCAATCAAGTTTTCAAGAAATGTCAAAAAAAACATTTACCAATGTAAACTGTATATTGAAATGATATAAAAACTGACCAGATAAAGCTAACGGAATAACAAAAATTAATGAAAAACGTTCTTTGCTAGGATAATAAATGTTTAAACACTAACATATGTAACTAATCTAAGAGCTTGCCTATTATGAGTGGAGGAAGGAAAATCACGACGAGAAAGCCGTCCAGATTCTGCTTGCTCTATTTCACGCTGAAGTTCTCTCTGCATATAAACAAAGAGGTGTTAATCCAAAATCCATGAAGCAAAAAGAAAAAACAACTACATTCTCAAATCCCTGAAGCAAAACACCATGTCTCCATATCTCTTGTAGTAATCTCCAACTTATCTCTCTCCATATGTGGGACTAAATGGTTAAATGGTTAATCCCAATTTGTCTCCAACTTATAATTTGGGACTGAATGCAAGTTACTGTAAATGGTTAAACCCTCAAATATTCACCCAATGTGGGACTTACTATAACACTCTAACACCAAGAAATAGTTGCTGCATTGTAAGTTCAAATGATCAATAGGCAGATATGTTTAGCAAGTCCCTTACAGGTACATGACTACACCCCAGCTTGAGGAGTAGTATTTGAATGTCAAACTTAGCAAGTCTTATAGTGTTGGGCTTCTACTAGCAGTACTATACTAATTTGACATAGATTATCAGTTTAAGTAGGCATTGGATATTTGTATAATAACAAAATTTAGGATTCCTTTATTTTTCCATGCCAATTACCTGTGTTTGCCTCTCCTTCTCCATATCAAGATTGTGACGTAGTTCCCTTGTTTTAGCACGCTCTATTTCCAGCAACCTTTGTCTATCTAGCTCTTTCTCCATTTCAGCTGCTCTTGCCCTTTTGAATAATTAAAAAACGGTCAGTTTCAGAACAAAACAACACAAAGTAGCAGCAAAATCCTCAATAAGAAGCTCAAACCTATCAAGTTCTAGCAGAAGTTCTGATTCCTGTAAAGCTGCTTCTTCCAAATATTTTTGACGGGCATGTCCCATAAGCAGTTTCTTTTGTCTGCGAGCTACAATATCTTCTTTAAGCTTGGACTTTTCTCTGATAGCAACATAACAAGTTTTCAAACACTTAGCCACATGCCTCAATAGCATACAGAATCAAGAGTTCAAAAAATGAGAAAGGCGAAAGAACACATAAAATTCTAAAATAAATAACTGCATATACAGGACATGCTGACATGAATAAGGTGTGAATAGGGTAGAAAATAATAACGAGAATTCATATGGGTACTTCCATAGTTTTTTTTATTTTTTATTTTGGTTGCCAAAAGGGAGGGAAGGGATAACAAGAAGTTTTGACTAGAGAAAAGAGCAGATAAGGTGATCTCTTGAACAAAAAAGAGAGAGAGAGAGAAAAAACTAAGAAATACATTAGTTAAAGAGAGCTACCAAGTCATCGGTTGTCAAACTAATTTCAAAAGGGAACCAAATGCATGAACTCATTTCAATGATAAAAAGAAGAGGGCGTCCAACAGAGGTTACTTTGGTGGGCACTCTCTTCCTATTGGAGACATCAGAGCTTAAAAAGAGAAAGTTAGAATCACTTACAGGGAATGAATGCACTCTTTGATCTGCTGAAGCCGTGAAACATCCTTTCCAGAGGCTGCAAAGTTTACGTTTTGTAAAATTGTCAATTTTGAAAGGTTTGGGGAATGCTTTAGTCTAGAATGCAAAGTACATACAAGGTAAACTGTGAATCTGATTTCCATCTTTAGAATCCTCCATTCGTCCTGGTAGTGCTTGTTCCTTCTGAATAACTTCTAGCTCCAATTCAGCCTCCTCTAGCTCCTATAGAACGCTCAACTATAAGGAAGTAATCATACAATTTAAAATAATAATAATGACTTTGGTTAAAGACCATTATTACCATACGATCTTGGTCCATTTTCTCTGAGAATATATCGAAGTATGAGTGAACTGCTGTTAAATTGGACAGGACCTGTTGCAAATCAACTTATGTTTAAAAACCAGATAAAATAATTGACAGGAAAATTGGCTCGTATTACAAAAAAGTATTTATGATAAGTGAAAACTGGCAATGTTTCAAGGGATGCATGATCCATTACGGTACCCAATGAGCGAACTTTTGGGATAGAGCTAGGCCCAGTAATATGTCATGAACCATCTCTCCTCAGTTTTTAGGTGAAGGCATATGAATGGCATTGGTATGTCTTTAGCACAACCACTCATACAAGAGCCATTTGGGTAGAAGCATGTATGCACGGGCCTATCTTGACTATGTGCTAAAGTTCAACTCATCACATAGAAAAATAGGGGGAGAAAGGATTGAAGTCCAGCGCACTTGGTCATAGAAGCTCTAGTACCATGTCATGAACCATTTCTCCCACAAACTAAAGCAACCATGCGAAGGCACATTCATGACTTATTACATCTCTAAGACCCTAACAAATAAGTTGTAAACCTAGCAAAGTAGTCAAATACAAGAAAATTTTGTACAATTTGACAACCAATGGGATAGTCAAGAATCCCATTCACCGTGATAGGACAGAGCATGTGGAGATTGATAGATGTTTCATAAAGCAGAAGATTAATGCAAGTTTTATTGAGTTGAATTATGTCTCATCAGGTAGCCAAATAGCTGATGTGTTAACCAAGGCCATATTAAGAATTATGTTTGAAGAATTAAGCAACAAGCTGGGAATGATCAAACATCTACACCCCCGGCTTGAGGGTGAGCGTTGTTAGTTATATGGGAATCTCTATGTGATTAAATGTTGTCTTTATTGTGTTTTAATATATCCTTTATAGGGTTTGATAAGAATTGATAACTAGTCAAACCCAAATAGTCTGTTCCCTTCTTTTATTTTACTGTTTCCATTTTTTATTTATTGCATTCCTTAGATAATGATTCTGTTCTTTTATTTTCTGATTTCTAAAGGGATTAGATTGGTTGACACATAGTGTTGTCAAAAAATTAAGTATTCTCGTCTTCATAAAATAATAAGACAAAACAAGGTTTTTCTTCATAAAATATGACAGACTTCAATGCAAACAAAACTTTGATTCTCAAAACATTGTATTGTACATTACCTGGAGAATAGATTCTCGCATGCTAGCAAAATCTGGGTCATACTGCTTTGAAGAACTCGAAGAAAGTACTTCTTTAAGAGCCTTCAACATATAGGCATAGTTAATAAAATCACTTATGGAATTGAAAATAAGCATAAACATACTAAATTATGCTTTGAGCATGAAAAGGGTTTAATGTGCTATATCTACATAGGTATGCCTGACTAGTCTCATTGTAGAAGATACCTCTTTTGCCTCAGCCCCTTCATCCCTCAATCTACACAGAAGTTGACAAGTCCTCTTTTCCAGGTCCCCAAGCTGGCCATCTAGAAAAGCAACAGAAAATAAAAATTATAATTAAAGCATGAACTTAATCAAAATTATAAAATGCCCATTGTTCATTTCACATGGATACAGCAAGGATAAAGATCTATACCATGTTTTATTGATCCTAAAGTTTCAACGGTTCTCCACACACTTTGAGGAATTAAAGAAATATCTTCAACTGGTGAGTATATGCATGCACAAGCAATAAGTGCCAATGAAAGTTGTAGGATAGGTCCATCATGTGATGGTTGTGCATTACGCAAACAACCAATGCTATCAGCTGCCACAAGAAAAGATTGTAACTGATGGGACTCAGCAAACGGGATGTAATTTGAAAGAAGTGCCATTGCATGAATTCTTATTTGCAACGATGCATCAGATGATACCAGCACAACAACCTCGTCCCAAGTACTTGAAACCAGATGAGATAGAAAATAATCGGGAACAGATACAGATAACTTATTTGGAACAAAGTCAGTGCAAAGTTTGGAACTTATCACTGCCCTTTCTCCATTCACACATTGGCCAAGAAGTTTAGCCAAATGTTTGATGGCTATAATACGTTGCTCAGGTTCAGCATGGGCCAGCAATGTACAGAATAGGTCTATGAGATGAACCTCACTTTCTCGACTGTTATAGATGCCTCTAGCAATTAAAGAAGACAGCCATTTATCACTCTGCAAGCGCCAAGAGAGTTTAGGTGCACTACAAGAAACATTCTTTATCGCAGAACAAATCATGCCTACCACATTATCCAGGCAAAAACCATACGGCACTCCAAGCAAGCAATCAAGCATGGAGCATGAAACTTCCCAGCAACTTCTTTCTTGTAGCATAAGGATCAATTCAGATAGGCCTTCAAGTCCGATCCTCCAATGATGTGTGAAGAGAGCAGATGATTTAGCCAGTGAAGAATTTTGAACATCATCTTCAGCACAGTGATATCTTTGAGAAACCGAAATCAAACATTTCGAAAATACAAAACACTCTGCTGATGCTATTGTCAGTTTTCTGGTTAGCTGATGATGAAGATTCCAACATCGCTCAATAGCTGTATTAAGCTCTTTGATGAGACCCACTAAGTCATTACAAAAGCCTTCTAAATCATCAATCGATAACTCGTGCTGATCCATGTCAACATTGGAATTGTTACCTTCTACTTTATGAACATTCTCAGCAGAAGGGTGATAAGCATCACTGAGAAACCATGCATTTGGTTTTACGGTATCATCAAAAAGCACACTACCATTCACATGAGGGAAGGGGGCCAGCTGAAGAGGAATACCACCAAATGCTTTTAATGTATTGACTAATAGCAACTTGCAATTATCCATAACATTTTGAAATGCACTAAGATAATCATAGAAAGAAGTCGCTGACTCATTAACAGCAAAGTTCGCCCAACTTAATAAGTACTGCAAAAAGTCCCTTCTATAACGAATAGATAAGTCAGGAAAAATTGAAGCCAAAATAAAAATAGCCAGTGCAATATTGTATCTTCTATCTTCAGAACTATGTTTGATCTCATTGTTCTGTTTAATTTTATTGAAAAGAACATCAAAGCATAACTCCTCAAAGTTTAGACAGGAATCACCGCCCAATAACTTTTCATCATGTGAGATCTTGGACAAAGAGTATGAAATGATAGGCTTCAACAGACGCAGTGCAGAATCAAGAAACGCCACATCACAGTATACAGAACTTGAGAGTGAAACCAGCACCTGCACCAACTTTGGTGTCTCTGGGACCATGGCTTCCATGTGCTCAACTATAATTGCTTCAAGTATATAAAGGATTATTGCTCTGGCATTCTTTGCATTATAACCTTTTAAGTTATCGCTACCAACCGAAGAAGCTAAAGAAAATGGCCACGAACACAAATCAGAAAACCAACACAAAACATCAGGCACAAGAGTGGAAGAAATAGATCTCAGCTGCAAACCAACAGCCTCTAAGATAGCTTCTCCAAAATTTTCAAATTGCCTTTTCAT
The DNA here is from genome assembly GCF_001865875.1 of Lupinus angustifolius. NCBI lineage: Eukaryota > Viridiplantae > Streptophyta > Magnoliopsida > Fabales > Fabaceae > Lupinus > Lupinus angustifolius. The sequence goes on along the minus strand of NC_032020.1, from coordinate 600,188 downwards.
ATTAGGAAAAAGCTTCCAGAGGACAGGATAGATTGCAGAGAAAGATCGGTCCTTATGGTATTGATTACATCGTTCAAACTCTATTTTAGCTGAAGAACCACTCTCAACCTGTGACCCTTCAATGGTACCATCTTCCAACTTTTTATTGACAACATTATCAACAACAGCAAGATCATCCGCAAAAATTGAAAGTAAATATGTTATCTCAGATAGATCCGATGCAAGGAAAATTCGATCTTTCATATACTGTTTTGCATTACGAGATACTGCCATCCAACCAAGAAATCGAACCAGAGGGTATACAGAACCAGAAAATTGAGAAATTCTATGCATCCATGCCGAGGAGGGAATTAAATTTCCACAGTGGTAATTATTTTGGATATTAGTCCCAAATATTTCCTCTTCACCTCCGGTGCTTGAAGCAACTACCAACCTTTGTAGCAGTAACCAACGTCTCTCTACACCTGTCCTTTCTTGTGCTAAATGCAAACTACTTTCCTTCTGCTGATGATTAAAAGATGCAAGCATCTTGTTCAAGTCTTCAGCGTATTTTAAAATGATATCAATCACATGCTCTGGAGGGCAATGCAGTTTGGTGCCTGAGTGCAAAAAAAAGACAAGACTCTGTAGAAGAATTTCATGCATTGAGATTTGGTCTCTCTGCAACCGTTGGATCAAAAAGTTGCACAGTAGAGCTTGGTTTTGTCGAACCAAGGTAAGAGCATCCGCATATTGTACATCAACGGGGGACAATTTGATAACCTGGTCATCAAATCCTTCAGCACAATAAGGAACATCTTCCCCATCTGATACTTTTGAATGATATTTCCTATCCAATTCCGCAGCCTCCAGTAGTATCTGAAAAACAACTTTATCTCTTTTTCTTTCAATATGTGCTAGTGTTTCAAAATTAGTTTTATTCTTACCAGAAGCACTTTTTAACTCCAAGATATCATGAGATGGCAAGACTTTACTTTCTTTAATGTTTACAAGGTCCATAAACTTAGAAGAGGATCCAATAGACAACATAAAGTGGGGATTTACATGACATTCAGCCGCCAACAGCAAAGCATCAATTGCAGCATCATGGCTTTCAACAGTTATCTCATTCTGGGAATGCAAATCTGAAGCCAAGCGTTTAAACTCAGAGGCACGAATCTCACAATCATCATAATTAAGAAGTTGAAAATAATCCGCCTGCAGGTTGAAGTACTCAAAACCAAGCCCAGCTTCTGAGACAAAATTAACAGGAAAATGATGGGTGGAATGTTTCTCAACCACATGTTTTGATTCCAAACTCATATCCCCGCTGTTAGAAACAGAGCCATTTTTAGAAAAGTTTGCCAACATAATACTTTGCAGTTCTGGTGGGGCAAAAAGTAGATTGCGATCTTCTACAGAATCAAATTTTCCTGATGTTTCGGAAACATCTGTTTTAGCATCAGACTCATCTTGGCTATTTAACTTGGAGGAAATAGGGGAAGCAGAAGCAGTTTCAGGTTCAGCTGGTTTTAAAATAGATTTGCAAAGGTCAACATCTGCTGGCAATGGCATATGAGGTTCCAATATTGAGAGAAGCACACTGCACAATAAAGTCAAAGTGTAAAACGGAAAACTGATTAATTTTTGACATGTTTCGTTATGTTAAACAAGATGCCTCCACAAAGAAAACAAGAAACTTATATTTGTTTTCAATTATTGTTAGTAATTAATTATAACAATGTCAACTGATATTAACAGTAAAAAACAGAACCAAAATGAAGGAGACAAGCCCCGACTACAATGATAGGAAATAGAAACTGTAAAGACAGGAGCACAGTAAGAAAGAAAGAAAAACAGAGCAGCAAGTGCAGTCTTTTCCCTATGATTTAGGCCAAACTTTTCTAAGTGCTAGAATATCCCGATCCGCCCATTAACTTCCACAATTATTCTCTCTGCTAACAGCTTGTTCATTTGCCACTAACACCATTACATAAATGCTAACAGCAGACCTCTTAATTCCTGGGTAGTCAATAGCGCACTATCGCGCTGGAACAGTGGAGTCAAAATGGAACGTAGCGGCACGGATGGCCCTGGAGCCTGTTGAGAGTCAAAGAGCGGCAATTTCGCGGGCCAAATCCCGGATCATAGCTCGTGCCAACAAGGCTGTGAATGGAACCCTAATTTTAAAGGGGGAGATCCTTTTTGCCCTTTTTTTAAAATATGTAGCATGGTTTTTTAGGATTTTGAGTAATTTACCTTCTTCCCCTCTTTCAGCAGCAGTAAAGTATTGTACCCGCTTCTAAGGCAAAGCTTCTTCCCCTCGCTTCCCTTCCCACATACCCACTTCTTTCACAACCATGGCCTAATCTCGACTTCCCACTGCCACACTCAGTCCGAGTAGTGCTCCCAATGGTGTTACAGAAACATTGGAAGCCTTAGAAGCATACACTTATTTTTTATTAATAATAATGAATATGTCTTTAATTTGGTGTATTTTAGCATTTTTGTGTATTTATATGTGTCGGGTATATATTAATTATATTTGTTCCCTTATCTGTAGTGGCTGTCCAGCTACCCGCTATAGTGTTTTCAGGGTCAACCATTAGGCTCTGCTATCCGCAATTGACTACCTAGCTTAATTCTCTCCATTCTTTCACTAACTGTAAATGCCAATTACTGCCCTCTTTACTCAATCCATTTCCGCTTCCACTTACTGACTCTTAACTCGCTCAACTTCCACCTCAGCCAATGCCTCTTAGGAAACCTCTCGCCCCCTGTTAGACACATCTAATTGTGGGTCTGTGGGTCTATCAAATGACCAAACAAAAATACATGTGCATTTTATTTTGACATAAAAAAACTAAACTAAATTTTATTCATTCTCTATTGAATTGTTAGACCGAGAAAGATCAACTATATATAATATGAAATGCAAAATGATGCTAAACAAAATATTTTAGCAAACACAGGACAGCCATGCATTACCTAGGAGCCACAGATCCATGCCTCCATTCCGATTCTAATGAAGGCAGCACGGCTGGCTTTCGTACTGCAGTACGGATGATATTTAGAGCAATCATGCAGTTGCGCTCCTGCTTTTCTGGAAACGAAGAGGATAGATCTCCAAAAGCTATTTTACTTTTCGATACAGCAATGACAGGATCAAGAAAAGGCTCAAGCATCTCCACAAGAAAGAGGATTCTATGTTTAACTTCCTACAAAAAGCACATTAAAATGCATAATCAAATTTGACTGTTATCATTTTTGTTTGTATGGTCAAATGAAAAGCACCATCTTGAAAAATAAATAATCCAATAATTTCATCTACTGCAATTTCTTTAATTACATCATAAGCCGCCTAGCGCCTTTATGTTAGTTTTTCAAGGATGCAACGAAGAGACGAGTAAATATAAGAAACGCTAAATTTACCAATGAGGTGTCTGTACTCCTGACACATCTTAAGTTATTTTATGAATTGCATAAAATAAGCATTACAGTATCAGATATAATTCTCCTTTAACCTTGTCACCTTTCAACAGTTTTGAGTGTGCAAGTTTAGTTTTTATAAGAACATAAAAAGGAAATATTATCAGATACAGTTCCCCTTGGTGTGAAGGAAAGACATAGAAACTAGTTCAGAAAATAGGGAAAATAATAGGAAAGTATAGAAATAGAATTTCTTTATTGGTAATGGCTTCCTCTATTAAGACAAACATGTGGGCATGTGCCCCCACAAAGTTTCAAAAAAAACAATTTAAATACTATATATTATTATCCTGGGTATAAAGAAAATGTGGCTCAAAAAAATGAAATAAAAATGCCTTCTAAATTATAATCCTCTTTTCCTATCATTACCATTTTCAGTAATCCCCGAGAGAATATTATGTTTACACTTGTAGTTGACAAGAGATATTGACATTTTCCTTATAGAGAAACACAAGTGTCTAATATTGTCAAATGTTGAGTGTCAACTTTGAGTGTACACATAACACTACTCAATCCCCAATCACTCTTTGCCTTAGCTTTTACAGTTAGCTTTGATACTACCAGTGCCAACTATAATTGTTGAAGATCTTTCTCGGTTATGAATATTATTGTGAATTGGATGCGGCAGAAATCATACCGAAGATGAATGATTGAATGAATGTTTGGTTACCTATGTAGGGAGAGACATTGTTGATAATATTGAAAGTTGGAAAATCATACAATTATCAACTTGCTATGATTATCAAAATTTGTTACCTAATACAATCATAAAATTTGTTATGATAATATTGAAAATTAGAAAATCATACAATCGTACCGGAGATGAATGATTGGTTACCTAATATTGAAACTCGTAGAGAACAATTATCGAAGTTTGTGTTAGATGTTGTTATGAAATTATGCTGTTGTGGTTAAATGCTATCACCATAGATTTCTTTTATATGGTTTACTTTTTCTAAAGACTATGTGCCCCTTGAACTCACATTAATAATGAATATATTTTTTTATAAATAGAGATTTATTATATTTTTAGTGTTACAAGTTTATATATGCATCGCCCCCACATCCAGTATAGTTGAAATCATACAATACACATTGCGAGTCGATACAGCTTTAGCCCTCAACGATACAAATCACAAGCCACGTCATTTTTGTTCCAGTTTCGGTGTCTAAATCGCCAAAACTACCTGGAATCACGAAAATGATTCTGGATCGCAATTCCTGCAATTCTGGAACCGCCTGGTAGTGCATCGATGCGGGTCGGGTCACACGCTACTCATTTTTTGAAAACCCTACAAACGTTTCCTTTTCTTTAAATCTTAGACTGGGCTGATTTTACCAGTCCTAAGCCCAAGCCTAATTTCTACCCCTTCTCTTGTAAAAATAGTAAAACACTGTTGTTTAGACTGGGCTGATTTTACCAGTCCTAGGCCCAAGCCTAATTTCTACCCCTTCTCTTGTAAAAATAGTAAAACACTGTTGTTTACCACTTACCAGTCCCATATTTTATTTGTCACCATTACCTGTTTTCTATTTCTGCTTCCTTTTTCTTGTCACTGCTGTTTTCCTGTTTCTGCTTCCTTTTTCTTCTTACTAGTAGGGCTAAGGCTAGGTTGCTGTAATTGTTGCATTCCTATTTCTTCTCTTCTTTCTGGTCAAGATGGGTGTTATCTCAAGTGTCACGTAGTGTTATTTTGCTAATTTGATTAATATTATGATCTGGCCCTTGGTGTTACTTCGCATGGTATTTTGATGTTGAGTCTTATAAGGTATATTAGGAATTATTTAAGTATTTTTAATTATTGATCATGAATCTTATCATTCACCATACGATTTGATTCATGTTACGAAAAAAGGCCTTCTGGTTATCGACCTGAAATCCCGATTTGATAGCCATGCCTACATCTTAAAATTCCAGGATCCTCCACTGCTTACCAGAAACAGAGGTGAACAAGAAGAAAGAATGATTACAATAATACAATCTTCAGGAATTCAAGATTCTGAACTCCGGACCATTCCCTCCAAATTCCCAACTAACTCAACTGATAACCCACCCCCTCCTCTCTCTTTCTCTTATATGCTCTAATAGTTGCAAGTTGCAACTACATCTAACAATTTCACTTACATTTATCAATTCCCCTTCTTTCTCTAGTAGAATTATTTTCTTTGTGCCAACTGCCAAGCAGGGCATAAATGAATTGTTAACAGAAGCTAAGAAATCAAGAAATGACATCTAGATTATGGGAAGTACCTTATATTTCCCAAGTATGTCATCCATATGCCCGGATAAAGCAAGCACAATATACTTCAAGGCGGCACGAGCACGAATAAGCGAGTTGGGAGCATCCTGAGAAACAAGCCATAGTCTTAAGTTCAAACCATAACATGAAGCTTGGTAAAATATAATAATCAGCAACCAGAAAATGGTTGAAATGGGAAACCAACTTTCTAGCACTGCAACCTAAATAGTTCAATAAAAGCACAATGCAAGATGTTCAAGCTAACAAAGCCACGTATAGTTTGGAAGTCATAATGGGAAGGAAGTATGCCCAGAGATCAATGTCCATAAGTTACATATTGTCAGTAAGCAAACTATGAGTTTCAACAAGCTGAGCAGAAATGAAGATTAGTTTAGCTCCCATGATATAAGTAATGACAAACAAACCTGGATTATGCCCAAAAGATCCTCCAAAAGCTCCATAGCAAGATCAACCTATTCAAAAGAGGCTCAAATATGAAGAATCAAATAATGAAAAGAGAGATGATAAAGGGGGGAGAGGCTTAATAACTATTTTCTGCTATTGAATTGTAATCATTGTACACATTACAAAGAGGAATAATTATATATATAGTCTTTACAAGTGTACTACACTTTGTACAGCTGACAGTACATTTGTACTGCAAGTACGCTAACAACCACTCGAATACCTAGAGAATACAATGATCAGATACTCAGATCCCCATATCTGTAATTTCTATAACACAATACTTGTATGGACCCCAGGAGTTATTTCAGTAAAACTCATCTTTTACAATCTTCTCTGGTCAAGTTCTATTACACCCATCCATACGTGCCCATACACCTTTAACTTCAAATGTTCTGCAACTATATTAACTAACTACTAGTTAATGCAAAATTTATTTATACATTGGCATTTTAAGAAATAATCAAAATAATGACTACTGCACTAATTGATAAGAAAGAAGCAAAAATGGAAACAAAAATAAGATAAACATCCTTAGACACAAGGAGCCAAAGACATGGTTGCATTAAACAGATAACAAATAAACTACCCTAAAATTGTACACATTTTCACACCTGACAACCGAATAGTAGCATGGGTTGCACATGGCTATAAAAACTTCCTACTAAAGTTAGTCACCAAAAATTTGTCCAATTATGTTGAGCACACCACACAATCACCGAATAAGACTAGATAGATCCTGACCGAGTACCACATATATAACACAATTTAAACATGAGGGGACATTTGTGAAAATTTCTCAGAACATGTGGAACCAGGTTCTAGCATACCTTTGCAATCACCTGAGTCATCCATGGTGCTAGTACACCAGAGCACAGATCAATCAGCACACATGCAGCCCTGGCCTATACATAAGTTAAGGTCAAATCAGCCATAAACAAGAAAAGAGTAAATCATTTCAAGTAGAACCTGAAAATAGGAAGCAAGAAGATGTCTCTACATCTATAAATTGTAGGTTTACAAGAAAAACGATACTACATAACTATTTAATGATAATGTATAAGTTCAAAGGGAATCCAATGTTCGTTCCCCTAAACGCACGATGCTTGTTAAAATCCTTTCCTCATATCATATGTCCATGCATGGTTCTGGCTATTGTGTCTCACTATGGAGTATAGAATACATCACTAGCTTTCTTGGTAAGTACTACAAGTTTTGGTTGTCTAGCTTTAGTGAATCCGGTCAATAAAAGTATATTAAATATTATGGCAACATGAGATGGTGATTGAATATAAATGAAAAATAATTAAAATCAAATTTAAAAATAAGAAATAGCTGATTGACTAACATGAGACGGTGAATATGAAGCCAGATAACCAGCACAAACATGAAGAAGTGACCGATAAGTAGCTGATGTTGCTGTTAAAACAATCTGCTCATGACACACATCAGCAGAACAAAGTTAAAAGATGCCACAGATGAAAATTATAAACATCAAGACAGTTGGATGCATATAAAATATTTCCAAATATAACCTGAGATAAGGCCTGTTGTACAATAGGTTGCTTCCACTGAGAAAATGTGTCATCAACAATGTCAAAAGGATTGCTCACCCACGGGCAAAGAGCTACCAAAAGCCAATAGAATAAAGGTAAGACATTTCAGAAAGCAAATTTGAAAAAGCAATCATAATAGCCATGACAAACTTACTTAAAAGGAAAACTGGAGATCCAAACACTTATTCCAAATCCACATTAAATTTCTTCTTCCATAATATTTTAGTTAGACATTTAAAGGAGCATGAAAAAATTTAATGATAATAAATTAGTTCTATCTCAGTATCAGAAGAAAAAAAGAGGGAAAACGCTAATGAAACAAAGCATGGCTGTCCTTCTGCGCATCTATTTGTTAGTGTGGGAGAATAGCACTAGCTGAATAACACTAGGGTAAATGTTAATAGCTGTTCAGTTTTGTGAAGTAGTTAGTTGAGATAACTGCCAGTTATGTGTTGCCAGCTATCATAAGCTTGGCACCATGTGCCTTGGCATCCATATAAATAGTTGAATCACCTTTTGTAACTTCAACAATTATGAATTCAATAAAATAGAAAACTTCTACAAAACAGTTACATCTAAGTTATCTCTGATTTTTCAGTTTCTCTTAGCTTTTCCTACTTCAAGTTCTATCTTCTTACACGGTATCAATCGCTGCCATGGCCACTGCCTCTAGTTCTGATCCTCCTGTGCATTCCTCTCCACCACACACAACTTCTGCTGCATCTATTCCTGCAGTTTCTTCACCATTATCTCTTCCAATTCCAATCATGAAACTAATGGTGAAGAATAATCTTTTACATGTTCATGTTAGTTGTTCTCAAATCCAATAGACAACTTAGGATTATTTAATATTCAGAGATACCACCAAAATTCCTAAGTGAATCTAAGAGGCTTGAACAACGTATCAGCCCTAGATTCTCTAGCTGGGAAGAAAAAGCACAAACAGTGTTCTCGTTGCTGTTGAACTTGATTTCTGAATCACGTATTTGTGGCAGCAATGGGACGAACTTCATGCCTTCTGCAACTCACGCACTAAAGCACGAAGTCACCAATTACGAGCTCAGCTACAAACCATTTCACAAGGTCCTAAATCAATTTTAGAATTTCTTTCAAGAAACAAGGTTTTAATTGATTCTTTAGCCTCCATTGGCTCTTCCATTTCTCTTGCTGAGCATATTGATTGCATATTGGATGGTCTCAATGAGGACATTCAACCAGTAGTTAGAACTGTTGAAAGTTGAGTTGATCCACCCTCTATAAATGATTTGGAACAATTCTAGCTCACCTTTGAGTCCAGATTGCTGAAGAATAGGAACAAATCAATCTCTGTTGCCCTACCGGCTAATGTAGCAGCAGCTCCATCACCTTTACAGTCTCCTCAATCTGTTTCTACACCAATCATGTTTGCTCCTATGCCTTCACAATTCAAATCACCCTCAAATTCACGACCAGAGTTTATACCAGCTCATTCTTACAGTGGTTTTTGTGGTGGATGTTCTGGACGTGGTGGTGGTTTTTTTCAGGTGCAACCTAGCAGTTACCTTTGAGATTACTGCCAGTGTCATGGTCATGATGTGGCATGGTGCTACTATGAACCTTATCATTGTTCCAATAATAGGTATTCATCATCCTTTGGTGCACCCCAGTACACCATTCTGGGAATTATGTGTCTCAAACACGTCAGCATATACCACATAAACTAGGACTCGACTTCTCTCAACATCCTATGGCTTCAAAACCAGTGTACAGTGGTCATCCTATTTCATTTACCTCAAACACTTATTCCTTGGCTCATCACTCACAACTCCACATTCAGTTAGGCCTGGTCATTATCCATAGCAAGGCATTACAAGTGAAACACATTCCATCAGAATTTCAAACAGCTGATGTTTAACTAAACCATTGTCTACAACAAGGTTTCTGTGTCTCAGGAATCATCTCAAAGTTTTTTATTATTTTACTATAAACAAGCATCTCCAGTTTCAATGGATATATCGGAGAATAGCACTATCTAACTAACAGTGGGGTAACTGTTAATAGCATGTTCTGTTTTGTGAAGTAATTAATTAAGATAGCCTGTTAATAGCTTGTTCTGTTTTGATTATTCTTACAGTTACGGAGATCTAACACAAGCCAATAGCATAATGTTTCATCATAAATCAGCTGCTGCTGAGCCAACAAAAACCCGTAAAAATATGATTCTTAGGCACAAGCCACCAGCCAAATGCACTAAATAGTAGCATAAGCATAGACTGCACATTCCACATCTATGTAATTTTCATATATGACTTTTAATTTGTTGCATTAGATGATACTAGACAAGATAGGATTAGAAATGAATGTATTATGGAGAAAAGTAGCTCCTACTATAGAAAAGATGGTAGAATCGCATTTTAGGTAGTTTGGACATGTGTGGAGGAGACCGATAGAAGCCCCGTAAAGAGAGTAGATCAAATGGAGGTTAGTCCAATTCCTAGAGGAAGTGGAAGGCCAATAAAAATAATAGGAAAAACGATTAAAAAAGAGTTAAAGATCAATGTTTTGTCAATGAAAGTGATTTATGATAGAGCAATAAGTATTAAGGCTTGGTTAATGTTGTATATATCATATTCTGAATGTGCACTAGTGAGGATATTATTCTATAAAATGCTTATTTCAGTTTTTTATTTCTAAGTTCTCCCATCAAATTATAGCTTTTAATAACTCATTTGTGAACACTAATCCCAATTATGATGCTTATTCCTAATTTGCAAAAACAATCATTTGCTTCTGTCAAATACAGGAAAAAGGTCATCTGGAAATTTACATTTCAAAACCCAAGACAGTTCATTAGTAACACTCAACCTGGAAGCAGAGCTTGTATAAGTGGCAGTGCAGCCCAAAGATCTGAAGTTCTCTCAGCCATCTTGCTGCAAAGAACAGGCTGTAAACTACCGAGCGTTAAACAATCTAGATAAGATACTGTACAAATTAAGAATGAAATGGGCATTGAGCACCAAGTATCATTTTACTATAAAGAACCTGTGATGCACATGAATAAAGAACATGCATGATCCCTTCTTCCACTGCACCCATATCTAATATATTAAGATAGCTGCAATCCCAGTTTTCATCTACCATCCGAAACTCCTCCCCAAACAGGTTTGAATAATCAACTGAAGTGAATGGACTAAACAGTTCCAATTTTGATTTCTCTTCCGAAAGAGAGGTTGCTTCATTTTGAGGGTTGGATACATCTTGCTCAGTATCAGGGCTTATGAGTTTCTGTAAAATTCTAGATGCCTGAAAAAGAGGCAAATATATACCCCGAAAAGCACATCAAAACAATGGGTTGAGCACAGATTAAAAAAAGGGATGTTTTTCCTTTCAATCAAAATAAGAGATTTTTATTTAATTTATTTAAATAAGTGAGAGGTATATACCGTCCTACAAACAGACCCAAGATCAGAATCTTTATATGCTTTCCTCAGCAGCACAAAAATTGCATCTGGTCGAAAAACAATTGTACGATGTGCTGACGAAATTAAAGGTGATGCACTTCGTGATCTCCTTGGCTGCATTGAAAGACAATGGAGAAGGGAAAGAGATGAAAGTCGCACCAGTGGTAATGACCACTGAATACTAAATATTAAATACTTGGAAGGCTTGCCAATCAAAATAAATACTTGGAAGGCTAGATTATATAAAGCAATTTTCCAAGACTGCTTATATACTTCAGGAGTAATAATATAAACACCAACAACAATAAAGTATTTTCTCACCCAATAGGGTCGGGAACATGGATCAAATGACCATTGTGTTCTATCAAAGTCCTCTCAAATTGTTTCACCTATAGTTTAGCTATTGGGATATCCTCCATCTTATCTAATTTTCTTACTTGGGCTTTCTCCTCACATGATTAAATCATTAAGGCAAGAATCTATGGTCTTTTCTTCAATGTGTAGTACCTCTAATTTCACACTAATGCATTCATTTTTTACCCTACCTTGTCTTGTATGTCCAGTAATCCAACACAACATAGTCACATCTGAAATGCTGGGCTTATGCTCTTGTTGGCTTCTCACTGCCCAACAATTAGTACCTCATTGGGCTCAAAACTAATATGAACTGAAAACAAGCAATTGTATTATAGTATCACTTAGGAAAAGTTCACCTAACACTGCCCCTCCCCAAACAAACATCCTGTAAGGACTCCCTTAACAGCTTACTTAACAAGATTAATGTAAATATTTAGTTGCAACTTGACAGTAATTTTTGTACTAGGATTTTTATTAGGATTACAACAACAACAACAATCGAGTCTTAATCTCATTATGTGAGGTCAGTTACATGCATCGAACAACGTTATAATATTCCACCATAAATCAAGTTCATTGACAAAGCATTGATCTTCAAATCTTTCCTAATCATTTCGCCTATGGTGTTTCTTGACCCCCCTCTTCCTCTAAAAATTGGAATAACCTGTATTTGATCTACTCTTACAGGATCTTCCAATGGTCTCCTCCATAATGCCCAAACCACCTAAAGCATGATACTATCATCTTTTCTAAAATAGGAGTTACTCCAACTTGTTCTCTAATGCATTAATTTCTAGTCCTCTCATGTCTAGTGTGTCCACTCGCCCAATACAACATTATCATCTCTGCTACATGGACTTTATTCTCTTGATGACAATTTACCACCCAACATTTTGTATCATATAACATTGCAGGTTTTATAGTTGTGCATGTACAGCAAAACTTCCCCTTAGCTTGAGTGGCTCTTTTTGTCACATGTGGAACCTGAAGCACTACGACATTCCATCCACCTCACTTGAATCCTATGATTTACATCTTCATCAATTTCCCCGTCGTCTTATAATAATGACCCAAGATATTTAAAACTTTGCTGGGATTAGTCAAATATCTTTTCCATTTTCGAGATATTTGTAATGCAAAAAAAACTGCAGAAAACATGATGTGTACAGATAACTTAGAAAATTTTCCTCTCGTATCAGTTGAGGTTTTGGTAGGACTCAAGGCAGTGCGCAATGTATGCAACAAATTAGTGCGTACATTTGGAAAGAAATGCCAGAAATTTATAGTTCCTGACATTAGCACTTTTGTGGGAAAAAGTGGTATTCTTAGCTTCTTTGACTGGGAAATATATTATCATTTGCTCTTGTACTTCTTTCACTTCTATTACTAAATTCATTCTTATGAATAAAAATATTTATAAAAAAAACTGTACAAGTCCAAGAAAGAGAGATTAGAGACATGCAATAAACATATCAGTATGCAAATTGTAAAATAAAAAGTTACATTTATGATTGGTTAGTAGGAACTGGATGAATAGACAATTTTGAATGTCAAAGACAAATTCAATGCCCTATGCATGGATGGATATGAAAGTCAAAGAGTGGGATATCATGGAGTCTCATAAAAACAATCATTCTATCCACAAGGCAAGATGACAATATATCAGAGAAATAAATGGTTGTGGAAGCTACCTCAAAGTTAGAGGAAACAGTTAGGGCTGGTGACAGTTGACTACTTCTGGAGACATCGAGGTCTGTAATATTACCTGAAGGCTTTGAAGTTGTCCTGTAATTAAACAAGCTATTTGTACTAAAGCAATTCTTAATAGAAAAATAGTTGGTGCACACACAGATTAATGAGAAGTGCTTCAGGAGCATCAGGTTCGGAAGTGACTGAGTCTAATTACATATTTGGTTTACCAAGATTCTGCAAAACCATAGTCAAAATCCTCAGCAATTCAAGCCATAGTTCCATACCAATTCTAAGCCATGAACCACGTGACTTAGGATCTACTACATGGATCAACTGATACCTTTCAGCTCTATCAAAGATAAATTTGTTAAAAAAATGATCGCAAATAAGGTATCTTTTAGAGGGTTCCCCTAAATCTTTCTGTGGCCTCCCTCTACCCGTTTTAATCGGAGTACTGTTAACCTCCCCCACAAACCCCATATTTTTATAAGTATAATAAATGGAAAAGTGTATTATGGTGTTGAGTTACTTATGTGCGTAGTCATTTATGAACAAGAATGTAAGTTGAACAACACAACATATGGCCTGGTTCAAATGTCTAGCAAAGACTCTACTAGGCTCTAGCTTGAAATCCAGCAAGTGTGATCCTTCCCATTTTGTTCAACCTGGTACTGCTCGCAGTGCCTATGTTTATATGTCGATGACAATGTAGCTTCTGGAAGTTATCCAACTTCAGTGCAGTAGCTGATCACTAACCGGAACTTACTTTTGCTTGATTAGAGTGATGCCTTAGGATCTATGGTATCTACTGTAAAACTACCAACAGGTTAGTTAAACTCCTGCATCTTGTCCCGGCAGATGGTTATAGGCAGTTACACCTGTCCATTTTACTGGCTGTATTAACAGCTTTGCAATAATGTATACAAACTACATATAGTGAGCATGCAACCAAATTCAATTACAGATTTACTCTCTGCTCTGACACCATGTACAAGTTCAAGCATTGAATGAAAGTGAAGTACGAAAACGAGAGAGAAATTGTAAGAGATGATAAATCTGTAACTTAATCTGTTTGCATTGATATTCTGACTCTAAGCTCAGTTAATCGAGTTTAAATACAATGTGCAAGATATTGTAGCTGGTACAGTTAGAAGGTGTAGCTTCCTATAACCGCCTGCCTAGACAAGTTGCATGGGTTTGACTAACTTGTTACTACTTGTACATTAGGTAGTGTACGTCCTACGGAATTAACTTTAATAGTGACAAATAATTGGCCAGTGAAAATGATATAAAAAGAAAACCAACCTTTCATTCACCACATGAAGAATTGGATAAAGCGGACCGGCAAGCATAGCAAGAAAACGTAGGTTAGACTCCGGGGTATCTGGAAAGCCTGCAAGGTCTGCCTGCAATTTTTATACAATGCTCAATGGCTTAACGAAAGTAGGGGGTTTAAAAAAGAGTTGTCAATAAAGTGATGAAAGAAAAATGCTCAAGTTTACCTCTAGTTGTGGAAGAAATACAAGCAATCGATTTGTCATATCTTGCAGCAACTACAAAGTATGAAACATCAGAAAGGAAACAATAATAATAGTAATAACAATAATAACAAAGATCCAATCTACCTGGAGATGCATATCATGAGGATCTTGTTTGTTGGATAAAATATGTGGTAGCAAGTAATTAACAACAGGTTGAAACTCAGATTCGAGACCAGTGACAGAAACTCCTATCAGCTGCAAGAAACAGATGGTATAAACATGCTCGGTAATGACAAGCGACAATAATTTGAATTGATACTTAAAACCAATGAGATTACAAGAGATTATAATAAAAGAACCCAAAACAACAATGCATAATGTATCTATGATTTACGGCTAAATGCTCATAATAACATAAGAATCATACCTGAACAAAGAAAATAGCAATAGGATTTCCACGCAAACAAGATATCCTCACATATCGACATGGAGTGTAGTTTGTAGGATAGATCATGTCACGTCTAGGTGCTTCACATCGCGGGCGAACTTTTTGAAATGTCTCTGGCTGGCAAACAAATAATAATAATAATAATAATAATCAGCAAAGGAAAATGGAAAATAATCCAAAAACAGAAAATCTCGACCAAGTGAAGAGGTTTGCTCCCATTTAGTAGGGTATGGGGAAAGAGTATATGTTTGCAGCAACAATATTACAAGATTTGAACCTACGACTTCCAAGTGATAAGGCACACTTACACTCAAAATGGAAAATAATTCAAAAAAATCGGCCTACTGCATGATGCTCTCACCTGATTACATGATTTGAACTCGAACACACGACTTTCAAGTAACAAGGCATGCTCACACTTAAAATAGAAAATAATCCAAAAAAGTCTGCCTACTACACAAGACTCACACCTAGCATATATGTATGTAATCTTACCCTCGCAAACAAGCAAAAAACGACTATTTCCGGGATTTGAACTCACGAGTCTCATACGACACTCAAAATCAAAAAAAAAAACGATAAACGAGAATTAGAATGAAAAATACAAACCTTATAACGTAATCCAACTGAAATTTCCCACTCAAGTACAGACTTATTATAAATCCTAATATGCGACAAGAGACAAGGATGATTGAGTTCAAGAAGAATCCATTCTTTCGTATTTGTAGCAGTTGACCAATGAGTACGAAGATCAGTGTCGAGAACATTGATTGATTTCTGAGAAGAAGATTCTCTTGACATAGCTTTTACCTTGTAAGCGAGTGGTTTCACGCCACCTTCGTACTCCACTTCCATTCTCAAAGTTCAACTTCAAGATTCAAGAACACAAACCCTTGATTCAACAATCTTTCAACACTACGGGTTTCTCTTCTGTTATGTTTCTTCCCCCTTTTCTTTTCTTTTGATTTATATATAACTAAGTCGTGCATTATCTATGGAACACAACCTAACTCGAACGGTTGGATTCGACCGAACTCAATCTGAATTTAATCGCCAAAACTAGTTTTTAAGATTTGGTTTTGGACTTTCCATGATTTTAAATATTGAATTCAGGTTTGGTTTAGGAGATATTTGACCTAGAGTGTAACTTAAACTCGATTTATAATAAATATCAAATCATATAATTATCATATATGTATATATACACACATATACATGTAAGATAAAAAAAAATATGTACTAATAGTATAAGTTTTATATAATATTAATGTACCGTCTACCATTCATATTTAATTATTATTAATTCTTCAAAAAATTAATTCGAATAAATGATGTAGTGAGTATATATAAATATTTGCAAACATAAATATTACATTATATATATAACATTGAAAAACAAATAATTTAATTTAAATAAAAGATATAGGTTTTGAGTGGTTTGGTACAGATTATCCGCAACTCCACAAAGGAGGGAATAGTAGTCTTTTTCATGTCCATTGTGTTTAGGTTCGAGTAGGTAAACACAAACTCAACCTCAATCTATCATGTTATTATTTTTAATGTATTACATGATGTAGGATAAAATAAATTTATGATATTAAAATTCATTGTGAGTTGTAATAATAAATTCAATTTTAGGTATATGATAGGATGATAAAACTATTTTTATTTTATGATATATAGTGTTAGTGTATTATCCACCGTTCATATTTATTACTATGTGAATGATAAATATGTGTTCATATGTGCAAGTAGAGATGGCAAAAAGGGTTGCCCGACACGTTTAGCCTGCACCCGCAAATGCCCGCAAAAATTTAAGTGGGCACGGGCATGCCCACATTGGTTAACACAAATAAATTTCAATACACTGTCTGTTTTAAAATGGGCTAACAGGCTTACGGGCGGCCCGCGGACATTATTGAACAATTAAGAAAATAAAAAATTCATATAATAAATGCAATTAAATTAAATAAAGTGGTTGAAGATAAAAATTAATTTTTTTTATGTTTTACATGAAGTTTAATAAATCACATTATATTACAATTTTTTTATAGATTAAAAATCACATTACATCATAACTTATTTAAAATTTTCTTACTTTTTCCTTAAATTATGTTTATGGGTCGTCAGCGAGCCTCCCGCATGCCCAACGGAAATGCCCACAAACTTAGCGTGCAAAACGAGTCGGGCGAAATGGGCAAATTTTATATGTCATACCCACAACAAATGTGGGCTATGTGGGCAATGTCCGTTTTGTCATCTCTATGTGCAAGTCCTTTTGGTTCATTCCTTTACCCTCTTTCCTTATAATTAATAACATTCAAGTCAATACATTTTCATTATTTTTTGTTTATTAGATTATAGTATAAGAGTGATTTAGATATGTCTTTAGAATTATTTATGCATCTTATATTGAACCAAAAATAATGAAAATACATTGACTCGTATATTATTTGGACATTTTTGCACATTATATTATATTTTATTTAGCTTAATTACATTTATCATCATTTTTTTGTTAGAAAAATCATACTTATTTATCATGTAGGGTCAATCCGTATAATATGTATAAAAATCAGGGAAATCAAGTAGTTTACTCTGTAATATAATAATATATAACATAGAATACAACAATATTGAGATTATGTTTTTATATTAGAATAATATGTAATATAACACTAATCACAATAAATATATAAGATAAGTTTTTTATAATTATGGATATAGAATGAAAATTACAATGAAATAATCTTAAATATTCTATAATAATTGTTTTTATAATTATTTAGTCAAAAATGAAATGAAATAATAGTATAATAAAATAATATTTGAGATATTATTTAATAAATTATTTATAAAAACAGAAATACTGATAAAAAATATTTAATGCAAATTCATTATTCCAAACAATGAATAATTTGATATAATAATAAAATAATACTTAATTACTTCTAACTTAATTAATATTTAAATAACGTTGTTTACATAAAAAATAATTTTCTAGAAGATAAAGAATCTCTTGCCAATAAAATAATTTGTTTTTCCAATATAACAAAAATTATAAATTTATTAGATAATGCTCATCTAAAAAAACTCACATTTCTTATTAGATAATTTTACAAAAGTAAATTAAGATTCTTGACTCATACATTAAAAAAAAAGAAAATGTAAGTATTATTATCCTGAATCCCAAACAATAAATTTTACCTCAGAATTTTGCTAGGTAATTGGAATGAAATTAAGATTTTCTTGGCCAAACATATGCCATCACTTTTTTGAACAATGTAACTAATCTTTTTCGGAGTTTATGGCTACCCTCCCAACAATTGTCGCTAGTTTTCACGAGAATGAAAATAAGATTGACCACACATATATAAGATACAGACAAACTCAACTATTAAAACAATTAGGTAATCAACGTGGGATCCACCTATGAGTTATTGGAACTTAGTGAATTCAAGAATTATTTGCTTCATTAACTCGAGAATGATTTAAATATATGTTGAGTTACTCTTCATATTGCCAATTAATTTTGAGACGGAACTTTAACATGATATCAGAGTCAGAGCTCAACTTCTTTCCAGTTGTTATGTGTCAAAAGATGTATTTAGTTATGAGTGAAAAGTAATCATTCGCCTGGTCTGAGAGACTACTTATATGGAGAGACATATTAGAAAGTAAGTCTCACATCGCCTACCCCATTGTCTCGGAAATGATTAAATTACTATTAAACTACTCCTCATAATGCCAATTAATTTTGAGATAAAACCTTAACTTATTGATCAAATTAGAGAGATAACAAATAGAGTATGAAAGCTCATCTCCATTAAAAACTCATTATAATTAGAATAATTTTTATAAGGCAATTTTTAAAAAACATGATAAAGAATTAACTATTCAGTTATAACTAGCTTTAAAGCACTTATGTACACCTTATTTCATACCATTTGTTAATAACCTTATTGTCTAATTACCTAACATTGTCACGTATGAACTGGATGTGCATTATACTTACCTGTCTAATTATTTACATATATATATATATGCAAAAAAAAAAAATGAATAATACTTTGAACGAATAGTATGTCAATATTTTGTTCGAAATTGAATGACTACATATAAACATAACGAACGAATATCATTGAGTCTAGTCAGCTTATTTGACTCTAACCTAGACTCAACAATACCCAACTATATTCGACTTCAAACAAGATCGAGTCCAACCAAATAAGTGAGTCAGGTCCAAATGAGTGAGTAAAACAAGTGAAGTTATGAGTGAATGATAGCCATTGTCCATTTTGCCCTTTTCCATTTTGCCCTTTTCCATTCTCTCTCTCTATATATATGAATTCGCCAACTTTTTCTATTAGAAACACAACACAACACATAGAAGAAGTTTAAGATGGCACAAGTGAGGAACAAGCAAGTGATTCTAAGTAACTATGTTACTGGTTTTCCTAAAGAATCTGACTTTAACGTTGTTGAAAGCACAATCAGTTTGGAACTTCCAGAAGGTTCTAATAATGTGTTGATAAAGAATCTCTATTTGTCATGTGATCCATACATGAGAGGTGCTATGACCAAGCCTGAAGGCTCTGAGCGTAAAGGATCTCCTACTTATGTTCCTGCTTCTGTAAGTTATTCTTTTACCACTTTCTCTTTCAAAATTCCATCATATATAATCAAGACGGACAAGGATATGCTGTCTCAAATCCTCTCCCATACCAATCCTATTATGTCACGCCTTTTAAAAAAATTAAATATTCATAACTTTATTAATTCTGTTTTGATTGGTCATGGTTGGGGACAGCAGATCCTCATCCGTATCGGACACAAATCACCTGTCCCATTTTCCTGTACCGGTCCAATAAAAAATTGACACTTCATTAAAAAAAGAATTTAAAAAACGTAAAGTAACATACTTGAACAAACCTTATTGGCTTGGGACATGGAGACACACTGATTTTGGGACAGGTGATCCCCATTCATCCATATCACGACCAGTTTGTGAAAACAAATTATAGTTCTTCAGCATTCTAAAACGATGTAGGTGGTGGTTGCTACGTTCATGTAGTAGAGGATGTGGGGAAGAAAGAAAACCCTAATTTAATATGGTCTTTTAAATAGATTTGGGCTTAATTTTTAAGTTGGTGATATAAAATAACCATTTTTAGTTAGAAATGTATGGTTTTATCATTTAAAAATGCGTATAGGTTTATTTTAAACTATTAAATTATTAATAATAAACATAAACGAGTTTATAAAAAAAGTTAAAGTGTATCTACTAAAATAAAAAAAATTATCACTAAGTATACCCTTAGCATACTGTATGTTTAGCATACTCTTTACCACGTACTCGTACCCGTGCCGAAAAGAACCATATATTATGTTTCTATGATTTGACAAACTTGTAAGATGCTTCTGTGACAATTGTCAACGGTCAAAAAGTAATTCAAATGAATGGTGGATGATGTAATGATTGTGTATAATTCTTTAGTTCCATGATGACACTCTTGAGTTACACTCTTGAGTTCCATGATGACTTTTTTTTTTTGACATTTATCTTCCTATGCTTGACTACTTGAATAACGTTGCAGCCAATAGCTGGTTATGGTGTGGCTAAAGTTATAGAATCAGGACACTCAAATTACAAGAAAGGTGATCTTGTATGGGGATTTACTACATGGGAAGAGTATAGTTTGGTTCCTGCTGCTCAATTAGTTACCAAAATTGAGAATAGTGATGTTCCACTTTCCTACTATACTGGAATCCTTGGTATGTATACTCAACAATTTCAGTTTAAATCGATTCTTCGGGCGTGTTTGCAAGTTGAATTTTGGATGGAAAAAAAATGAAATGAAAGGCTTGGAACCTTTAAATACATGATTGAGATGACTCTGAATCCTTCCATTTCCATTCATTCCCCTCCAAAACTCAACTTACAAACTAGCTGTTAGAGTTCGTTTGCGAGTTGCGTTTTGGAATGGAAGTAATGAAAATGAAAGGTTTCAAAGTCATTTTAAAAGTGTATTCCAGGACTCTCAAGTCTTTCATTTCCCTCTAAAATTCAACTCACAAATAAACCGTTCATGCCAATATGTGATAAATTGGTCCTTTATTTCTCTATTAAGCTATTGGGTATGTTTGGAACACAGGTATGCCAGGAATGACTGCTTATGCTGGTTTCTTTGAATTAAGCTCTCCCAAGGAAGGAGAGACTGTTTTTGTTTCTGCTGCCTCAGGTGCTGTTGGTCAACTTGTTGGACAATTTGCCAAATTGACCGGTTGTTATGTTGTTGGAAGTGCTGGAACCAAAGAGAAGGTACTTGTCTAAATATTTGTCGGGCGACCTAGTGCACGAGACTTCTACTTAGTACGGTTTAGGGATGGGAGATTACACAGCCTTAACCTCGCAAGCGGAGAGGCTGTTTTCAGCATTTGATCATGTGACGTCATGGTCATTGAGCGACAACTTTACTGTTGCGCCAAACTCACACTCTATTTGTGTTTATATATATGCATGAATAAATGATGAATCAACATCACCTTTTTCACTATTTATTCTGCTGCTCAAAGTGCTCCTATTTTGAATTAGCCTAATTATTCTACAAGATAGAAATTGAATTCAAATGAAGGATGTTTTTTGGGTCAATAGACTATGCTGTTATTCATGTCAAATATCAAATTATAAATTTTGTAAATGCTTATCATTAAAATGGCCTAAAATACACTGAATTTATATTTGCCACAAAAGAAAAACACTTAGTATATTTTTTACAACTAGGTGGATCTATTGAAGAACAAATTTGGATATGATGAAGCTTTCAACTACAAAGAAGAACCAGATCTTGATGCAGCTTTGAAAAGGTCATTCATTATCTAATAGTTGTGTACATAAACTTTACTTTCATTTGTTTATTCCCATAACAAAGTGTTCAATTACTTCACCTAGTAACACATACATTAGCAATAACTATTGAATCAATTAAAATATCAGGTACTTTCCACAAGGCATAGACATTTACTTTGAGAATGTTGGAGGGAAGACACTTGATGCTGTACTCTCAAACTTGAAAGTCCATGCCCGGATACCGGTTTGTGGTATGATCTCGCAGTATAATCTAACTGAACAAGAAGGTGTAAAAAATTTATCGAAACTCATATATAATCGAGTTCGTCTGCAAGGCTTTATCGTTACTGATTACTATCACCTTTATCCGAAATACTTGGAATTTCTATTGCCTAAGATCAAAGAAGGGAAGGTTGTGTATGTTGAAGACATTGCTGAGGGAATTGAGAATGGCCCTGCAGCCTTAGTTGGCATTTTTAGCGGCCGCAATGTTGGTAAACAAGTTGTTGCTGTTGCACATGAATAAGAAACACATGCTTCTGCTATACATTATGTGATCTTTTATGTTTTGTTCTAATTTTATGTTCATTGTTGAACCTTCTTTGTAGCTTTAGTTTTGGTATTTATCATTGTCCTTCTTCAGTGACATTTTATGATAATTTCATGATAAGAATGATTGTTGAGGAACACATCATTTCTAAAATGATTACATGCTCTTGCTCATGTCAAGCATGCACACATAGGGTATACAAAATAAATGTATATAGTCTTTTACCCAGACCCATCAAAATAGCCGAAGTCTATAAACCAAATTAAGAAATTTGTCGATCGATGCTGATTTAGGGTCGTGTTGGCCGTTTATACGTTTCGACTATGAATCATTATGTAATCCACGGTCGTGGTGGCTAACACGTCGAGGCCATTGATCTATCTAGATGTTTTATAGAACATGGTTTTGATACTCCCAGAGTCTGGTTGTATTTCGCTTCCACACTCATGAGTCATTAAGACCCTTAACTAAAAGTTTGGTGCAACTTCTCTAAACTTAAAATGACTTTGGGTGGAACACAACACATATCTATCCATTTCTATGAAGATATACACACAAGAGAACCTTTATACTATAGCATAATTGTCTATTCAATATACGACATACATGAACTGTGAAGTTTCCTTGAAAAACCTCAGTTCTTGTCATGTATTCTGCCTTACATTATTTAAATTGACGATTATTGTCTATTATAATAATCATAGTTCAAAAGAATTATCATATTTCAGCATAAGGAGTATACTTTTAGTTCTCTTTATCTCTAAATATTTAAAAAAATATACTTTTATTTGATTAGAAGTGAATATCTCACTTTTGTTATATGATTTAATAAAGATAAAGACTTAAAGCTACATCCAATATTTTGTTGAGTGTAATATTTATAAGTTATTAGTGTAAAGATTTATATATAATCAGTGAATAGATTATCTATCACTTATTTATATTAGTTTTTTTGAAGAATCAATAATAATTACAAATGAATAATAGACTGATAATATATAAAACTTTTTATATTTTCATTTGCTTTATTAATTTGGTGTGTGTAAGTGTGAGATTATGATTAGAAATGATTTACCTGAACAATGGATTGTTGATAGTCTTGTAGGGTGACTAAGATCCTTGATCTTTAGACTTAATTCTTTATATTGATCTCTTTGAATTTGTCAAGATAAGTTGTTTTAATTATATTTATATGTCATACAAGGCACAATACATGTGGGCATTAGTATGACATAAGCCTGAATTTTTTTGCTACTAAGGTCATTTTAGTACACTATAATTAAGGACCTAATTTCTTTTGAAACATGTAATTGTTTCTTTATAAGGATCGTTCACATGAATCAAACTCTTAAACTTTTAATTTTTTAGATTTAACAACACAATTAGACTAACATTTTGTTAGTAGTACCACTCAATGTACCACCATTTATGATTGGTCAGAAAAATAATTAATTATTAAGATTTTAATTTAAATATATTTTTTTAACCGATTATAAGTAGTGACGCATTTTGTGGAACAACAAATGTGCTCCCAATAGTTGTTGGATGTTTGTCCCACGTCAACTCTTGGGTGAGATATTAGAATAAAATATTTTTTCATACTAGGAGATAAATTATTTTTTTCAACTAATAAAATCATAACATGTGTCATATTTAATCATTTTCTATAAAAATATTTCTAAAAACTAGAAAAATATGACACATATCATGATTTTACTTGCTAGAGAAGACAACTTATCTCATGCTTTGAGGATATACTTTACTTGCTAGAGAAAAAAATAGATATGCACTGACAATATAAGAGTTTTTTATACTGTCACTACATCATTCACTATTCATTTTTCGTAATTATTATAAAATAACAAATAAATGATGAATGATGTGCTAAAAATATTATACTCATATTTTTAATGATACATCATATTACATGAAGGATGAATATCATTCATTTAATAAGACAAGGAATTACCATTTAATTTGATATTTTTAGATAAATTCATTAAGAAACAATATTTATGTAATTATATAATAATAAGCAACAATAATCTATCCTTAGTCTTACTAGTTGATGCTATTGACTTATGTAATTTTCATTTATTTAAATTATTTTTGGTAAATTCATTTAAAAAACAAGATTTAGTCTAAAACACAATACTTACCTTTTACTTTTTAGAAGAAAAAAACCTACATATCCTAGACAAGTTTTAAATTTAAACTAATGAAGAGATGACCAAAATTTATTTTGGTTAATATATGGATATAAGATATAAGTTTTAAGAACAATAACTGTTTCTTAACAGAAAAATATATATTTATTAATCATGTATGAGTTATTGAGTTTTATATACTGAATCATTTCCTATCAATGTTTTATCATCATTAACTCTCCAAGAAAAGTAATACAAATAAATCGTGGATAATATATACTGTATATAAATTTTTACACTAGTAATACATAAATATTAATTCCTTCCCTAATATGTCACTTAGTATATTCATCCACCTTTCTCATTGTACCATAAAATAAACTTCAAAAAATAGACATAGTAGAGTGGTACACAATACACATAGTTGATAGAATGAATTATTTATCTTTAATCAATATAAAAGATTTATTAATAATAAATATATAATAATGATTTAATACAAATAATTGATGATATAATAATATAAAAAGAGTTTAAAAGTTATGTACTATCAATGTAAAAAATTTATACTGTTACGTCATTCACCATTCATTGATTTGTATTATTTGAAAGTCAATAATATTAACATATGAATGATGAATGATTTATTAATAGTATAAAAAACAATATCAATATTAAAAAACTCTAATACCATAAATTAATGGATACATTATGTTCTCTAGTTGGAATTTGACTCAAATAAAGCAAAATAATGATAGTAAATTGAGTATAAAACATTAATCACATTCTCACCAAGTACTATAAAGAATATATTTTATCTTTTTGTGATTTTCCTTTTAATTATGTGATATTTTTTAATTGGATCTGTATATCTATACTATACATAAAGCCAAAACTTGAAATAATTATTTTCCTATTTTGTCCATAATATTTTTGTTTCTAAAGTAAAACCATGTAATCCTAGATAACTATAATTAATACATCTCACTTTTAAGTTGAATATTATAATCCAAAAATTATAACATAAAGTACATCCTATAAAAAACATTTTAATTCTCTAAAATAAATAATACAAATTTAATACTTAATATCATAAAAATAAAAATACGGGTCGCAGACACGGAATATCTATCGACAGGCTAGTAAATATAACACTAAAAGTGGGACACATCTCCATTACTGATTCTATAAGACGCACGGACACACTATACCTTTTCTCATTCACATCAGAATCATAATAACAACGTTGTTTGGAATCATGGGACAAGTCTTAGATAAGTTCCAAGGTAATATTTCAAATCAACCATTTCTCATTTTTTTTCTTCCTTTCATCTTATACATGCATCTGATTTTTATGTTTCTGCAACCATTTATTTCTCCAGTTTTTCTAATTTGTTGTTTTCCTTTAAAAACCTTTTTTCCTTGAGTGATTCTTTTAATTGTAATTTGAGATTCAACATAAGTTTTTTTTTTTTTTTTTTGTTGATTATCGATTGCTTAATGCAACCTTTACCTTATACACTTATAATTGACAACTATGTATAGCTAGCATCAAACACACATAGACAGGTTTGAATTCCCGATCACAAAACAAATAACCTTGCCTCCAAGCTCACCCTCAGAAGAAGTCTTGCCATAATAGTGTAAAAAATGACAAACTGCACATCGATCCGATACCACGAACCATATAGATGTAGTGTACCAGCGTCACGGTGATTGCTAGTGGATAGGCTGAGATTCTAGTGCCTATTGTGTAAAGGATGCGGAATTCTAGAAAAGGATCTCCTCCTCCGATGCTGGGGGCGAATTGTCGAGTCTGCTCGCTGGTGGACTGCTCCTGGTTTTAGGCATAGTTACGTAATTCTCTCATTATATCCTACCCTGTACCACTTACCGAGTCTCACTAAAATTAATGTAGAAAGTGACAAACCACGTATGTAAGTGAACCATGAACCTGTATTCCTATTGTGTACTATGTAGCTACGGTTTTAGGCCACTATGTCGTTGGACCAACCTCTTCTGGGTTTGACATCAAAGCAAGATTCTTGTCCGGATCATAGTTATCTGACACGTGATTCTTTTTGGTACGGATACGAGTATGTAGTACGTGGTATGTTACCTTGTCAAATACTGGTAGACTATGTGTATATTCAGTAGGACTTCTATAGCTCACTGTATCGTCGTTGTTTCTAGTGCTGCTTTTTGTAGAGTTGAATCAACTTTTGTTTTACCATAGGAGAAATACCCAAGGATAAAAAAGTTTCTTGTTTGTTGTCACTCATTCGTGTAAGTGAGTGTACATTACCAATTATTCTTCTTTTCTTTTACTTAAACTGTAGGTAAAAATCTAGTTCATTCCTTAAAGGGAACCAGATCACAAAAGAACAACGAATTGGTACGAAAGAACCAAATCGCGGTTCCTACCAAAATGAGTGAATTGTGTGTCAAATGTTCAGGATCAATATTCATCAGGCTGTTTTGTGGAAGGAAAAACCTTTCCTCTTTGCTGATTCTTCTAATATTTTATTGTCTGTTCTGTGATTGAATTTATTATGTTGTGAATCTAGGGAAGTAGAAAATTGCATGCTATAAGTATAAGAAATATGTTCCTTAACCAAGGATTTTAACAGGTCATGATTACAATTTTAACTTGAGTATGGATTGAAATTGAATTTGGTAATTCTAGTCAAATAGTAACAATACAATTGCTAAACTTTTATGTTTGCTTTCTGCTGGAAATTTAGTTGAGTTTGTTTCAAACAGGAATGTTTCATAAATCTCTTTGCAGAGGTTGTTTATATATTTATTTGTTTTACCAACGAGCGTTGGTTCAACCCCTTAAGCAAGAATCCGGGTTTGAATCTTGTGGATGTAAAAATGCTCGTTGGGAGAGTTAGCCCCACATACCTGTGGATGTTCCCAGCTCGGACAGGATTGTCTCCGGTGCGAGGATACTTGTGGGAAACAAAAAAAAAGTGTCATTTTGAAATAAATTATAGCTACCTTCATTATTTGTTCTGTGTATACAGCCAAACTTGGGTGATTTAACTGCTATAGTCATTACCAACAAGATGTTGGTGTAATAGTATAAGGCTCCATTAGATCCTCAGATAGATTAGGAGGTTAAGGGTTTGACTCCTGAGAGTGACTTTTATTGGGAGGGACAATCACACACTCTGATAGGGATTAGTTCCTTACTCATAGGCTGTTGTAGTCACTAACGGTTAGTATTGTAAATTTGTAATAACCTTAATATGCAAATGATAGAAAAATGAAGCTCACAAGAGAAGGAGGGAAAGAGAAAGTTCAACAACCAACAATCAAACCTTTATCTTACTAGGTTGGATCGACTAAAACGACAGCTCAATGTACGAGGCTCTCACTTAGTGAAATCTGGAGAGAGTAGATGTACGCAGTCTTATTCTCACAAGCGAAAAAGTTGTTTCCACCTTGACGTCATGGTTACAACCTTTCCGTTACACGAAGCTCACGAGACGAGGGAAACATAAAGTACTAACCAGCATCCTTGAAGATTAAAACCATTAAGGTTTCATTCTGCATGAACTTGACTTAACTGGTTTTTATGATAATGTAGTTTTTATGCATTTATTCATTGAACACTACCTTATTGCATATGTAAGATACAACATATTAAATAAATCATACACATACTAGTAAATTTGATGTACTCAATGCTCTTTTTTGTGTTTAACACTCGTGTGGTTCATTGATAATATAGTTTTTATGCCTTAACCAGTCATTGCATTATAGCATATGTAAGATACAGTATATTAAAATAAACATACACTTGACTGGTAAAACTTTTAGTGTAATATCTATGTATTGTCAGTGTAAATATTTATACATAGGCAGTCTATTGTTCACCTTTCATTTGCATTATTTTTAGTTAAGAGTCAATGATGATTTTTTTGGTACTATTAAGGGTATCTCCTCACCTTTTGGTAAGTAACTAATCCATTTCGGGGTGCGTGGTTGTCCCTCCAAAGAAGTGTCGCTCCGAAGAATTGAACTTTTATCCTTTTGGTCATTATGGGATCGATCTAGTGGAATCTTACACCAATAAACCAACGCCTTGTTGGTAAGAGTCAATGATGATTAAATATGAATGGTTGATACCAATAAGGCGTTGGTCTAGTGGTGTAAGGTCTCACTAGATCCCCAGGTATTAAGGCCAAATGTCAAATGTTCGATTCCTGAGAGCGACATTTGTTGGGAGAGACAATCACACACCCTAGAGGGAATAGTTCGTTACTCTTAGGATGAGAGGATATCCTTGGTTATACTTAAAAAATATGAATGGTTGATGATGAAGTAACATCGGAAAAAAGATTGTGTTCAATCATATTGCTTGTATTTAATAGGCTTGCACTTTACACAGGTAAGGAGTGGAGACAAAGGCAAATAAGGAAGATAACAGATCAAGTTTATGATCATGTAAAGAATCAATCAAGAACAGCTAATTTGACTTTTGAGGATCTTTATATTGCTGTTTTGCTTGTCTTCAAGTAAGAACTACTTTATAATTGTCTTCAACATTTTCACTTAGTTAATAAGATTTCCTTTTTATATATAATAATAATGAAGAAATTTGAATAGTTCTTCTAAAAGAGATTTGTTTTTTCTGTTGTAGTGATCTTAATAAGCATTTACCTGGTCCTCATTTTGATCCTCCTTCAAAAGACAAAGTTAGAGAAATCATCAAGGTACTTAAATCACTTTATGCACTATGCATACTTATTTTATCGATACTATGAAGGGTATTACTTCACCTTTCTGGGTAAAGAACTAATCCCTTTCGGAGTTTGTGGTTGCCCCTTCCAACAAGTGTCGCTCTTAGGAATCGAACCCTCGACCTTGGGAATCCAATGGAGCCTTACACCACTAGACCAACGCCTTGTTAGTATTGTGTTTGCTTATGAATACGAACATTTCACCTTTCGGGGTTTGTGTCTGTCCCTTCCAACAAGTGTCGATCTTAGGAATCGAACCCTCGACCTTGAGAATCCAATAGAACCTTATATCACTAGACCAACGCCTTGTTAGTATTGTATTTACTTATGAATATGAACGTTTCATCTTATAGAAACAAATATATATTCTCTATAATATAATTTAAGATATTCTAACATACTTTTCGTAAATTCGATAAAATATCTGGTCCATTTCTCTAACTTGAGTGAACAATGTACAGAACTGTGACATCAACATCGATGAGGAAATTGACAGAGATGAATTTTATAGTTTCATACATGAGATGACAAGTGAAACATTCAGTTATGTTAGTCAAAAACTTATTCTGACTCTGGTTGTAGCACCAACAATTGCAGTGGCAACAAAGAGAGCCACTGAAGGTGTTCCAGGTTTTGGCAGAGTGGTTCAAAGGTTGCCTAATTCAGTTTATGCTTCCATTGTGACACTTGCAGCTATTTGGTTCCAAAACACGGGACAGGAATCTTAATTCTTGTCATTTCATCATAATGTCCTTTAAGCAGAATGATCGGGAGCATATCTTTTATCTCGAAAAGTGTACTACTTCATATACCATTATTTTGTGATTGGTTAAAAAATATATTTAAGTTAAATTTTTTTAATAATTAAGTATTTTTCTGACTAATTACAAAATGTGGCTCATGAAGTGACACACTTTTTAGGATAGAAAATATTGTGATAGAATTCTGTTGATTGTATACATAGGATTGCTTATTGTTTCTATGTTACTATCAAAATTGCAATTTGATTAAAAAGATGGATGTGGTTGGAATTTGGACATGATATTAATTATGATTATTTTAAAGTTAGACATGTAAGTAATTTGTCTTAAATAAAATTATGTGCAATTATTGTCATTGCAATTATATGTAATGATGGAGCAATATGACATAATTCGATTCATATATTTGATATTACTGAGTTTATTTTTTTGTTAAATGTCTCATCATATGTGATGATGGCTGCAAAAAGATTTGAATGCTGGGAAATATAGTTTGGCTACTTTTCATGATTCTAATTGCACTTCTAAATCCACTTTTCCATTGTAGCATGACTATCCTAAATCCACCCCTCATCCTTAGTATGAGAATCCACAAAAAAATTATTTCGGATAAAATTATTAAGCTCAAAGGGAAAAGTAGTGTAAAAATTATCAAATTCTCAATTGTCTTTCATCCAAATATCCTTCACTCGGAAGCGAGAATCAGAAATGTTGACATAGTTGCATAACTTGTCAAAACATGTCCCAATTATCATACCACAAAGACCTATCACTACTTTCTAGGTGCAAAGTGAAACCCTCCTTAAGATTATGAGTAACCTTCACAATACTCCTCCAAGTGTAAGAAGCAACTGCTTTAGGTGGAGCAAACAACATAGAGTTCCCCCAAGATACTTATCCTGTAAGACTCTACACCACAACTTATCACTGTGACTAGCTATGTTCCAGCTCAACTTCCCAAGAAGAGAAATGTTGTCCTAGAATTCCTTATCCCAAGTCCACCATTACGCTTGTGCCTCAAGAGAACATCCCACCTTACTAAATTAAGACTCTTTTTTGCTAACATCCCCACCCTAAAGAAAATTCCTTGTCATCTTGTCAATGATGTTGCAAACACTTTGAGATAGCCACATAACCTGCATGATTTAAATAGGAATAGAAGATATGACTCACTTCGTAAAACACAAACGACCAACCTTATTAAGGAGATTAGATTTCCAAGTAGCCATGTGCCTCTGGATCTTTTCCAATATCGGATTAAAAAGAGCTCTACCGACTTTCCCTTGGACAAGTGGAATACCTAGATAACTTCCAAGAGTACTAATCACACGCATAGAGCAAAGATTCTTGAAATTACTTTTTCTTCTGTTAGTCACAGTTCTTGAACAAGTAAACTTAGACTTCGC
This sequence comes from Lupinus angustifolius, assembly GCF_001865875.1. Lineage (NCBI taxonomy): Eukaryota > Viridiplantae > Streptophyta > Magnoliopsida > Fabales > Fabaceae > Lupinus > Lupinus angustifolius. Next base: position 568,576 of record NC_032020.1, on the reverse strand, counting down.
CACATTAATTTTAAAACCTGATGCTTGACAAAACTCCCTGAGGGTTGATGAAACCATACTTACTTGAGAATTGGTTGCCTCACAAAAGAGAAGAGCATCATTCACAGATAATAAGTGAGAAATAGTCGTACCTCCTCTAGAAAGCTTTAGCGGAAGCCACACACCAAGTTCCACTTTTTGATTGATGAGAAGAGCCAATTTCTCCATGCAAAGAACAAACAAATATTTGGACACCATCAAGCCTAGAGCCATTCCACAAGAGCGATGCCTCACAAGAGTGGACACACCACTTAATTAGATTAACAGTTATTATGAGAAAGCCAAACTGTAAGAGAGTATTTTAACCAACAGAAAGAATGACCTAAATTGTAGGATATATTATGTTTTCCCATTTAATTCAAGGGAATAGAATTTAGAAAATTTTACTCTTGTAAATTTTGGTGTAAATCAATTGGATACATGAAAGATTAAATACTCAAACTACAAGTGAAAATAATAATAGAAATTTGTTAAAGGGAATGAATCTACTTACAGTAGGTGGAAAAAAACTACTTCACATTATAATCATTCATTCTAAGGAAATTCAATATCCAATAGTTCAAATTAGCGAGTGAACCTTAACCATTAAATTTTCATAAAATGAATGACTAAGATGTGAAATAACTTTTTTTTCACTTACTCTTAGAGTAAGTGAATCCCCTTACATTGTCAAGAGAGAGAAAAATATATAATAACAAGAGAATTTTATACATTGTTACTTTTTAGAAATATTTTTATACAAAATAGTTAAATAAAACATATATGATAATTGTATAAATGACAATATATTGATGTTAGATTTAATATATATATACTACCGTGTAAATATTTTTAATAAATTTCATCCACTATTCATATTATTCCTAATTAACTCTTAAATAAAAAATATACCGTATAAATTTTTTTAAATGGTGTATACCTTTTAAACTCTATTAATAATACTAATTTGACCTAATATCTTTGGAAATCATTTCAAATTTTTTTGAAGAAGAATTGGTTTGAAGCAAAATAAGTTGTTTACTCTAGAATTTGTGTATTTTTTGATCTTGAGGTGAAAGTTGAATAAGGAAGGAATCAGAATCAATGGCGATTACCGCATGGATGAAGAAGGTTGCTTCTACTGCTTCCTCTTCTCCATTAATGCACCATTCTTCTTATAAATTCTTCTACCGAACCTTTTCAGTCACTACTTCTCTTTCAGAACCCGTTCGTGTTCGTTTCGCACCTTCTCCTACTGGTAACCTCCATGTCGGTGGTGCCAGAACTGCTTTGTTCAATTACTTGTTCGCTAGGTTCGTTTCAATTCACTGCTTACACTTTATATGGTGCCGTAGTTCGTCACTTTTTATATTAATTTTACGAGACATTTTTTATGTTGTTCGTCTGTAAGTTAAATGAGAGAATTATATAACACCACTATGTGGTTTGTAACTGTCATTTCGAGAATTATGTAACTGTCATTTCCAGTTGTACTTTATGTCCCGCAATTCATCACCTTTTATATTAATTTTACGAGACATTTTTTATGTTGTTCGTCTGTAAGGAAAATGAAAGAATTATATAACATCACTATGTGGTTTGTAACTGTCATTTCGAGAATTATGTAACTGTCATTTCCAGTCGTACTTTATGTCCCGCAATTCATCACTTTTTATATTAATTTTACGAGACATTTTTACGTGGTTTGTGATTGTGATATTGAGAATTTGAGTGTTTAGTAACACCACTGTGTGGTTTGTAATTAGTCGACTAACTTATTTGACAAAAAAAGCTATATTCTAGTGTATGGTAAAAAGGTTTATTTCTATATAATAAGCTCATATTCGATAAGTTACTAGAGGTTTATTATGGTCTTATAACTTAGGAGCTTATTACATTTCATATATACCGGTTAGTTTAATAGATAGCAGCTAATCTTTTAAATGGTTCTAATTCAATCAGCTAGTTTATTAGCTATAGTTTTATGCGCCTAGCTTTTTTGCTAGTCGTTTCAAAGGTGGGAAGTTTGTTTGATGTGATTTGGTTTTGATTTGATTATTTCTCACTGGTTTTTTATTATGAAATTTCAGGTCCAAAGGTGGGAAATTTGTTTTGAGAATTGAGGATACTGACTTGGAGAGGTCTACCCGGGAATCCGAGGAAGCCGTGCTTCGTGATCTTTCTTGGCTTGGCCTTGAATGGGATGAAGGTAAGTAATGTGCTGCTTTTCAGTTTTTTACTTCAGAAACATTTATTCATGATTTAGTTAAAGTCATTGCATTGCAATGTGGTTAACTTATTAGGTCCCGGTGTTGGTGGGGATTATGGTCCATATAGGCAGTCTGAGAGGAATTCTTTGTACAAACAATATGCTGAGAAACTCCGTGAATCTGGTCATGTTTATTGCTGCTTCTGCTCTAATGAGGTATTTGTACACAAACTCTGTAACATGCATTGTAACCTTTTATTGCCTTATGATATGACTTGGGAATTTGCTCATATTCTTCAAATTGTCTGCTATGTAATAGTTTCGCCTTCATTGAGGATCGTCTAACTTTAAAATTAGAAACAGGATTTCAACAGTATTTGTAATGATGACATTAGTTGTGTTGCATTATTTGTGCCCTTTTTTAAGTACATTTGATCTGGGGGAAAAGTTTCGTTAGCTTCAGGTTGGTTAGTTCTTCAGTTGTACTTCCTTTTTAAGTAACTTGAATGAAATTTGAAAGTACATTGAGTTGTCAATGACTGAATTTGCTATTATTGATCTACTGTGTGTCTTTGCTGTATAAACTCAATTTGTTTTGCATCTGTGATTATGCTTTTTGGTTCTATTTATTTGAGAATTAATTTTCACGAAGGTTTCTTATTTTTGGGATTTATATCACTTAGAAAGAAGTATGCAGTTATAAGACTGTGGCATTGGAGTTTGGTCATCTTTTACTCTACTACTTTTAAGGCATGTATATTTTTTTGATCGAGACTTTCTTGAGGATTCTTCTTGACTCTTATTCATCTTAACAGGAACTAGAAAAAATGAAGGTGGTTGCCAAACTAAAGAACCTGCCTCCAGTATACACAGGCAAATGGGCTAGTGCAACTAATGAGGAAGTAGAAGAAGAGCTGGCAAAAGGAACTCCTTATACATACCGGTTTCGTGTCCCTGAAGGAAGTTTAAAAATTAATGACATAATACGAGGCGAAGTGAGTTCTTTCCATCCTTTTCAGTTTGTTCATTCTTTCTTTGTTTTTATTCTGGTATGATTGATGATTTCCTACTTTGTATGGTAAAAATGATATGGCTCATATCTCTTAATACATGTTACCTTCACATCCAGAAGTCAACTGATATCTTGGAACTTGAAAGTATTTTATTTAATCTCATAATCTTCTGTCCATGCTCCCTTTAGAGTTTAGAAATGGCTGATTAAATATACTGTATTGTCACAGAAGTAGTTTTGTTTTTGGTTTTTGGATGTGCCTTAGAGTGTTTCTTGTAAAATATCGTTTACTCCTATTAACTTTATTTGGTAGTGTCTTGAAGGTTACTTGGAACTTGGCTACACTTGGAGATTTTGTGATAATGAGGAGTAATGGTCAGCCTGTTTACAACTTTTGTGTAACAGTGGATGATGCTACCATGGCTATTTCTCATGTTATCAGGTAGTGATTATAATTTCTTAGTCAAGCTGTATTTATCACTGATTTATTCTACAAATATTGGTAATTCAGAGCAGAGGAGCATTTACCAAACACTCTAAGGCAGGCATTGATATACAAGGTAAAGTGCAAGCTACATAGCATATCTTCTTTTATACCATCTTTTTTTCCTTAGAATTCAAAGCGACTCCTTTGCCGTTTAATCCACAATTAAAGCCAACAACAAACTAAAATCCAAATTCAGTTGAGAAAATATTGTATGTGAAGTTGGTATTTCATTAGTTTTGAATTTATCAGAACTCAGATGTTCGAACATGTCTAGGTCAGCCTGTCTGGTATCATCCTATCAAATCTCAGTTGAATCATAGGTTGGAACATTTATAGAGCCCTTGAAATAAGAAATATCCAAGCTAATGGCTTGCAGTATAACAGTCTGCCTACGTGGCAGTGAAAAATGGTGAGAAGGAAACTTCAGGCGGTGAGTGGGGGTAAATGTTAGGACAGAAGAGAGTGAGTGCAGGCAAGAACTCATTCAGTGAGAGTTAAGAGTCTGCATTGTTTCTATCATTTTTTGACTGTAAGTTAGGTTGACGTAATTCTTTGGTAAAAAAAGTTCTACTGAAGTATGAAATCTAATGTTGTGGGGGATTGAAAGTGACAGAGCCAGAGGGGATGAATTTTTTGGTAAACAGTGTTATAGACTCTAGAGTATGACAGATTGCATTTCATCATTTGGTATACTAGAAGCTTCATATGAAAGGCATTTATCACTACTTAATTTAACGATGGTGCCAAAGGGGGGAAATGTAATGTAGTAGAGGCAACCCCATAATAAAGGACAACAAAATTAAATGAATTTCAATTCAAATCAGAAATTAACTTAACAAAAGAAGGTTGGGGAGAGTTCTAAAATGTTGGTTGTCTGAGATTGAGTACACAGGGAAAATGACTTTGTGAAAATTGTAATGGTTTGTTTATTTTTCATAATGTAATAGGACACTGGGTTGTTAGTTTATATCTGCTAGATACATTTCTTGTTTTATTGGTTTCATTTATTTTCTCTTATCTCTAAAAAATATTATTTCTGTAAAAGGGGGAAAGATATTTAGGAGAGTTATGATTTTGGAAATCCAGACTGAGAAAGTCTAGCTAGCTGAAAGTTAACCAATAAAGTGGTTGATTAAGTCAGTATGTGGCTATTTATAAAAAAGTCAGTATATTGTTAAACCATTGAGCAGGCTTTTGGTTAAAAAATTTCTCTCTAAAAAACTCGTTGTATTCACTACATTGAAATCCTTCTTTTAATTTTCTTCCTTGTGCTATGCAATGATCTAGGGAATTGATTATGGTTTGTTCCACATCTCTGCATGAATGTGTTTACAGGCACTAGGATTTCCCATGCCTCACTTTGCACATGTTTCCTTGATTTTAGCTCCTGATCGCAGTAAATTATCGAAACGACATGGTGCAACGTCAGTGACTCAGGTAGGGGTGATTCATCTCCACATTTTATCTGTCTTAAAGTTATGCTATGAGGTCTCACTTGACTCTTGTTTCTTTTTTAATTGTACAAGGCAAGTTATAAAGCTTTATCTATTGTATCGATAATAAGTTCAGAACACTGATCTCTGCTGTATTACAGTTCAGGGAGATGGGATACCTACCTCAAGCAATGGTGAACTACCTAGCATTATTAGGTTGGGGTGATGGGACCGAAAATGAGTTTTTCACCCTCGATCAACTTGGTTAGTGAGTTTTGTCTGAACTCCTTTTTGTAGTACGGTATTCATGGTTTGTTTGCTAAGCTCGAAATTTGTTTGACCATTTCTTACTTTAGAATGCATTTTTTTTGTTAAACAGTTGAAAAATTCACTATTGAACGTGTTAACAAAAGTGGTGCTGTTTTTGATTCGACGAAGTTAAGGTAATTTTTCTTTTGATCTACTTTATATGGATAACCATGTGCGTTGTTTCCATGGTAGGCCTTTGTTTTATCTTGAGACAAAATAGGTCAAATTTCTTACCGACATTTTTTTATCTAAATGATAAAATCTTGTGTCTAGTTTTTAATATAGGATATATATTGCATTTTACTTTCCTTATGGTTGTTCTTGTATTTTTAGTTAATTTATTCGAATTGGGAAAGTGGACTTCTACCATTAGCTGATCTTTCAAAGCTTTGCTTCTAAAATTAAAAATAGAATGACAATTAATGGCCTTCTAATTGTTCTTTATGTCTTCTATTTAGGTGGATGAATGGTCATTATTTAAGAGGACATCCAGAAGAGGAGTTCACAAACCTTATTGGAGAGCACTGGAAGACATCCGGCTTACTTACAGTTTCGGCAGGGCCCTTCATCGATGTGAGACTCACTTGCATGCATTATTGTTCCAGTCTCCTTATAAGTAGAATCAGTTTAGTTTTCAATTTCTGAAGCATAATGATATTTGGTATGGTGTTTTCATGTCTCGTGACGGTTGTCTAACAGGATGCAGCTCAGCTACTTAAGGATGGGATTGACTTGATAACTGATGCAGAAAAGGCGCTTGTTATCTTTCTTTCTTATCCTTTAAATTTAACTTTACGGAGGTAATATTCATTTTCTTCTAACAGGAGTTTCTTCTTATGTGTCATTAGCCTCTTATAAATACAATATTGTGATCTACAACTTTTTGTGAATTTACCTTTGCTAGTCATGAAGCTTGAACCTATGAAGCTCATTGTTGTTTTTCTATAAAATTTAATTTGTGTATTTAGTATGTGATGTATTCATTTGTGATGGTATGTGTTCTAACAATGGTTAGTTATTTACGGCTTTCTGCATGTCAATGGCAGCCAAGATGCAGAACCGGTCTTACAAGATAATCTTTCCGAATTTTCCGCCAGCCTCTTGGGTGCCTATGAAAGTGGTGATCTGGTATCTGCACTTGAAAGCCAAGCTAGCTGGCAAAAATGGGTGAAAGAATTTGGTAAATCACGTAATCGCAAGGTGAGCTGAACTGGATAGTCTCAAACGCCATTTGCATTCTGTTAAATAAATTATATTTGGCTAAAATGCAAGGTATTCTCTCAAACTATAGGGAATTTATAGTGAACCAATGTGGTTCAAAACTCTTAACATTTCGACTTCGTGAATACTAAATTGTGCGATGTAGTTCAAAATTAACCCTCTGTGCATTTGAAGTTAATATGCACTGTTTGACAAGTTGAAGGAGTCAAGTTGTTGAGATTTGAATCATAGGAATGTTTTTTAAAATTGACCTATAGTTAAAGGGAATTTCTTGTATTTCAGTACATGTAATACCTTAAAATATGTTCTTCTTCATGTTCAAGGGAAAATCGCTTTTCATGCCCATCCGACTTTTGCTGACCGGAAAACTTCATGGACCTGATCTGGGGGCTAGTGTTTTACTTCTCCATAAAGCTGGAACTACCAGTATCTTAGCTCCTGAAGTCGGCTTCGTGACACTTGATGAAAGATTCAAAATTCTTGGGCAAATTAACTGGGAAACATTGTCCAAGGATCATCCTATCAAAGAGACAGCTACTTCTGTGTAATTGAGAACTGATTTTTCTGGTCCAACACATAGCACTCAGGTTTTAGACTTATGTTTGGTGCTTTACTTTATGCATTCTTTTTAACAAGATAAGTCTCATTGTAATTTTACTGAGAAATTGTATTTTAATTCGTTTCAGATTATATTATCTTTGGAAATAAGTTTCAGCTTTAAGGTAATTACAAATATTTCCTCTTGTAGCTTGATTTGGAATCATGATTATTTACAACTGACGCACCTCCCAAGTTTATATCTAACTTTAAAAGTAGCTTTTATTTTTATATCTATGATGGCAAGTGTCTAATCTCAATTTAATTTTCATTACTACCTGAACTTAAAACAATTATTATACAGTTGCTAGAGTAGCGTCCAGAGGAAAGTTTATAATTCATTTTCCAATGTTTTTGATATAATTAAGGGTATCTCCTTATTCTATGGGTAATAAACTAATCACTTTGTATAACTGTTCATCTCAATAAGTTTCTCATAAAAATTGAATGTTAATAATGTAGAGGGGAATACAGATTATAATGAATTGAAAGATAAGGATATGCAGAACTTTACTCAATCTTTCCTTAATTTTTTTTTAAAGTTGAAGGTATTCAAACATTTACTAAGAAATCATTAATTTGATTTCTATTTTATAGTATTTCTACTTAAATGTCCATATACTATATTCTCTTGAAAATTGTACACTTAATTCATTAATTAATTTATGGTCTAAAAAGATGAAAGTATAACTATGTGGGAAGGAAGGATAAAATTGTTTTTTTTTGCCAAAGCATCTAAATTATGAAACCACAAGTTTTGAAACAAAATAAAAAACCTAAAACTACAAAAAGATAGGGAATGTGAGGAGTATGATTTAGCTGTTAGTATTTTAGGATAATTTCGGCATATTAAATAGTTAATTTTTATTTTCGTTTACCTATTTGTCCTTTATTATTTAACAATATTAACACAACACTCACCCAATATAGATAGAGTAGAAATCCTCTCAAGACAAATTCACATTAGTATTATCATGCTAAAAATAGATAGGATTTTCAAAAGAAGATTTCATTCTTTTGATGAGAAATAAAAAGGAATTACAAAAATTCGAATGGCCGAACCTTAAGCAGCTACTTTCGATGTAACATAAAGAAAAGCAAGAACAAATTGTTATTTTTAATAAGTAGTTTTAAAAAGAATAAAAAATTACTAAAGATTAATAAAAAGAATAAAAAACATAAAATATATGAAGAAATGCATCACCTAAGTGATATATCTTCTACTAACAAACCATTTTCCACATGTGGGACAGGATTTGAACATGTTTTAAGGCCTTTGCTTGTTTCAGCCATTTTTGGTAAATAAAAGGTGTTCAACATGCAGATATAATACTATGATTCTAATGCATAAAAGTTCAATTTCTGGAAAACAGAATAATTCCAGAAACATTAAAGCATCATGACACTGATTCTATTGAAAGAAAAAAAAACTGGTTCTCTTGTCAAAGTCACCAACTCCAAATCCACATACTTTTTGTTTTTGGTAGAGAAGTTTAATACTCAGAACAGTTCCATACCAATGCATATAAAAAAGGGCAGCCTAGTGCACGAAACTCTCACTTAGTGAGATCTAGGGAGGGTAGATGTCGCAGCCTTTCCCTCGTAAGTGGATAGGCTGTTTTTAAGATTTAAACTCATAACCTCATGGCCAGTAAGGAACAACTGTACCGTTGCGCTAAACTCACCCTCTAATCCATACCAAAGCATATATTCTAGGAAATGTCAAGGCCAAGACCAAATGGTAATGTTGATAGACTTCATATTTTGATTGCTATACAAAAAAGCTGTATAAATCATGTTTCTGAAATGAAGCTTTTGCTTATCTTCATAGAGTGCACAACTTATCCACATCTGTAAGTAGATTTTCAGGAAGAACATCCTCTGAGAAGATGAAACACTTAGTTGCACCAAAAATGCTGCAAAGTTGCAGAATTACACTCTGAAATGAATCACTTGAGGACAGGACAGGGATTGAAAGAGAAGGGACACATGTTGGAAGGAATTCTGTTTTATTGTAAACTGGTGCATACAGGGCCAACACTTCCTTGCAAAAGATGAATCTGCAGGAAGCATATGAGAGAACAAAGTCACAAAGTCATAAACACAAGTAATTCAAGAACATAAGAAGATTATTCTTTACCCTATCATTTGGTAACATCAGGTAAAAGTAACTCAATGCTGAAAGGTTTTTCAACTGAGATTTTAGGTATGCTTGAAAGGTTTTGGGTTGGCTGAGACTATTTGTATGTCTCATTTCCAAGAAGAACAGAATTTGTGTACAGCAGTATGGTTATACTAACTCCCAGTTTTTCATTAAAACAGTAACAAAAAACAAACTATTGAAGGTTGAGTTTGATAAGATAATCTGAGTGGTCAACTTAATTCAAATGAGTGTTTAGAATTCCGTTGTAGAGATTGATTCATTTGGAAATAAATTTGCAGAGAAATGTAAGAATGTACTTTTATTCTTATAAGAAGAGGATATTCAAATTATACCACTCTGGATGAGATTTTAAAAAAATCTCGGAAACTTTCCCCGAAAAGAAATTGATCTAATAAAATATAACAACAGAGTATTGTGCTTCTGTTTCTTCCTATTCTTACATTCCGATTCCTAGATATCTTAGGCACCTTATCATTCAAGATGGAAGCTAGCCATGATTGATGATATAGTTTCTCTTGAGCACAACTGCATGTGGGACGTAGTTCCTCTTCCCCTAGGGTAAACTGTTCTAGCTTGTAGGCATGTTCATAGGTTTATGCTATAGAAGTTGACCTAGATGATCAAACTAACCATCATAAAGCTCACTCTGTTGCAATATTCTCTGACTTATAGCTTGATTACAATGATACTTTATCAGCTAAGACTCTATCTACTCGTCTATTTCCGGCCATGGGTGCTTAGGCCATCGGGCATTATCTCCACAAGTCGCTATACATTAACAAATGCCTTCATTGTCGTTGAGAGCACATATCATGTAAATAGCTGCCTACATTAGATTCATTGTATAGGCTAGACTCAAACAAATCATGTCATTACAGTAATTAGGAAACTTATCACTGTATTTTATGACATTAATATTATATATATAGCCTCTGGCTCTGATGTATTATAGTTCAGACACTGTTTACATAAACTCTCTTCTCTCTTTTCTATCTCAATACATGATCTCCATACATGGTATCCAGAGCCTACAGAGGCAATCCAAAAAAGAAGGCATACATAATGGACCCACTGTCCTCTTGTGCGAAATATCTACGGAAGTTCTTAAAAAGTCCCTTTTGGGTCCTCAAAGACACTTATATTCAAGCTTAGTGCATATTTATATGCTCCTACTCGAGAGAGAGAATGTTCAAACTATCTCCTTTATAGGGACTATGTATTCTTTATTCTCAAGATATTTCGGATTCGATTTGTTTTAATAGTGATTTTATTAAGATTTCTTTCTTTTTATGGTTTGTTGTAAGTAGATAATGCATTGTGTCATGTGTATAAATTCAGCTACTGATGATTTTTCATTCTTCAAGCAATCCTGAAAACCTTTTTCAAGTTAAACATATCAGAAATGAAGACAACTTTTACCTTAAAAGAAGCCTCCTAATGAAAGGATCACCTAAAACCTGTCCCCAAACAGGATTAAGCGTGTCCGATGTTGCTAAAGCCATTCCCCACTTGTTCAATGATTGTGAGAGCAGTAATTCAGCTTTGTTGTATGTATCCTGAAATAAAATGTAAGTTTGCTGAGGAACCAAGTATAGATGCTTCCGAGATCCCAGAAAACGATATTTTTAAGAAAAAATAGGAACTTTGTAACATGAAGGAAAAAATGGATATTTATAACAGACCAAATCAATATCAGTGCCCGAAAGTCCTATGAGCAGACAGAAAGCTTGCAGAGGAGATGTGAGAAACATGGTAAATAGGCTTCCATTTGAATGATGTGAGTAATTTGATGCAATAGGAGGTGAACAGCTTGGAGAAAGGAGCATAGCAACCGACTCTCCTTTTTGTGATTCTTCGATGATCTGCATATTTAATCAAACGCGTTTTGAATGTTGTAAAGTTGAAATTGTCATGGGAAGAAGGAAAATATAAGTCAATACTAGCTAGATATTAATTAAAGCAGTAATTAGGAAAGTAATTATTTCCAAATATGGACTTCTCTTATCTTTGGTAGAAGATCGATATTTGGAATTGTTCAAAGTCCCATGTCGCCTGCCTCAATTCTTGGGGTGTGATTTATATACCCGTTGTCTACTTCACTTAATGGCAATTGGTTTTAAGATGAAATCTAACATGTATCAGAGCCCATGTATAGCGCATGGAACCTAACACGGTAACTACTATCTAACATACGATAAATTCAAGAAATAACTTTATCAAACAAAAACTAGAGAGATAAATGAACTTGTCGTAAGGCTTGCCTTAAATGCTTTGCTGTTGTCATTATCGATAACTAAAAGAAGTGGCCTTCTTGTAAACGGTAGAAAGTCGGATGGATATATGCAGTTCGATCCTGAAAATGTATCAAGTTAAAGTATTCTGCAATAACAATAGAACCATGTCTAATATGAGCATTCACTATATCATCATCATTATGCAAGTTTATGAACTTGAGAACTATTAAGATATTACAATATTTTCTCAAACTTAACCAAGTGGACCATAATTAGTGTTAAACCCTTGGGTTATATGTCATCTCTTCAACCTACTCAAACATACTTTAGCAGATTAACATCGATAATAACTTAAGAATGGAACTACATGAAAAAAGATTAACATCGATAATAACTTAAGAATGGAACTACACGAAAAAAGATCAAGGAAGAGTACCTCCATCTCCACGGGGACCGAAGAGTATACAACCAGGTTCATTTTGTGCAGCACCACAAGATCCTGCATGAGATGTAGAAGAAAATAGAGGGTTCACCTCTCCCTAAAGAAATTTGAATAAAATCAGAGGTATAATAACCCTACAGGCTTACATGCTAGCATTCCAAATTAACTGGGGATATCTAACCTGAAGCTGACAAATATACAAGGAGAATACCATCAGAAGGAAGCTCCTCACAAATTGTGGCAAGAACCTAACCATTATGAAAGCGAAAACCAAATTATACTTGAATTATTACCAGGGAACCCAACATACAGTAATGAAATAACTAGGCACTCTGATTCAAATCAAGAACCATTTTTTGAATTCCAAAGAAATGGGAAAATCCAGAATGTGTTTTACACAGAATAGATGGTATGATCCAAATCTTTTAAACTTATCCATCCCACACATTGATGAATTTGAAGAAGTTTTAGTTCTTGCTGTGTGTAATTGCTTGCTCGCTATGAAGCACCGATACCGATACGAGTATTGGATACGATATGAATATGATACATCAATATGCATTTTCTTGAAAATGCAAGATATGATACATTTGGGGTACGGTTATAAAAATATGTACAAAAAATCCATAAAACATAATAAACATATAATTATTGTCATGAATTTCCAAATAAGGAACATATTTTGTAGACATCACCAAATATAAAATGAAATTCATATTGTCATAAGATGATCAATCTTGTTTAATTGACGATTAACATTATGCATATGCATTTCCTATTCATTTCTCTATGCAATATGTGTTTTGTTTTGTTTCTCCTCCTACAAATCCACTTTGTAGATTGCATATTATGTTTCTCTCTTATACTTAATTGATTGTGCTATGTCTTTCTCTCTTTTAAAATAATATTGTGTGGTATTTTGGGTGTCTATGAAGTATCGGGAAAACATTTTAAGAGTATCATAGAGTATCCGGAAAGTATCAGATTTATAAATTATTTATTTTTCAAAAATATAATTTCGATATGCTATGGATACGTATCGATGAAGTATTGGAGAGTATCAGTGTCGGACACAGATATATGAAGGTTATTGAAGTGTCGGTGCTTCATAGCTGGCCAGGATATTACTGTTGAGCATCTTTCCAGCAAAGTCTCTACTTCCTTGCTTGGCCAAGCAGCATACCAACCAGCTCTTCAGGCTGATAGACATTCCAGCCTCTTGATGAGTTATCTTTCAACAAATTCTTGTCTCCTTGGTGTTTCCAGCATCTCGGAGTTACGTTCTCGACCATTGTTCTTATGGAGCTCTGCTTTTACTTTTTATTTTCTTTTTGAAAGTTCTAGTTTGCAACAAGCTTAAAGCTTAGTAAGGTTTAGTTTGAGGGAGATTGTTAGAACATATGGAAAAACTTATCATAATATCGTTATTGTACCTCAGAATTTTTTAGAGGATTATAGATTTGTTAAGACTCATTTCTTATTTATTTCCTATTTAATTAAGACTAGGAGTCTACTACTAGTGTAAATAAGACTAGTTAGAATATATGAAAGTATATCAGAATATCTTAAATTCTCTTATGTCTTTTGTATCATACTATTATCTCATCACATTATCATCATATTACTATCAAGTATCAACATCATTCTATTTTCTCCTCCCTTACCTAAAACCTACCAAGTCAACAGAAATGAAACATATATCTTCTCATACTTACAGCTATAAAATGTGTCAATGAAGGACGGTATAACACAGCTTTCCTTGGGTTTGTCGGTAGGGTGGGATCAGCAATATCTTGAGAGTAATTGATACGAGTAGCCCCGGTTGCCCCATTATGACTAAGTTTTGAGCCAGTTGATTGGTAAAATAAGCCACTAGGTTCCCACTCCAGACATTGAAGCATCCTAAAAGTGTCAATTGTGAGCTCTGAAAACTTAACCTGTACAGGGATGACATTTGAAATCAACAACGGAAGATCATAACATTTTACAGAACTTACTAGCTGCAAAAAAACCTATCATGTTAATTTTATCATTATCAACAAATGTTCTACGACATAAGGGAAGAAGCGAAAATAAAAAGTCCCGGATACTTACCTCGTTGTGATGGAAGCTACTTAGTACAGCATCTCGTAATTTCAAATTTCGCTTTGTAATAGCTGCAGAAACATTTGGTAAAGTATCCGGATGAGGGTCCAATACTAGACTGTATCTCAAGGGCCTGATATTCATAAAAGCTGTGTCTGCTTTTAAAAACCTGACTATTTCCTGAACCACCACCTTCCACTCTTTAAAGTCACTTTCCTGTAACCATATGGTTTGAAAGTCAATTTCAATACACCTGCACATGTAATCTATGAAAAATACTCTGAGCAACATTAAGTTTTTCTTGGAACCCTCTGTTTAATTGTCTATGTAGGTTGCTTACTACGTTGTTCTAAAGATACAGTGCCATGTCATGTTTATGCAGCTCAGCAGTTAGTTTAGATGTTCAGTCACCAACAAACTTGCCCGTTCATTAGCATAGACAGCAGAACAAAAGAAAATCATCGGCATAATATATAAAACTATCAACTAATACCTCAAGCTTAAAGGACATTTCATCGTATAAAACGGAACTATGCTTTATCACACTTCAAGCCAAAAAGCCTCTTGTGTTAGGGGCATGTTCAATATTAACCATGCATATAAGCATTGGCACAATAGCTTAAGCTTTTAGGATATTCAATACTTAACAATCAAATTATCAAAATCTATTGCAGAATTAGTAACTACACCATAATTAATCCTACTCTGACCATCATATTATCATGACTATTCAGTCATAAGTTGGAGAAACCCTGTTAGTTGGCTTATGTAACAAAATCCGTTTCCTCTTTTTACCACGATTGAGAATTAACTTCACCTACCTAAACAATCTACCTCCTTAATATACACGCAGATAGATAGCAAGACATATATTTCGAAGAACATTGGCTGCATGGTAGAGACACCACACATCCATTAGTAAAACAGCAAGCCAACAATTCACGAAAAACCAACATCTTTACGTAGAGGTTTCCATAAAACAGATGCAATAAAACAGAATGGATAAACACAATTTTTGAATACAGAACGTACATATCACAATAAAGGAAAAGCGCTTCTAAAGTGAGTTTGAATGTAAATTAATCAAGAGAATATTGAGATAAAGTGTATCGAGATCTCAACTCGCTTTAGTAAATCAATGATGGATACACCGTTACTTGTTCATTTTAGACTCAAACTCACGGTAGAGGAGCCTTATCCCATAATCAATTATGGTACTTACATTAATTTTTTATGAATTATCAATTGTCAAAATGTCGAGATTTACGATTGCAGTTACAATTTATAATCAAGCATGGTACTAAAATAATTGGGTCTAAGTCTAACTCCAGGGGAATTATCCAATTCAAGAGAAAATTAGCATATACAAACCTGGAATGTCCTTTTGCATTCACTGACTAATACTTGAAGCTGATTAACCAATTGCTGCACCATTTCTCTCCGGTTCAAAACCAAACACACCATTAGGAACCGAGCAAGAAACCTCAATTGTTTGTTTGCAATATTGACATCCTGAAACAACCCCTCCTTAAAATACTCCCGTGTCAATATCGCTTCATAAAAAATATATGATTCAGATAGGTAATTCGCCTCACTGGTGCGCATGTACTGCCCGAAATACAGTTGCCCAATGCGAGATGCAATCTCACCAATCTCCCATCTCTTAAGCCCAGCCTCGACCAATTTCTGCCGATTCTCCTGTTGAAACTTCCACAATTGTGTGTACACCTTGAACACCTTATAAAAGTATGTATCATGCCTACAACAAACCCACATTCATATTAATTTTACTTGCAGAGACCAAAAAATACCAACTAAAACTAATAAATCGCGCATTGTAAACTACCAATGGATCCATCAAATTAATGAAATCATGAGTACCCAGAACATAAAATTACCCAATTCCGAGTTTTCATCCTCAAAGTCACAAAAATCAAGATTGCTTTCTATGCTACAAAACTTATAAAAAAATTAATACGCCAAGTCATATTTAGAGCGTGAACTAAGGGTTGTTGTCTACCGACCGTGAGGTCACAGGTTCAAATCTTGTAAACAACTTCTTTACATGCCGAGATATGCATCTAACACCCAGACCCCGCTAAATAGAAGTCTCGTGCAATGGGCCGTCCTTTTACATCGCGACCAACTTCAAATTTGCTAATAGAATAAGGGCGGACCATTTAATGAGGTTTTAACCAACTGAGGTCTGGGAAGGACAGATGTAAGCAGTCTTACACAAAGAAATTGTTTCCAGGATTCGGACCAACCGAGGTTACAGGACAAACAATCTTATCATTGCGGCGACAATTATCGAAAAATAAAATAAATAAAAAAAGAAATTGAACCTAGTGCGTTGGTAATAAGGCAAATCCCTGATGTTAGAGAATTTCTTGTCAGCTTTATCAGCGAGAGTCCAGAAAACCTCGCTCACTGGGATGTTACTGTTTTGCTGTTGTGACATTTTCTCCTTCAATTTCCACACAGATCACTCAATTACGACGCCGTTTTGGCCACAATAGAGAGAAAGAGAAGTTAGAAAAGGACCATCTTCAATGCTAAGGCTAGGTACATTTTCTTCATCATATATTTTTTTTTGGTACACTTTTTATATTTCTTATAAATTAAATTATACCAATCAATTTTACTTAAATAAATTGCAACCAGAGTTGGTTCAAGTGGTACATGTTTGATTTCCGGATTAGACAGAATTATCTCTAGTGCGAGAATACATGTGGGAAACCAAATTTTTTTTACTTAAATGACATTTTTTTTTTGCAAATACACAAACCTCATAACTTATATACACTCGAATATTATATTATTATTTTTGTAGAGGAGGTGATGATATATTTTAGTGAAAGTAAGTATAATTTACTCTTAATTAATTATATACTAACTAGAGATAGTAAATTTATATTCTCTTTTATGTATTTAACTAACATGTCCTTATCATTATTTATGTATGTCGTAACGAACCAAAATGAATTTTTACAATTTATTATGTTTTACTTTCCTTTATAGTATGTTAGTGATCATCTAGGGAATTAAGATGATATTAGTTTTGACAAATACTAGAATGACAATTATTATTTTTATTAATTTAATGTAGAAACTGATATTCAATTTTCATAGCACCAATCAAATTCCCTTTATTACTCTCTTAACTATTTCCAAAACTAACTAATCCCACCAAAAAAAACAAATATTTGAATAATAAAATAAATTCAAATGTTTTATTGTTTTATTAGTAGTGATACTAAGTATAAAAATACGCAATTCAGATATATTTACAATATTATCTTTATTTATATAACATAAGAAATTTTTTTTATTTGATTATGAGTTGTTTACCCTATCTATAGTCATTTACAACAAGTCTAAAAATAATGATAACAAAATAATGATTTATGCACTATTTTTCCATTTAAATCATTTCTTGGTTTTATACTTTTATCGTTAGCAACAACCAATTTAAGGGTTGAAAATAAAATAAAGTACAGTAAATTACAATACATCCTATAAGTTTTAGTGAAATTACAAAAATCAGTTTTCCTATTTTTATATCAACATAAATCATCCCTAATTATATACATAGATTATAGTGAATACCATTGCAGGAGAAATAAGTGTAATCTATTAAGCAAAAATAGTAATAAGTGTAATTAAGTTAAACAAAATATAATATTTTATATAGACAAGTCCAAATAGTATAAGAATTAGCATTTCTCATAATTTTTTGTCAGTGGCGGATTATTGAAAGCGCAGGTGGGGGCAACTGCCCCCCCTGAATTTTTAATTTGTTTTTTAAATATTAGCAAATTTATTAAAGTGTATAATATTTATGTAATGTATTCTCCATTGATTTGTATTACTTTTTTAAAGAGTCAATAATAATTAAAAATTAATGGTGGATGATGAACTAATAATATATAAAATTTATATATTACTAGTTATTCATTTTTTCTCTTCATTAAATTATTTACTTTACTCTCTCAACACTAGTTTGAATCCTAACAATGTCTATAAAATATTTAATGTTAATAACTTAAATATTTTTATGTATAAATTATATATTATGGATTTCATGATGTCGGTCATTCGATTTGAAGAACATCCCAATCATCTCTGACTTAAGTGTAGCTTTTATAAAAACGGGGAAGATAGAATCATAATACTTGTTTGATTGAATTATTTATCTTATTTTAACTATTCTAATTTCTACAACTACAATTAAAATATCATTTTTAGCAATGAAGATAATCAAAACAATATTACGTAGTCAGATGGAAGATGATTTTTTGCCGACAACATAATGATTTATATTGAAGAGAAAATAACATGATCTTTTACCTCTAATTCAATGATGATGAATATAAGTAGTCTTTAAAAGAACGAAAATAACATTTTAAATATACATTTTTCTTTAACATATTTAGTTGTTAATTAACGTTATTTAATATTAATTTGTTATTTTCAAACTTTAAAACAAATATTTTTTTATTTTTATATTATTTTTAAAAATTAATTTTAATTATAAATTGTAATTAAATGTTTTTGCCCCCTCTAAACTTAGGATCAAGATCCGCCCCTGTTTTTGGTTCGTTAAAATATAGTATAGGAGTGATGTAAATAGTATATTCTTAGAATTATTGATGCAATTTGTAAAGCCAGAAATAATGAAGAGACATTGATTCTTATACTATTTGGATTTGTCTTCATAATATACTATATTTTGTTTAACTTAATTACACTCATTACCATATTTTGCTTAAAATATCACACTTATTCTTCTTCTAAGGGTAGTCGGTATAAATATGTACATAAATTAAGTACAAAAAATAGACAGGTGATTTGTGTAATTTCACTAAAACTCAAAGGATGTAAGTATAATTTACTCAATAAAGTATATTGAGTTTAAATTTGATGAGTTCGAGATTCAAAAGTACATATGAGTCATCATTTATTGTACAAACAAATATATATGCTAATGACAATGGTGATATAGATGAAATAATATAATTTTGTTTAATCTCACACAACATTTCCATAAAATATAATATACTACGAATCCAAGTACACAATTTCAATGTTTTTATTTTATTTTATGGTTTGTGACAAAATGCATCATCAATAATTCTAAGTAGAAGGTTGCTTAAATGTATAAAACAAAAGAAAAAATGACTTTATAATCAAATTTTATGTTCAAATTTACAAATGAACAATTTATCCTAGATAATTATTTAAGAGTAAATTATACCAACATACCTTGGAGTTTAACCTAATGACATTCATCACCTTTTTTTGGGTAAAAGATTATACTCATACCCCTACATGAGTAATCAATGTAATGAGTGTATATAAATCAATGGTGATTTGTGTAGGTGCAAAAAAAAAATAAAGGGTGATTTGTGTCATTTCACTAAAATTCAATGGACATGATTGTAATTTTCTCTCTTTTTATTTTATTTGTTTTCAATTACTGTTTTTGTCATTAATTGTTAAAATTTGGAGTGTAAATATGCATTGTGAGTATAATGATTTATACAAAATCAGTACATCATCCACCATTCAATTTTTTTACTTTCTTGAAAGAGTCAATAAAGATTAAAAATGAATGGTGAATAATAGACTGACAACATATAAAACTTTTACATTGTTAATGCATATATTCCCCCTAAAATTATCACCTTATTTATATTCAGATCACATATTCTGTCCTAAGATGTGTACCGCTCTATATATCATTTTATTCTCATTGGTAAACATAAAGGCAATATATATTTAATTCATGTTTCACTTTTTTGACTAATGAGGGTCAAGAGGTATGCAAAGTTGTATAAACTTTGAGACACACCATATGACTCCATTTCTATTATATTTTAGAAAGTATTTTTAGAAAACCATTAGTTTCGGGTTTTTTTTGGGCTAGACAAAAATGAGTGTTCACAAAATGGAATGTAATTAATGTGAATTTTTTCCTTTTTAAAATTTTAATTTTAGGTTATGGATTAATGTTATTTATTTTATTTTCTTATCTTTCAAATGTTTAAAACATTCAATCAAAGATTGTTATAAGCTTATGGTTATTCTCTCCTTTTAAAGTTATGTTTTTAATTCATTTTAAATATAAAAAAATCATATTATATATTGACTAACTATTAATATATTAATATTTCTATAAAATGTTTATTAAATATTCTAGTAATAGATTCTCTAATAAATATTAATGAATAGCTAATACTTATAGAATTTTTAAACCGTATTCTAATAATATAATTAGGGGTGTAAGCGGTTCCGGTTTAAACCGCGAAACCGATAGAAACGAACCAAACCAAACTGCAAAATGTGGTTCGGCTCGATTTTGCAGTTCGGTTATTTTTTTAAGAAACCGTTTATGTTCGGTTCGGTTTATGGTTTTAGAAATTTAGGAACTGTTAGAACCGAACCGAACCGCATATTAAAGAAATATATACTAGGGATTAAGAAATAATATTTTATTATTGTTAAATTCTTCAACCAATTTTCTTGCTTAAATTTTCAATTTTTGTATGAATTGTAGTGTTACATATGTTACTAAATTGTTATTAAGTTAGTATTATATATGTTATTAGTTACTAAATTGTTTCCTAATGTCTTATGATTTGGAACATATTTTCCAACTTTTATGATAGAGTTTGAAACCAACATATATCATATATTGTTATACATGTATTGTTACATGTGTTACTAATTATGAAATGTAAGGTTATAAATGTAACTATTATATATTTTACTAATTGATATATATGTTACTAATCATGAAGTGTATTGTTATATATGATTCATAATTTTTTATAATAATAGTAGTAATGTTTATCCTTTTATGATAAACAATATCTCTTGTAATACATTTTGAATTTTCAATTGATGAAATATTTTTTTTTATAAAAAGTAAATGTAAAAATCGTGGAACCGAACCATTCAAGAGCGGTTCGGTTCAGTTCTTATAGTTAAAGTTGGGGTTAATTGAGCGGAACCATATGTTTTTTGATCGGTTCAGTCACTAAAATGCACCAAAAATTGAACCGAACTGAATTTTTACACCCGTAAATATAATAGTCAATTTTAATGTGCCACAAAATGGAAAGAATTTGGGGTGATTTCAATTATGTCTATTTATCTATTATTGGAAAATCTCAACATTGCAATTGTGTGTTTTTATCACTTAGACAAAACAATCATGAGATTATAAATGTAGAAGAAGAAAACTGGCAAGATTATAAATATAAAGGTGAAGAGTAAATTTCATTCTCCCTTTTTGTAATATTATTTCCTCCATATATGTCTTTATAAGATATGATTTCCTGTTATAGAAGTATGTGAGGAATTTTTATATCAAAATATAGCAGTTATCATATTTTTAGATATTATAGAATGAATTTTAGATACTTACCATGTCATTTATTTCATTTTATTTTATTTTTAATATTTTAGATTATTTTTTGTATGATTAGATTAAAAAAAACATTAGGAATTTTAATTTAAGTAATCACAAATTTTTGGATTTTTCTTTCCTTTTCACGGCTATGTTTATATACTTTTAACTTAAATCTTTGCTAATATAGGATGGCATGGCTTAATAAATTTAACTTTTTTTTATAAAGAAAAATTGTATTAAAGGAGCACAAGGGGTGCCCACCCAATCCAAGAAGGAAACAATCACAACTTAGTCGCACTTAGCGTAATACAAAGATTAGGATCCATACACCAATTAGCAAACGACAAAGATTTATGAGAAACAAAAGAAATAAACTAAATCCACGATCTAGTTTGAATCAAGTCAATTAAATGCACATAGCTCGGAGTCTTCTCGTGAAAGATAGCTTCATTTCTCATAATTCACACTGACCAAACCACTGCGAACCAAAGCATTCTCCACATCTTTACACAAGTACCGCTTTTAAAAGTATCATGAAGCTTGAAAAAATCCAGAATTGTTGAAGGTATTGTGATAGGAACTTGAAGCCAAGTGAAAAAACCTTTCCAAACACTTGGAACAAAGTCACAAGATATAAACAAGTGGTCAATAGTTTCAATATGATTATTGCAAAAAATACAAACCATATCTTCCGCCCTCGCAATAAATTTAATTATTATATTTTTTTCCCTTCATTCCTTAATAAAATTATTTTCTGTATTTAAACTCCTTGTTCTCTACTCTATTCACATGTCACTAGTTCTCTTAACTATTAATCATTTTGAGCATTCACCAACTTTGTTTAAAACATTCCTCATTGCTTTCTATCTTGTCAAACATGCAAGAGGGACTAGTCTCTTGCATTTTGATTCTTTGTTTAGTTTCACCATGTCTATGTCTCAAATGGTCGAATTTTGGAGTTGAAACTGAAGAATCAACTTATAATGTGTTGGATTATGGTACTAATGGGAATGGAGAATCTGATGATTCAAACGTATGTGTTTCTTCATTTGTCTCTTTGTTTTGTTTCACCATGTCTATGTCTCATGAGCTAAGTGAACTTACTTTGATTTTAGGCATTTTTAAGTGCATGGAATGATACATGTAGATCTCAAGGGATAGCAAATCTTGTTATACCAAAAGGAAAAGTATTCATGTTGAAGAACTTAGAGCTAAAGGGTCCATGCAAAGCTAATAGCATTCACATTCAGGTAAAGTGAAAATGTGAAAAAATTATGTACTAAATATATTATGTACATTCATATTTGCATAAGATGGATATCATTTCATACAAAATATGAATTTCTTATTAGAGTTGTTAGATAAAATGTGATGGTTCAGAATTTCGACACTTTGTAATATTTAAATTTCAACATTGGTTTCAGCTTTTTGGCAACATAGTTGCACCAACAAAGGATGAATGGGTTGATGATAAGAAAGATTTGATTATAATCTCAAATGTAAATTCTCTCACAATTGATGGTGGAGGTTATATTGAAGGCAATGGCAATACTTGGTGGGAGAGATGCAAAGATTGTACACGACCTGGTGTACGATCATTATATATAAATATTATATTCTACCATACTTAAGTTATTTATACTTTTAAATTGAAATATATTTATATATATATATATATTTTGATTATTTATGTATTGATTGTAGATGTTATTAAAAAAAATTCTTTGATAATGCAGGTTTTGAGGTTTAGTTCTTGCAATGATCTAAGTGTTAGTTCTCTAAACCTGGTTAATAGCCCAAGATTTCATATTGCCATAAATAATTGTAAGAATGCAAGATTCTTCAATATGAATATTAATGCTCCTGGTAATAGCCCCAACACTGATGCATATGACATCTCTAATTCTAAAAATGTAGTGTTTCAAGATTCTACTATAGCAGTTGGTAAGTTTAACTAATTTAGTAATTTATATCTTATCTTCTAAACTTATTAAATCTCAATTATACCATTTTAAGATAATTAATGATATAAAATTGTATTTTATGTTTCTTAATAGGTGATGATTGCATTGCTATTAATGGGGGCTGCTCTTATATCAATGCTACTGGGATTACATGTGGACCAGGCCATGGGATAAGGTTTAAATGATGACCTCCTCATTCATTTTGTTACGATTTTCGATTTAATACGTATATACTGATAGTGTAAGTATTTTTATACTATCAGCAAATTATCTACCATATATTGATTCTCAAACAAAAATAATACAAATTAATAGTAGATGATGTGTTGATAGTGTAAAGTTTTTTTTTATTCTGATGATGTATAGATTTTAAACTCATAAATCTTTATAGTAATAATACATAGATGCTATACTCTTTTTTATTACATTGTTATTGTTATCTTTGGAAGTTGTAACATGTATGAATTAATCAGCATTGGAAGCCTTGGGAAAAATAAAGATTATGAAACAGTTGAAGAAGTTCATGTCAAGAATTGCACCTTCAAAGGGACAACAAATGGAGCAAGAATCAAGACATGGGAGGTGAGTATATGACACAAACCTTTCTCTTATAAAGCCAAAATAACAAACATAAGATAAGATTATTTAATGGACATGGGTGAAAAAGCACACCAACTTTTCATTTTCTATTGGTGAATGAATCAAGAATTACATAGCAAGAGATTTTAGAGATGGTGAAACATTAATATGAAGAGAGAATTTTAAGATAAACATAGAGAAGTTAATTAAAGTAGATGAGTATATGGCCCTAAACTTTACAAATTATTGCTACTAACTAATTTAGATATTTTTCTTAATTGTAAAGAATTATGTAAAAGTGGCAACTTTAAAAATATAGAAAAGTTAATTAATGTACTAACAATATTAAAAATATATGTTAGACAACTTATCAAGATATATTAGGTATTATTTTCTTATTTAATTAATTGTTTAGATTTTCAATCTTTTGCAGGGTGGATCAGGTTATGTAAGGAATATCATTTTTGAGGATATCATACTTATAGAGGCTAAGAATCCAATAATTATAGACCAACACTATGGATCTAAAAATGCAAATATTGAAGTGGTATACATTTATTTTACTATATAATATCATTTTCTATCAACTTATTCTACTTATTGCTAAAAACATTTATAATTTATACTTTGAATTTGAACAAATTAGGAATCACTACAAATTAGTGATGTGACATTCCAAAATATTGAAGGAACTTGTGCTGATGAAAGAGCTATTAGGTTAAATTGCAGCTCCAATGGTTGCCACAACCTTATTTTGGATCAAATAAACATTATCTCTTCTAATCCAGAAAAGAAGGCACAAGCTTTTTGCAACAATGCCTATGGCAAAGTTAAACAAGTTATTCCTCTTGTATCTTGCATATTAGAATAAATTCATATTGGTAATGTCTTTATTTCCTTTTTCTAAGACTAGTATATATATTCTTTAGAATATATATCTTTAAAGTGTATTTCATTCATCTATATGTTTTTCTATGGAAAAATAATAGACAAAGTTGTTTAGCCAAACCTTTTCAATAATCAAAATCACAATAATGTGTTAGTTTTCTATGTTATGAAATTAACTACTAATAAAGATATATATTAGTAAAGTTAAGTAAGAAAATAAGTTATAGGGTGAACTAAAATATTTTATAGATACTCATTTATATTATTCTTTCTACTAATGAGAAACAAACATCTCATTATAAATGTGATAATTTATATTTAATGAAAGTTAATTAATTTTTAGCGAAATGATTATTTCTAATTGTTGACAAATGGGACAATATATATTAGTGAGTATAGATGATTTATGTTCAGTAGAGGTATGCTAATGAAAAATAATCTAGTTGCAATTAGTATCTTAATAAAAAAAATTAAAAAGAAAGAATTTGATTTTAATATATAAAGTTTTTCATATTAACAATCAATCAGATATTGTGGCATTATAACAAATCCTTGATTATCATAACAACTTCATAAGAAAGTCATGTATGTTATTGTTTGATTAATTAATTGTGGATTAATTAGAGTTGATCTCATGATGAGGAATTTAATTAATTGTTCTTTTGTGGTTGGCTTTAGTACCCTTGAGTTTATCTTGTCCGTTGGGAACAAGTGAACAATCAAATAGTAAAAAATAAAATATATAAGAGAATAACACCAAAAAATTGGCTATGAGGTTCAGCCAATTGTTCTCATGTCTCTGGGAGCGATGAGAGGCTATCACTATATATTAGAGAATTAGGATTTGTTTTAGCTATTGTTCTCCTTGCTACATGAGGATTACATAACATAAATATATAGCTATATACCCTAACCCATTTACGTCCGTCAAAGCTCATAACTTGTATTGATGTTATTAGGAGAATATAAGCAATTGTACAACAATCTCTACATTGACAAATATCACCAATCTCCATCTTCCACCATTGGGTTGGGGGCGCTCTGTAGTCCAACATTAGCCAATAGTCAGCAAGCCCAGAGAATGCCTGAACTTGTCTACAATAACTAGTTTGGTTAACATATCAACTGCATTTTCTGAAGTTTAAACCTTATGCAATAGTATATGCCCACAAACTACCAACTCTCTGATCTTGTGAAATCTCACATCAATATGTTTTGTCCTGACATGATACACATGGTTCTTTGTCAAGAAGATAACACTCTAGTTGTCACAATACAACAGAACTCCATCTTGCTTAGTGCCTAATTCATTTACCAGCCCCATAAGCCATAAGGCTTTCTTAGAAGCTTCACCAATTGTCATGTACTATGTTTCAGTTATGGACATAGTAACAACATGCCGAACTAATGATCTCCACATAATTGGTCCACTTGTAAGGGTAAAGACAAATCCTATTGTGGACCTTCTATCATCCAAGTCTCTTGTATAGTTCGAATTAACATAACCAACAACTTAAGACTTACTTTGTTGGCTGCCAAACATAATATCGGCCTTGTAGTCCCCTTCAAATATCTGAAAATCCATTTTACCACTTCCAAATGTTACTTCCCTGGTTTCGACATGTACTTGTATACTTTTGGCTAACTGCCTATGCCAAGTCTGGTCTAGTGCAAACCATAGCACAAATCAAGCAACCAACTACACTGACATATGAAACTTTTGACATGTACTTCTTCTCTTCATATGTCTTTGGATATTGATCTAGGGAAAGTTTGAAGTGATTTGCCAATGGAGTGCTCAATACTTTAGCATTGCTCATATCAAATATCTCTAAGGTTTTTCAACATAACTTTGTTGGGAGAGCCATAGTTTTCTAGTTCCCCTATCCCTGTGAATCTCTATCTAAGAATCTTCCTAGCAGCCCCTAAATCTTTCATGTCAAACTCCTTACCTCACATGACTTTCAGTTCATTGAAATCACTCAAATTATTAACATCAATCAACATATCATCAACATAAAGTAGCATAAAAATAAAGGAACCATCATCACGTCTTCTTACTTAAACACAACAATCATAATCATAGCGCTTGAAACCAAGCTTCAACATATAAGTGTCAAATCGCTTATACCAATGTCTGGGAGACTGTTTCATCCTATATAGAGACTTCTTCAACTTGCAAACCAAATGACTATGTCCAGCTGCACTGAACCCATCTGGTTGTGTCATGTAAATTTTCAAATATAATTAATCATGGAGAAAGGGAGTCTTCACATCCATTTGTTCTAAGTGAATATCACGGCTGGCTACCAAGGCAAGCACTGAGGAGAAAATCTCATTGTATTCGATCTCCTTATACTGTGAATACCCTTTTGCTACAAGACGAGCCTTGAAATTTTCTCCTTCTTTTTATGAGGCAATGGGACAAACTTTCAAGTTTGCTTATTGTGTAAAGACTCCATCTCCTCCATCATGACATCCATCCATTGTTCTTTCTCCTAGCTTTTTATAGCCGCTTGAAAGTTGCATGGATCTCCTGAACTGATATGGAGAGCAATTGAAGCCATATCCTGAAAGTCATATCTCTCTAGAGGTTTGATAGGACGTTTATCTCTGTCTCTAGCAAGTAGATACTCCTGCGCACCTGAACTCTCTACATGAGAATCATCATGTTCTTGACTTGAATTAGTGCATGGTACCTTGCCTTTATTCACCTAAACCATTTCATTGCTCACTAGAATCATATTTGATCCTAAAGTCTCTCCATTTAGAGCGCGCATGCCACATTAAAATCTTAAAAGTCCTTGTCGATGACCGATTTGCCTAAGATGCCATAACAAAGAAACATTGACTCAATTAAACTTATAATATTTTACTAAAAATAACTATTCTTTAATTCATAGAATTAATATCTACTTTCTCTCATCATTATCATCGTAAACATAATCATATCAACACTAAAAGTTGGAACACCATTTGAACCCTCTCAACATTGCTACAACACCCCTCTTACCCAAACTCATGTCAAGTTTGCATGATCATGATTTTAGTATTTTTTTTTAAAGAGTTCGCTTGAAAAAAGGAACACTGAAGCAAATGAAAAATATAAGTCTATGTAGTTTTTGAGATGGTTCCTAATGTAAAGCCCTCCATGATAAGCCTGATAAGACAATTTGATTCATAGGATGAATCTCATTACATCGTACTAGGAAAATTATTGGGTTCATCCTCTTTTCCAAATTGATATCTAAGAGACAATTACATTGAACCCGCAAAATAATAAAGTGGGACAATGCTGAAGTTGCTTACCATAGTTCTATATGCTCATCAAACGCAAGAAACTAAAATAATCCCTCAACCAAGCATTGAACTTGGGTGTTCGCAAAAAATGGTGTGACCGAATGCATGTGGCTCCTAAAATAACCAAAAATCAAAAAGAGTGATATGTTTAAAACCTATACGGAAACAAAGAAAAATAAGAGCAATGTTAAATCGAAAACCTATAAAGGCGACTTATGATCATAATAAAAATAGATAATTCCGGAAAGATACCTACATAAGGTATTATGGACAAAAATTAGGAAAATTAAACGAACATTCTCAAGATGATGACTAGCTACTGCTCGTCCACAATTCGTGAAACTAATGAAACTTTTGATGGATATAAGCTATAGACTCCTATTTGAAGTCAAAAGTTCAAAATAGGCACATTAGAATTTTTTTGATTCAAATACTAAGACAATATTTTCTATTTCAGTCATTCTTCTCAATATGAAATTGAGGTAAGTTACATAAATTACCTTAAAAGAAAAGGTGTCCTTATGCAAATTGTGGCAATTCAAAAAAAGTGTATGTAGGCTTCTTTAAGGGATAGCTCACCATTCTCTAATTTAAATTTTGGAACTATGATGTTGCTGATCAAGTTGACATGTTTTGATGATATTGAATAAAATGAGGGGGAATTATTTAAATTTAGCACTCAATATCACACACATAAATATAGAAAAAACTACAATTATTGCTACTAAATTATAATTAAAATAGTAATTTCATTTATTCTCCTATTTAATGAAGTTTTTGGTTTTTCAATCTTTTTGAAGTATGCACCAGGTTATGCAAGGAAAATCAGTTTTGAGAATATCTTACTTATAGATGCCGAGAACCCAATAATTATAGACCAACACTATGGTACTAAACATACACACAAAGATGCGGTATGCATTTATTTTACTTTTACTTATAAAATATCATTTTCTATCAACTTATTCTACTTATTGCTAATTACATTTATGCTTTGAATTTGAACAAATTAGGTATCAATGCCAATTAGTGATGTCACATTTCGAGGCTTTGAAGGAACTTGTGCTAAAGAAAAAGCTATTAACTTAAATTGTAGCTCCAACGGTTGCTTCAACATTATATTGGATCAAATTAACATTGTTGCTTCTAACCCAAAAAAGAAGGCACAAGCTTTTGTCACCAATGTCCATGGCATAGTTCAAAATGTTATTCCTAAAGTGTATGGCATGTTGGAATAGATTAATATTGATTATGTTTGTATTTCCTCTTTCTAAGGCTAGTATATCTATTCTTTAGAATATTTGCCTTTTAAGTGTATTTTATTCATCGAGATATTTTGCTATGGAAAAATAATGGGCAAAGTTGTTTACCCAAATCTTTTCAATAACCAAAATCATTGATATATTAATACAATGTTCCATATCAAGAGTTTCTCAATATTATCTTAGTTTCTCATTGATATAGTAATACTAAAATTTAAAAATATAAGTTTTATTATTAGTAATAATGATAATTTAAATTTATAGATACAATGAAATGTAAGTATAAATTTTTATAGTGATAATCTTTTACGAAATGGTTTTGGAGAAATATATTTAAGGAAATAAAACATAAGAAATAATGATGGTAAAATTGAAATACTTGAAAATTACACAATATAATTACAATTAAAATGTAAATGTAAATGTTCACACACATAATAAAGAACAAGAAACAATAGACGCAATATTTTAGAATTTGTCTATTGCTTATAAACACTAACATTAAGGACTCGTGATTTTGGTCACTTCATTAGATGAAGATTTGACACCTTACTTTAGTTTATGTTTTGATTCTGTTTTCCTATAAATGGTTAGATGAAGATTTGATCCATATTTAATCACAATTTGGTGAAATCACCATATGGAAACACATACATGACACATATATCTCAACATGCATTGATGAACAATGCCACTTTATTGCAATAAACTAAAAGTCCAATCTATTTGATATATTTAATGTTTGCCTTCTATCATGTACTTGAACAAATACAACACATTTTTATATATTGCCTTCTCCCTAATGGCAAGCACTTTGGGTAAATATAATGAACTCATTAGTTCATCAATGGTGGCTCTTTTGTGAAGGATGCTGATAAAGACAAAAGTGAAGAGTTTGTAGAAGGGGAAGGTTGATTGGGATTTTGTAGCTTCTCAAGGTCGATCCGGAGGGATTCTGAGTATTTGGAATAATGTGAAGTTTCATAAGATCAATTCTGGTCGCGGGGCTGGATTCTTGATAGAGATGGATGTTTGGAGTTAGAGTTAAAACATGTATTGTATTGTTAAATTTTACCAATTTTAATCGAATTGTGGTACAGACATAAGTGTCTACTACTATTTTTGGTTAAAAGGATTAACCAATTAATCTAATATAAAAACAAAATTGTCTCTCTTAATCGTGTTGTGGTGCGGACATGAGTATTGTTATCATTGTCTTAAGAGGAGTGCGTGAGTAATTTAAGAAAATTTGACATGAAACTTTGTATTATGAGACCAATTGATAATTGATTTTGATAATTGAAAATGTTTGAATAAACAACTTTTTCAATTTTATTCCCATAGAAAAACATATTCATCAATGAAATACACTTTTAACATTGATACTATGATGTATATATAATATATGCTACCCTTAGAGAAAGGTAATAAACTAAAGATATCACCAACATGAATTTACTTCAACATGCATGGGACTTTAGGAATAACTTGTCCAACTCTTCCATGGACATTGCTGCAAGAAGCTTGTGCTTTCTTTTTTGGGTTAGAAGAGACAATGTTAATTTGATCAAGTTTAATGTTGAAGCAACCATTGTTGTTGCAATTTAAGGTAATAGCTTTTTCATCAGCACAAGTTCCTTCAAACCCTTGGAATGTCACATCACTAATTTGTAATGATTTCTGATTTTTTTTCAAATTCAAAGTATAAATGTAATTAGCAATAAGTAGAAAAAGTTGATAAAAAATTATATTATAAGTGAAAATAAATAAATGTATACCTCTCCATTATTTGAAATTTTATTAATATAGTGCTGGTTTATAATGATTGGGTTGCGGGAATCTTGAAGTATGATATTCTCATAAGTGATTTTCCTTACATAACCTGATCCACCCTGCAAAAGATTGAAAACTCAAACAATTAATTAAATAGGAAAATATTTGGTATTAATGAAAAATTATCAAACATATATTTAATATTGTTTGTACTAAGTTTCCAACTTTAGCATTGATGGTATCAAAATGACAAATATTTAAAATGTCTTTGGTACCAAGTTTCTAACCTTTATATTGGTAGTGGTTATCATCATGTCAAAGACCACGAATCTAGTAGGTTCACTTGTATTCTTTTATTAAAAATAGCCAATAACAAAATATTTGATTTTTTTTACTCCGTCTTCTTTAGAGTGAGATCTACTTACCCTCATCCAATGGTTTAAATTAGTGAGTAAATCTAAATAATTGGATGTTCGTAAAATTGATGGCTAGGATGAGGAGTAAGTTTAAAAAACTTACTGTTAGCGTAAGTGAATCCCCACTTTTACATAAATCTATAAAATTAAGAAAAATAGCTTTTATGAAAGGTTTTTTAATAAATTTCCTAAATTATTTTCATTTAAGAGGTTTGTCAATTCAATTAATTCTTCTAACTTCTTTAATTTTTAAAATATACTGACACCCTTTAATTTTTATGAAATTACGTTTCTTTAATCACTTTTTGTTCGTTACAAAGTATAATAATAATTCTAAGGAAGTAATTAATTCACTCCTACTATACTTTAAGCCCATATGCATCATTAACTTTAAATCTATATGATTTTTTTAATTATATAATATATAAAATCGTTTGTTCCGACTAAATAATTTAATCAGTTAGAATATATATGAAACCTCTTTCAATTTAATTTATGGGTTGGATATGGTAACATTATTTATAATAAGAGATAGATGGAGTAGTAGCTTATTTATATCATAAAATAGTTATTCTTTTATGGAGCAATTTTGTGAAAATAATTTTATATGAGGACCTCTTATACTTTGTTTGTTATTTTGGCTTTATAACATAAAGATTTGTGTCATTTACTCACCTCCCATGTCTTGATTCTTGCTCCATTTGTTGTCCCTTTAAAGGTACAATTCTTGACATGAATTTCTTCAACTGTTTCATAATCTTTAGTTTTCCCAAGGCTTCCAATGCTGATTAATTCATACATGTTACAACTTCCAAAGATAACAATAACAATGTAATAAAAAAAAAGTGTAATATCTATGTATTGTCACTATAAAGATTTATGAGTTTAAAATCTATACATCATCAGAATAAAATAAAAACTTTACAATGTCAGCACATCATCAGAATAAAAAACTTTTTATTGTCAGCACATCATCTACTGCTAATTTGTATTATTTTTGTTTAAGAGTCAATATACGGTAGATGATTTACTGATAATATAAAAATATTTATATTATCAGTATATATATATTAAATCGAAAATCGTAAGAAAATGAATGGAGGAGGTGATCATTTAAACCTTATCCCATGGCCTGGTCCACATATAATCCTAGTAGCATAGATAAAAGAACAGCCTCTATTGACAGCAATGCAGTCATCACCTATCAAGAAATGTAAATTAGAATTTCATATGATTAATTATCTTAAAATTGTATAATTGAGATTTAATTGGCTTAGAATAAAATATATAAAATAATTAGTTAGACTTACCAACTGATATAGTAGAATCTTCAAACACTATATTTTTAGAATTAGAAATATCATACCCATCAGTGTTAGGGCTATTACCAGGAGCATTAATATTCATATTAATGAATTTTGCATGCTCACAATTATTTATGGATATGTGAGCTCCTGGGCTATTAGTTATGTGTAGGGAACTAACACTTAAATCTTTGCATGAACTAAACCTCAAAAGCTGCATTATCAAAGAATTGTTTTTAATAAGATATATAACCAACATAAATAATCAATAATTTAATATTTATACACCATAAATAAAAAGATTTTACATAATGTTAAATTGTACACAATATACTTCACGTTATTATTTTTATTTAAAAGTCAATAGTAATTTATACTTAATTGATTGATGATATGCTAGTTCACAAGAAATTAATAAATATCAAAATATAGACTACTTTTAATAGAGTCACATATTTATGTACTATCAATATAAAAAATTTATACGGTCAGTATATTATTCACCATTCATATGTATTAATTATATACGAGAGTCAATAATTAGGAATATGTTTTGAAAATAATCAATAATATAAAGAGATTTCAATTTAAAAGTATAACAAATTAAGTATGACAGAATATAAGGTTTATATATAATTATAATAATAATAATAATCATACACGAGGTCGTGAACATTTTTTGCATGTCTCCCACCAAGTATTGCCATTGCCTTCAATATAACCTCCACCATCAATTGTGAGAGAATTTACTTTTGAGATTGTAATCAAATGTGTCTTATCTTCACCCCATTGATCCTTTGTTGGTGCAACTATCTTCCCTAAGAGCTGCAACAAATATTCAAAAATAAATATTAGTGTTAGATTTATTCAAGTGTGAAGTCTCACATTGGATATGCCGGGAGAAGTGAAAGAGTTTATAAGAAGGAAAGACCCATGAAACTAATGCCTTAAGGTTTTGGTTCAAGACATGGTGTCTCACTTGGACCAATGACCTCTAAAAATTTGTTTCGTTTATTTTTATTTGTTTATTCAGAAAATCATGAAAATATCAATAGCTAGTTTTCCAATTATACTGTTACATTAATGTATAACTTTGTAGAAACAATGATAATTATTAGAATAATATTAATATAGTTAGTTTGAAGATAAATAGTAAATATGTAAAACAAAAACAAATTTTATACGAATTAGATATAGTAATTATTAGACAAATACTAGGAAAATTTAAATTAAGAAAAACCAAATCATCAAATTCGTAAATTATTAGACTAACCAATTTAGCTAACCTTAGAAATATAAAATTATATTTAAGTTTTTCTTTATTTATTATGATTGGTATATTGGATATCAATTATACCTGAATGTGAATTTTAGTAGCTTTGCATGGACCCTTTAGCACTAAGTTCTTCAACATGAATACTTTTCCTTTTGGTATAACAAGAGTTTGCATTCCTTCAGCTTCACATGCTTTTTTCCATGCACTTAAAAATGCCTAAACTCAATTCAAAATTAAAAAAAAAATTGTCAACTAAGGGTCACTAAATTGGTGAAGAGGATAAAAATTGAATATACAATATCATACAATATTCATCGGCAGACACGAAGTGCCTGTACATACTAGTAGTTATAAAGAGACAAAGGAAGAAACACATATATACATTTGAATCATCAGATTTTCCATCCACATTAGCACCATAATTCATCACATTATAAGTTGATTCTTCAGTTTCAACTCCAAAATTCGACCTCTTGAAACATAAAGAAGGTGAAACAAAACTAAGAATTAAAATGCAAGAAATTAGTGCCCCTTGCATATTTGACAAAACAATGAGGAATATGTTTTAAACAAAGTTGGTGAATGCTCAAAATGATTAATATATAAGAGAAGAAAATACTTGTGAATAGAGCATAGGCTAAGGAGTTTAAATAGAGGGTATTGTTATCCACAATGTAGAAGATGATCCTATTAAGGAATGCAGAAAAATACTTTAACATTTAAATTTTATCATATTTTTTATTTGTAAATATAAATTTATAAATATAACTTTACCATATTTTTATTTATAAATATATGTTTATCATATTTTTATTTATAAATATAACAACCGTTGTTTCATTTAATGTAGCACACGGGGTAGCAATTTAGGGATGACAATAAGGGTGAATGGGTTTGGGTAGTGTATTACCTGGACCCACCATATTACTTTATTTTTTGATTCAGACCTGCTTTAGACTCATGCAGATATCCGTTGAGTCTGTTATCTATGGGTCCTTAGATACCTAGCAAATCTATGAGTACCCACAAATTAAAAATATTAAAAATAATTGTGAGTAAATTATAAAGTTGTGTATTTGTTTCCTACAATCTTATATGTTATTCAAACAATCAATAAGAGAAAAAATTATAAAAGATAATTTAAACTAATAAACACAACTCATTTTACTCAAACAATCTTAAAAAACAAAGTCACTACTTCAATTTTATGATGTAAAATTGATTTAGTAAGAACTATTTAATCAACGTAACATTAGATTACATATATGAATTAACATAACATCACATCACGCTCGTTAACAATATAACATTAATGTTTAACAACATTACAATTATGGATTAACAATATAACATTACAATTATGATTAACATGATATTATAGTTATGCTACTATATATATATAGATTTAGGAAGGAATAACAGGTATCAGTTTCGCGAGTCTGGGTACCTCATTATCCAGACTCAGAACCAGCAAACAGCAGGTCTTAAAATCTCGGGTCTTAATTACTATTGGGTCCAAAACCTAGATTCACACCCGACTCGTTATGTGTATTATCTGCGGATACTCATGGGTCTGGGTCCCATTGCCATCCCTAGGTGGGATATTTGAAAAAAAATAAGTATTTTTTCCAATAAAAACTGTAGGATATTGAGTGTTAAATGATAACATATTCTTTCACAAAAAATATAAACATTTTTCTTGCTCCTTAATTATTCTCATTTTATTAATTAATTACTCATTTTTAGTTACTCATTCTCATTTTATTAAGCAATTATTCCCCCTTCCATGTTTGACAAAGCAATGAGGAATGTTTTAAGAGAAAAAGATATATATATATATTGAAGGTATAAAATTTTTTACAGTATTAGTGCATTATTCACCATTTATTTTCAAGCATCATTAACTTTTAAGTAAAAGTAATATAAATGATACACTAACTGTGCATAAATCTTTACATTATCAGTGCATAGATATTAAACTTATATTTTAAACAAATATAACTATCGTTAAAGAGTTTAAGTAGAGGGTGTTGCTATTCACAATCTAGAAGATAATCCTATTAAGAAATGCAGAAAAATACATTTAACATTTGAATTTTATCATATTTTTAATTATAAATATAAATTTATCATACTTTTATTTATAAATATAACAACCGTTGTTTCATTTAATGTAGCACACAGGATGGGATATTTGAAAAAAGTATGTATTTTTACCAATGAAAAATGTAGGACGTTTAGTGCTAAACTAAAATGGGTTAATATATTCTTTCACAAAAATATGGACATTTTTCTTACTATTCATTTATTCTCATTTTTCTTACTACTCATTTTCAGTTCCTCATTTTTTCGATCTTACCAACTCAATTTGTTTTAAAGAAGAAATTAGTGAGAAAGAAGAAAACAATTAAGAGCAAATCCAACGATAAAACATCTAAATTTAGAAGAGAAATCATCTATACTAAAATAATTTTATTCCTCTACTTCCAACGAATCAAATACTACCACATATAACGATGTTAACTTAAAAGTTAATTAATATTTATTTAATACATATTTATCAAAATTCTACTAGTGGTAATGGGTTAGGTATAGGAAAATCGGATAAAAGCTCTCAATTCCTGGATTTAGGGGTTGTGGTTTTGGTTTTTGGTTTGCAGGAGGAAATGTGTGATTTTGAGAAACGGGTGGGGATTAGAGAGTTGGAGGGTAGGGCAATTGAAGTATAAGATTGAGGGACAAAGATCTGTTATCTCAAACTCTGTCTTAAATCATGTCTCAGACCAATCATATCATATTATGGTACGTCAGTTAAAAAAATAATAATAACTTTATCAGTTTTGTTTCATTATGATTGGTCAGGGACGTAGTTGGGGACAATATATCCTCATCCAAGATTGAGAAGTTATTCATAGGAAAATTATGGTGGTATAAGACTATGAGAGAGAGAGTGAAAGAAAGGAGGGATAGTGGGAAGAAAATGAAAGAGAATTTGGGGGAATAGTGAAGAAGATAAATCAAAGGAAATCTTTTTGCGTTTAATATTTTCTTATTAAAAAACTAAAGAAAACGACCTCATTTTAGTAAAAGTTTGATTTAAATAATAACAATAATAATAAATGACATTTTAAACTTGTTTTGTGTGGACACAAAATGTTTGACAATGTAAGAAATTCATGACATGCGTATATAAGTCTGTTACCATTAACAAATAAGGATGAACGAAAGGATTAATATGATTTCATGTTAAAAATATTGGAACAAAATTGATAATTTAGTATTTTTAATGACTAAGTTGGAAATGTTAAAAAATACGAGGGATTAAAATAGATAATTATTTCATTTTATTTTCTAGTAGAAGAAGAATCCTTAAAGTTACAAAGCTTAGTCATTCAAGATTTCAAAGTAATGGAAAAATAATATTTGGCATTGCCAGCCTATATATTCAAAGATTTATATTAAAAGTATATATTCAAATATTTATATTAAAAGTATATATTAGATTTATATAAAAAAATAACCTTGAAAAGAAAAGAAAAATCATAGAAATATGGATTACTTAAATTAAAAATCCTAATGTTGTTTTTACATCTGAAATATTAAAAAGAAAAGAATAAAATAAATGGCACTAATTATTTAAAATAGATAATTACTTCATTTTATTTTCTAGCTGAAGAAGAATCCTTAAAGTTACAAAGCTAAGTCATTCAAGATTTCAAAATAATGGAAAAATAATATTTGGCATTGCCAGCCTATATATTCAGAGATTTATATTAAAAGTATATATTCAAAGATTTATATAAAAAATAACCTTGAAAAGAAAAGAAAATAAAAATCATAGAAATATGGATTACTTAAATTAAAAATCCTAAAGGTTGTTTGTACATCTGAAATATTAAAAAGAAAAGAATAAAATAAATGGCACTAATTATGTAACATTTCAAACCTTAGCATATAAAGGTGTAAAAGTTTTGTTTTGTTCTATTTTTGGTGTATTTCAGTGATCGATCAAATATAAATATATTGTTCAATTTAGTTCAATTAACAGCAAGTTTAACTACACGAATCGAACCGTTTTTTAATGTTTCAGTTCGGTTATACAATTTTTCGTACTTTTTACATTAATTGAAGGTTCAAAATGTATTATACGAGACACATTTATTTGTCCATAAAAAGAAAAACATTATTATTATTATCAAAAAAACATGAATCATATGTAGATGAGTAAAAAATTGAAACTCA
The DNA here is from genome assembly GCF_001865875.1 of Lupinus angustifolius. Classification (NCBI taxonomy): domain Eukaryota; kingdom Viridiplantae; phylum Streptophyta; class Magnoliopsida; order Fabales; family Fabaceae; genus Lupinus; species Lupinus angustifolius. The sequence goes on along the minus strand of NC_032020.1, from coordinate 529,944 downwards.
TAATTGTTTATTAGTAACGTATATAACAATTATATAATTTATGGGAAAATGAATACTTACATATATAATAATACTATATATATATATATTTTAGTAAGATACATAACAATACAATTCACGATTAATAATATACATAACAATTTAAAAACATATATATGATTAGTAAAATATATGTCACATATATACTTTACAATTCACAACTAGTAAAATATATAAAAACTAGTAAAACATATGACAATACAAGTATAATAATTTACAGTATATATTAGTTTCAAACTCAATACCACAAAGTTAAAAGATATCTTCCAAATCATCAAGACACTAAGAAACATTTTAGCATATAATAACATATAAAACACTAACATGGTAACAATTCAGTAACATATATAACACTTTAATTCACACAAAATTGATTATTAAAGCCACAAAATTGGTTGAAGAATTTAAAAAATAATACATCATTCCCTAGTATCTACTTCTTTAATATGCAATTTGGTTCTAACAGTTCCTAAATTTCTAAAACCATGAACCAAACAAAACATAAATGGTTCCTCAAAAAAATAACCGAATCGAACCAAACCATATTTTTTGGTTTAGTTTAGTTCAGTTCCGCCAGTTTTGCGATTTAGACCAGGACTACTTACACCCTTAGTAGCACACAAATAGCTAGAAGTTGATATGGTAAGCATCCTAAATTCATTATATAATATTTACAAAGTCAGAGGATCCACTTACTCCACATATTAGCCATCAATTTTAGGGAAATCTAGTGATTTGAATTAGTAAATACATCTAAGCCATTAGATTTCTCTAGAATTGATGGCTAAGATTTGGAGTAAGTTTTTTAATCTTACTCTTGGAGTATGTAGATCCCCTCTCATTTACAAATACGTAATTTGTTTATTTTAGTTTAAAACGTACTACATAATTCCATCTCGTGACCTAATTTTTGGATGGAAACTGACTCTATAACTTAGGAAGAGGAGAACTCAACTTCGATCTCTCCCAAATGATTTGTAGTCGCCAATATATATTTTACGGTTAAAATGTAGAAAAATCTTTCTTTAAGCCCAAATTGGATAATATGGTCTTTGAACCTTAGTTTTGAGCTCGAGATCAATTATAGATTGGAGTATGTATTAGCATCTCGTTCGCCTGTAATAAAATAATATTCCCACCAATAACATGAACTTTTATACCCGTAAACAAATTTAGTTAATTAAAAATTTAAGTGCTAAAATAAAATAATTTATTTTTTTATTTTTATGTCTGATAAGAGTACATCTTGCTCATACTTATCCATAGGTGCAATAGTAAAATCAGATCAAAACTGTGTAGTTTTAGGTAAAATATTGAGTTGTGTTGATTTGTTTGATTGATTTTAATATTAATTTATTTTTGAAAGATGATTTAGTAATTATGTTTTGTCTATCTATTTTAAGATATTGTAGAGCAACACTCATGTTCGCGTTACATCTCATCTTAAAGAGATAGAAATCAATTAATCATTTTAAGCAACCATGGTAGCAACATTCGTATTCATACCATAAGCCAACTTAAAATGATATCATTTTAAGTGACCATGGCAGTAACCACTCTAATCCGCACCACAACTCAATTAAAATGGGTAAAAAAATTATTTATATTAAATTACCCACTAACTCCTCTTAAGCGGAAACTTTATTTTTCATTAAATTAATTGGTTGATCCTTGTATTCAATCATGGCAGCAAACAATCGTGTTCGCACTACAACTCGATTAAAATGGGTAAATTTTATTTTTATTAAATTACACGCTTACTCTTTTAAAGCAATCAAGATAGTAACAATTATGTATGCACCACAACTCAACTAAAAGAGGTAAATTTGTTTATCATTAAATTAATTAATAAATTAACATTCATCAAAATGAAAGTACATAACATCATTTTCACTGACCAATCCTTTAAAAAGTTAATATAATACATCATGCATTGGTGCAACTACAATAATCATTATTGCCTAGGTTTGATTTCTAAAAATATACAAATTGAGTGTTATGCCATTATTTACTAAAATGTTTAAAATAAAATAAAAAGTTAAAAATGCAATGGGTACAAATAAAAGCTATACCTATCATGAAATGAACTCCTCTCTAATACTGGAATATGAGAAAGATATTTATACATACTTTTTATTTATTTAATTAAGAAAATTAAAGAAAATATAAACCCTTAAATTTTTATAGGTACCATATATAATAATCTGGGACTATTACTAGAACAGAGCCTAACCCACCTACCATATGAGACTCTTTATCCCCACTTATGATGCTATCTCCAAGATCAAGGTTGTAAACCTTGATGGTTGAGGTGACTTGTAATGATATGTCTATGATTGTTATGACATACAAAAAACTGAAGAGCTACTCTAAAAGCAACACCCTACAAAAAATGCTCAGCCCAAAAATGATAATATTTTAGTAAAGATAGTAGATATAATAATAGAAACAAAGTTTTAGAATTGAAGGAGATATAAAATTACCAAACTTAATTAGCTAGGAATAGGAATACACAATAGCTATTAGTGAATAGCTTCTATGGCTACAACACATGTTTTAGCATTCATGGCAGCTATATTTATAGCATGCATCCAGCTCCTTAGTGTTAATCTCAAAGCTTCTAGACAATTCTAGAACTATATTAATTGAAGTTCTAAATTTATTACCTTATAGTATTTACTACAACTTTGTAGAATATTTTAGAGATACATATTACTTTTCTTTTCTACTAGCTAGTTGTTTCTAGTTTCTTCTAAATGATTCTACAAGCTTCTAGAAAAATGGGCAGCAACATATATTTTAAACTCCTCCTTCATGCAAATTTTTGTTACTCCTAGCATTGTCTAAGTTGCTCAAACTTCAATCTTGGTAATACCTTGGTGAATATGTCTGAAATTTGATCTTTGGTCTGCAAATTGATCTTCGATCTTGCAATACTCGAGTATTATTTCTTTTTTCTCACTTGCTTCTCTGGCAATGTGATATTTGATTGCGATGTGTTTTGTCTTATTGTGATGGACTGGATTCTTTGCAATCGTTATTGCCGATTTGTTCTCATAGTAGATAGTCATAGGCTTCGTCTCTTGATCTCCCATATCATTGAATATTCGTCTAAGCCATATAGTTGTTAATTATACAATGTTGCTTGCCTATTAGATGTCCAAGAGAATACTCATGATCCAAGTGAGAAGGCAAAATTTGGTGTGTTTTTCATGTCAACCATCAAACCTGCACAATCACTATCAGTGTAGTAGTGCAATGTTGAGTTGATGTTGGTCTTATACCATATACCGAACTCTTTTGTTCTTTGAAAGTATCTAAGAATTCTTTTTCCAACTTAAAAGTGAATTTGACATGGGCTTTCCATGAATCTTTGTAGAAGACTTGTAGTATACATGATATCTGGTCTTGTGGCAGTAAGATATAGAAGACTTCCAATCAAACTCCTATACATAGATGCATCTGCCTATGGAGATCCGTTCTTTTTAATTTGTAGTTTCTCATTAGCCACGAGCGGAGTAGCAATTGGTTTGCATTCACACATATTGAACTTCTTTAGTAGTTCTTCTGTGAGATGAATATACCTTCTTTTCTTTGATTTACCTTAACTCTGAGGAAGTAGCATATTAAGCTTAGGTCTGCCATCTCGAATGTCTTCATCGTGTCTTCTTTGAAATTTATTATCATTTTTTTATATTGTTTTCAGTGAATATAAGATCATCTACATGCAAGGAAATTATTAAAGTATTATATTAGCCTTGGGTCTTAATGTATAGTGTAATTTCACACTTACTCTTCCGGAATCCTTTATCGATGAAGTATTCATCAATTCTATTGTACAATGCTCGAGGAGTTTGCTTCAAGCCATATAGAGCATTCTTTAATCATAGCACTTTGCTTTCATTGCCCTTGCTCGTGAACCCTTGTGGCTGCTCCACATAGATCTCTTCTTCATGTACTCCATTGAGGATTGTAGACTTAACATCTAGCTAGTAAATACTATATCTTCTTTCTACTACAAGAGCTATTAAATCTTTTATAGTATCTAGACAAACAATTGGTGCAAATATCTCATTATATTCAATTCATGGTTGTTGAGAGTATCGCTTAGCTATTAGTCTAGCCATGTGCTTCTGTATAGTGCCATCAGGATTGAGCTTTACTATATAGACCCATTTTACTCCAATAATGTCTTTATCTTTTGGACAATCACACACACTGAAATAGACTAGATTCTTACCTAAAAGAGTAAGGAGATACTCTTAGTAGTACCAAAAATAAGAAAATTAATTCAGAAGGTTATTGTTATTGAAATGCAAAAATGTATGTTCATATTTGTTAGAATGATTTTTATTGTTATTGCCTTGTATATTCATGTTTTGCAAAATGGATATACCTTGCAAGATATTATTTTTAAAATGTAAACAATACGTAATTAAAAAAAATTAAACAATACTCAACAACTTTGTTACCGAGTTACTAAAATGCAATATTTAAGAAAGTTGGCATCGTGATTGCCGATTTCAATATAGAAAATTAAAAAAAGAGTTGAAACTTTACATCCTTGTTGACGATTATATTAAAAAATCAATATATATAAAACTCTACATCCTAGTTGCTGAGTATCATGTGGGACCAGAAAAAAATAAAAGAAACTCGACTATGCTATTACCGAGTTTATGAAAAGTGTATCAATTTGGTAATTTTTTTAACAGGTACATTAAAACCATAATATTTTAGTCAAAGTGCATCAGCCAAGTAAATTTACCTTAGTTTTATAGGTGTACTTTTTCGTATAGTTAATGAAAAGAATATTTCTGAAAATCCTCTTTTCTAAATGAAGTGTAGATAAGAGATTGATTTAAAGAGTTAATAAGTACACATGGAAAAGAATATGAGAAATGTATCATTTTAGGTAGGGTGAGGAGGACCTCACTTAACCGTTACTTGATACGGATATATCATGATCAGACTTGAATAAGGTTGGGTCTCATCGAGTTTAGGGCTAGGTTCAAGTGTAAAGATTAGACTCGACCAGTATTTAGGATTGGGTAGGGACTAAGCATAAAGCGTCACATGGTCACTCAGTCATCATGTTCATATGTTTTTCTGTTCAAATATGTACAGAATAATGTTACTTTTTTTGGTCAAAAGTATCATACACATGATTAATAATATATATATATATATATATGCATATATCAATTTATATGTCAAATTACATAATCATACCAATAAATTATATTGAGAAGACTTTATCTAAAATGAATATGCATTATATTTAATCAGGTTTGAATTTAAAGGTTGACTCAGTTCATATTTAGTGTTGAGTTAACTTTGGGTCTAGGGTTAGATTCGGATTTAAAAAATGACTCAACCAATATTTAATATCGAATAAGGATAAGTCTTAGCTCGTCTCAATCTAGTCAATGCTAGCCCCTAATTTTAGTATTTATAGCTTAGATGGCATAGGTGGTTTACAGCTCCTAAGTGGTCCTCCTCTAGGATGAGATTACAAAACTCTTATCTTAAAAGTTAAAACTTACTGAACTAATTAAACTACGAACACCTACTTTTAATATTAATAAAAATAGTATTAACAGGACGATAATAATAAATAAATGGTTTTTTAAATATAATAAAAGGATAAATCTGTTTTTCAAATGATGATTAATAGATGGAAATTAATTGGTTTTCTATCACATTCCATACCCACTTTAATTTAATAATTATAAAATTTAAATAACAAAATATAATAAAGATTAATATGATAGTAATAATTAAAATCACGTTTGACATCCTTTTAAATTGAGATGTGATAATGAATATAGGAATATTCTTCACTCTCTTAAAATAGGTGAGCAAATAATGAAAAGTGATTTATCAAATCTTTAAACCTTATTATAAAAAGAATATTTAAGAATTGAAAAGTGAGGCATGATTTTTCTTTCCTTAAGTTGATGTCAAAGGGAACATATGATCGTATTTCGGTGAGGATGATAGAGTACGATTAAACTTTATTTCGTCTCTTTAAATCTTAACCTAAAAATCAATTCAACTAAATATTTTTCAACCAAAAATACATGTAAGTATTGATTCTTTATTGCACACAGAGATACGTAGGAATGAGATAAAGTCTTGTGAAACAAAAATAAAAATTACAAGCTTAGTCGCTTAATAAATAATTAAATATCAAAATAATAATAAATATTTAAACAAGCATGGTATAAAATAATTTATGCAATTAATGAGGGTATCATCTTAGTATAAACATATAGAATGTTGATATTTTCTCAAATCCCTAATTGACTTTGAATCTAAATCTCTAATTTAAAGACCAGTGCATTCTAAAATTACACATTATAATAAAGTTTTCTATGTTTTAACCACAAAAATTATAGTGTGCTGTAAAGGGGAACATGTAACTCTGAAAAGAGAGTGAATCTACATCAACTTAGATGATGCCAAAGCCATGGATATGTACTAAGTTGGGACAAACAAAAGGAGAAGTTTGTAATAAGATTCCTGAATCATGAACAAATTAGATAAGTAATTCCATTTCTTGAAACTTCAATGAAGAAAATTGCTAGTTTGGAAGGAATAACATCATATACCCTTTATTACACAGGGCATTTTAAGCCTGGAAATGAAATTACCATAGCTGCATTTGTTCAACTAACTTTTTCACTCATGCAGATATATATATTTTTTCCTTTCATTATGACCAATGGTTCTGGAAACTAATTAACAAATTTAACTATCAAATAAATTTCAAGTTAATCAGTTCATTTCCAAGATATAGAAATGATGAATAGTGTATAATTGTATCTTACAAAACAGATACCATCTCTAAAAATTATGTTCCACCTTTTTTTTCATTCTCTTCACATTCCAAAAATTACAAATCCAATGTCAACAATTATTTAATTAACCAATAATGTACATGTGCATTCCTACCAAGTTCATGGTATTTTTTATACTACCAAGGATATTCCCTCAATTTTTGGATAAGGAATTAATCCATTTTGAGACGTGTGGTTGTTTCTCCTAACAAATATCACTCATATGAATCGAACCCTTGACTTTTTAGTCATCTTAGAGATCTAGCAGGATGTTAACCAATAGACCAATGTCTTGTTGGTTCTGGGGCCTTTTTTTTGAGAGCATGAGTAAGCCTCTTTAAGAATGGTTAGCAACTACTGTATCCATCATCCCCAAAGGAATTTTGAGACCAACTACTTGTCCAATGACTGAGAACCATGAAACTAGATATTGTTCAATACCAAAACCATTTTTATTCAAAGATGTATCACCATGGAATAGCAGCTTCATCCAATCACTTGTCCCACATGGATGTAATTTGTACCATGGCCTATTCAAATATGGATGCTCCTACATGATACAACATTGAAATCATTTATGTAATAGACTAATGGGTTATGAACATTGGAAGTTCATGCAGTAAAGTTGTGTTTTGTAAGTAATCCTCAGCTTATAAAAGCAGAAGCTTATCATGATAACTCCCTTTGAAAACAAAATGGGACAATTTTGGTGGTTTAAGACAGATTATCCTTAGATTTGTAATTTTCCTTTCATGGATATTCATAAAATAGTTTAATGAAAGATAAATACATATTTTAGTCTCTCATATTTTTTGACCTTACCAGTTTAGTCATTTAAAAAAAGAAAAGACCTAAAATGGTCCCCAAAAATTTCAAATGCGGGTCAAATTAGTCCTTTTTAGCATGTTTTACAACACTTGGTAGGGCTAATTTGACCCCAAAATGGACTAATTTGACCCACATTTGAAATTTTTGGGAACTATTTTAGGTATTTTCTTTTTTGAATGACTAAACTGATAAGGTCAAAAAATATGAATGACTACAATGGTATTTACTCTTCAACAAATAATCACAAGTAAACAGGTTCACCAAAAATTGATATTTTCTGAGAATATTCTGAAAATAAATAAGCTAGTTACCTCATTAGTTATGAATGTCCATTTGGATTCTGATAGTAACTTTGAAGAATGACCAGGGAGGTCCTTTTCAATTTCATTGAACGATAAAGGTTGTCCATCTACATAATCAAACAATCAAATATCTAGTAAACATCATTTATTTCAATACAAAAGAATAAGTTACAATCAAAGAGGGTGAGTTACGGGGCAACGGTAATATTGTTTGCCTTGTAACCTGGAGGTCGTGGTTCAAATCCTGAAAACAGTCTCTTCGCTTATGAGGATAAGGCTCCGTACACTTACCCACACTAGACACCACTAGGTATGGGCCGCCCCTTTGTTTACATCGTATATTAACAAATAAGAATGCAGGTCTGAATATATGTTCTAGTGGAATTTAGCATATAGAAAGAAACAGTTGTTGTTCATAGCTAATAGATAAGAACAAAAGATTATAAAGACCAAATTTCAGAATCATTGGCATTCAAGAAAGTCGTCAATTACAGTGGCATTGCAGACCAGACATGGCCTTACACTTTCTAACCTAGCAAAGATACAATCTAACAACATAAATATTGTAATAGATCCCTGGATCAGTTCATATAACCAGTTTCCGACAAAATTACGATATGGTTCCCTTGGTTCTCAAACTTGAAGTTTCAATTAAATACATAACCATGCATCTAATAAGACTACGATATACAAACACCAAAGACACAAAATTGAACGTACCGGTATGGTATGCGCGGAAATACAGCACTGGAACTCTATATGAAGGACTGTATACAATATGAAAATCATAGTGGTTTACTTCATTGCAATTGCTCTGAACCTAATAGAAAGGAAGAAACTTTATTGTTGGTAATAGGTAAGACTACAAAAAATAGCAAGAATCATAGTAACAAAATTAACATAAACATATGTAAGATCAAGAAGACCAAGTAGGCCATACATACTAAAGTGGCATAATCAAAGAGCTCTTCTTCTCCATGTGAGGTGTTGCTCTCTTCTTTCGATGTCGAACTTCTGTTACTCTCTTCTTCCTGCAATGCAGTTACAGCTGAGTAAGGATAATTGAGGGGTACTTTTATTTACAATGAAATGACATTTTTTTATCATTTTATTTATAATGAAATGACATTTTTACCATTAAAAGCAAAAACAAGAACCCCTAGCTCCGATACAGGAGAGGATCTTTTTTCTCATGATTGACTTATCTTACATCAACTAACGTCTAGATGTTAAGGCCGCTAATTCCTAGAAAGACTAAAAGGTCAAGAGTTCGATTTCTGGGAGCACACTCGTTGGAAGGGGCAGTCACACTATTCAGTATTTTAACAGTTGTACAGCTGTGATGCGAATTATTTTATGATTAAAAAAACATTTTTAAAATCGATGCGGCCCGGATGGGGTTGTGTTGCAGCCTAATGTGGCCCAAATGCGGTCCAATATGGCCGCACCATTGTGATTCAGTGTTAGACTGCAATTGCTGCGATATAATACAACACAATTGACACCGCAACCACAACATTACAGTCAGCCTGACGTGGTCCGCAATTAAATCAATGGGCAGCCCGACAAACAATCCGAAAGGGATTAGTTCCTTATCAGAAGTTAATAGTAGTACTAAAAAACATCAACTACATCTCTAAGTAATTATTAGTAGAACATTAAATCTAAGAAAAACAAACCTCAGTGAATTTGTTAAAGCATATGTTCTCTAGTGATAAGTATCCTTCCACATTATTATGTGAAGATATGAAATGATGTTTTGGAAATTGGACCCAAATCCATGGAGGAAGAGAAAGATTGAACCTTTTCCACTTGTCTAAAAATGAAAGAGCAGTGTGGAAAAACTGAGTTGAAGAAAGAGTACCATCCAGACCAATAATCTCACTCACTCCTGTTTTTACATCCATACCTACACAAACAGAGATGATTAATTTCTTATAAAAGGGTGGCCCAATATACGAGACTCGGGTATAAGAACGATAGATATATGTAGTCTTGCTTACCCGACAAACGATGACCTCCGGTTCATAAGACAAACAACCTTACTATTATTCCGATGCTAAACAAGTAAGATGAAATTATTTATATGTTTTTGATATTGGTGTTCGTTTAAGATCTGGTTTAGGTGAAACTAATTTGAAGAATGATGAGATGAAATGGAAGAGAACGTCGATTTAGGGTTTGAATGATGAATTGGAGTTAGGGTTTTGAGAATTGAGAAATGAAAAGGAGAGTTTGGTTACAGGGTATAACAATTCAAGAAATAAGGAAGGGCCTTTCTCTTCTATCCACCTTTCTCTTATGTAACTCCTCTGCGGAATCAAAACCATACTAATTTTCTTTTACTCCGGTAGTGTAAGATTTTCTTATATCCGACTAAAAAGTTAAGAGTTCGATCCAAAAGCATTATTATTAATATCTTTCCGATCATTAAATTAAACCACTTAGAATATACGGTTTGACTGGTTGTTCACTAGTTAAATCGCATACTGAAAATTATATATATTTATTAATATTAATGTTGAAAAATCAATAAAAAATTAATATTTTTTTATTCCCATTAAAAATTAATCTTAAATAAAAATCGGTCGGTATGATCATTACAGTGCAATTGAAAATCAGTCGGTATAACCAGTTTTGACTAGTATAATTGCATAACCTATATAATTATTGTAAAGTATCGGTATTGGGACCGGTTCACCAGTTTGCCGGTTAGTCCAGCCAGCGCACACCGGTTTTTACAACACCTCCTAGAAGGGTGAGAGAATATCTTTGGTAGTACCAAAAAAACTAAAAATCATACTAATTATCTATCTATTTAATTACTAAATAAATTATCAATAATGTATTGATCTAATGGTGTAATGTCTCATTCAATCAATATATACGTCAAAAGATTTAAGATATTTAAGGTTTGATTCATGTGAACGAAATTTACTAGGAGTAAATCAATACACATCAAAATGAATTAGTTTATACCAAAAAAATTACTGAGTAAACAACAAGTGACATTTAAATGGATATTTCTCCAAAATTAAAATTTACATAATAGACACGTAAAAAAATAGTTATTTTTATTTTTTAATTATTTCTTTTTGACTTATCTACATCTATACCTCTATATAAAAACAAAACTTTAAAAAAAAACATAGTTATAATTTTATATATGCAATTTCTAAATTTAATTATATAACTATTATCACCTTTAATGAAAAATAAAATAAATACATCATAGCACACTAAAAGATTAATGATTCAATTCTTCTGAGCAATATTTGTTGAGAGAGCATGAATTCCGAATGAATTAGTTTCTTACTCAAAAGGATAAAATGATACTTTTAGTAGTAGTAAAAAAATACTAAACCGTAAGGATCGTTGTGTAATATGAAATTGAAATATGGTTGGATTTTTTGAATTTCACCTTATAGTCTTATACGTGTTAGTAAAAGAACTTTTATTGGAAAAATGGAGCTCTTGGCTAATACTTTTCTGGTCTTTGTATTAAGACAACACTTAAAATATTCAGAAAATTATATATGGTATAAGATATTTTTACTTTATCCTTTATCCTGCATCATCCAATATTAATATTTAATCATTATTTACTCTTAAATAAAACTAACACAAGATTTGTCGATACATAGATATTATACTTTAAAATATTTTAATGATCCTTTTATAAGATTTGTATATTTTCTATAAACCATTTATTATTTTCCCCACTATTAATTTTATTATTATTTCAAGTTTTATTTAAAAAATACTTTTCTGATAAACCTAACTGAATATTCTCCTAATCACAGACTTTTTATCCAAGGCATTATGCTTGGTAAAAATTATTTGTAAAATCAAACAAAACACTAATACCTTCAAGTTGTATTATTTTATAAATTGGGATCCACTTGAGATTTGATGATGATACCTTCACTTTTCGGACCGAGAAAGCAGAACTACTTGACGTTGTATATTTGAACTTATTAAAGTTCGATTAGCATCATAATGCTCGATAAATGAAATGAGGGAAGCTCCAACGAAAAAATATTGGAAAGGAAAGATATTTTGAAGATGAACCTCTTCCGATGCAATAGTTAGAAATTCTTGACGGTATCGGGCTGGAACAATTTGTTCACATGACTCTATTCTATCTTTAGTCTGCCCAAATAATATGGATCTCAAAATGTTGTGCAACTTATTGCTCAATTCTAGATTTGATGAACAACACTGACAAAGAGAGTTTAAATCTTAAAACATGGAAAATCACACAATACAAGGGAGAAGAAAAAAAAGAATGATTTTGATGATTGAGGAACCAGTGGTATTCAAGAAAAATATACTACAAAAGCTTCAAGGTAAACGTGTAAGTAAAACAGAGTTCACACATTAGAGGATTAGAATATCTTCTACAACAAAAGTTAATAAACTTTAACATCACATTTTTATCTGTTTAGGTGATTCTTAGATACTACATTGAAAAAGTGCAACATACAACAACATAAGAAGGTTAAGACTAAATATTAAACAAAAGGATCATAATCACCTGTTCACATCTCTGTTGACTAGTGGAGATATGTTGCTTGGTAGTGATAGCCATTTCCAAAGTAATTGGCATGACTATGAGAGAAGTTGTAGGTTGCAGATCCCGGAAGACGGGGGAAATGGTTGTCAGTTGTTACGGCATACATGTAAGGCCGATCATACACATACTGTTGTGAATACCTGTCAGCAGCTCTAGCATAGGAAAGTTTATCACAAGGAATGTTAGTGACACGGGGACTGTATCCAACACCATTGGCGCGGGGTCTCTTAGGTTGAGGCTTTGTCGCTTCAGTTTGTCTCTTCTTGTCGGCTTTGGCCTTCTCTAGCTGGATCACTCGTTTCTGGAGAGGATCGATAGGATACAGCTCATCAAGTTTGTGTTCTTCAACGCATTTGATTACAACCTTAAGAGCAGTTAGTTCTCGGTCATTAACCTCAATCTGAGACGACAGCAAGTCATTAGTCATCAGGAATACTTGAAAAATGAAAAACAATATATTACCATAAAAACTAATTAAGAATCAAACATAAAGACAGATTCAATTGAGGAATCATGGAAATAAGGACCCGACAGAAACACGAAAATATATGATTGTGGAATATTGAGAGTGTTCACACTTGTAGGCTGCAGTATAACAGAACTCTTGGTTTCTACCAGAAACCATCCAAGAAAATGACTATGTCAAGGTTTATGAAGATGCAGGCTAAGAGCCTAAGACTGATGCCAGTGTATGGCTTTTGTAGTTCTAAGGTGTCGATGATTTGACAGTATCTGAACCACACCCTAACTTTAAAGGGTGACTCGCTGACTCTTAAAAAGTGTTTCGTACTTTATGTATGATATGCAATTTTTGGTGTTCAGTTAATATATACAGTTGCTTTTGTGGAATGGTTCTTGAACAATGTTTAGGCTGCTTTTTGTAGACAGCATTTGCTTCCATCTTTTCTTGTTTGTTAATCACGGATTACCCTCAAGACAAGGAGCAAAACAAAAGCTCGGTGATGTGCGCTTAAGATCCTGTCAAGGTTCTATGATTCTATCCCAAAATCAATTGGCAATAATAACAATAATCCAATGTGTATTTAAACTAAACCCGAGACAATTAGGAAGGTGATGTGGGATTTACTGCCCAACATCACCCTCTGCAAAAGCCTGTTGGACCAGGCTATGGTTACCTTTGACTTGAGATGAAAGGGAAAATTTGGCCTAAGACAATCAGAGAGAAGTTGAACTTTGACTCCGATATCATGTTAGGTTCCATCTTAAAACCAATTGGCAATGAGAGAAGTAACCAAGTATTTAAACCACACCCGATACAGTGAAGCAGGCGTTATGTGACTGACTTCCCAACGAATCCCAAAGACCTTTCCCAACAAGTATATCCAGTCCACAAAGCCCTAAACACCCAAGACTACAAACTCTACAATCAAGTTCTTTTAGACTGCTAAGGCTTTCATGAAGCTTTAGCACCAAAGAAATATAAGCTCAAGGGTAAGAATTTCTGTCACTGTTACATATAATCTTCAACAGTCTTACTACACAACTAGTTTTTACAACAAGGAAAATTCCTCTGCGACTACCAAAGTCAATAGTTCATTATGGCAATGAGACTATTAGGGTACCTCAATTGGAACAGGACATAAATATCAAAAGAATCCAAAATATTTCTGATCTATGGTTCAAATTATTAAAGGAAACAAACAAAGGGAAGAAATACATAACAGAAGAAACTATACAACACACCTGTGCAGTGGGAGACGAGTTAACACTTTTGACATGAGAAAATTTTCTAGCATCATCCAAGTAAGACTTCAGTAAAGGCACAGGAGAAAACTGTTCTGTGAGATCAAATGCAAAAGCCAAGTTAACTGCATCAATATGGCGGCCACTGTCCACCAAAACTTTGATTACACCTGCACATCCAAAAGTAAAACGAAGCATTAAATTTAAATATGCAATTTATGCAAATTTTAGTTTCATGCATCATACTTGCAAGTTAAAAACCACAATGGGATGCTACTAAGAAACTAAGGTCATTGGTTCACATTAAAAAGCCCATCACCATTGCATTGCAATCCGTTAGGTTGGCAAAATAATCCATGATGATATTATATGTGAACATATACGCACCAGGCATCTTCTCGGACAACCCAAGGGAACGACATAAATCGGCAGCTTGTCTACGCCGAGACACCAATGGAATCAGCCTGGACAATTCCTCCTCATTAAAATTGGACGCAATACCAAAACTAGCTATAAGTTGCAAAAATGCATGAGCCTCTAAGGAGTTCCCATTGCTGGCATCTATATCAAGTAATCTTGGTTTCCACTCTTCAGCAACTGCCTTTGCCTTGTCCTTGATATCTTCTGAAATCACATCAGAAACACTCTCTGAGTTGCTTAGCAGAACACTTAAACACTCCATCAACATGATGCAGGTCCGGCGAAGACCCAATAAGTTTGCATCCTTCTTTACATCGTGATTTGGCACTTCGGCGTCGTAAAATCCTTCCAAAGAATCTAAAACTAAGAGAGCAGCATTAGGAGCAGCTCTTAATGCTAGTGGTACTTCCTCCCTTATAGCAGCAAGGTTCTTACGGTTATCAGAAATAAACTTGTGAATTCCTCCAGCATCCATCTCTTCGCAAAGTTTTACCAACTCTAGATAAGACATGGACTCCACATTTGCAATTCCAGGAGAAGTTTTCACATCTTGTAAGTTGACTTCGGCAGCAACACACGCACTATTCATGGGTTTCTCTTCCACTTCTGGTGTCCCATGACCCTCATCCCCATCTGAGACAATAGCAATTCCCTTTGATGAAACTTTCCTGTGTTTTTCTCGAGCATTTACAATGGCGAAAACGGCAGCGTCCCTTTTCTCTTGAAGCCTCTGCAAAGTAGCTTGCTCCTTGGCAACAACAGCTGCTTCACGCTTCTTGACAATTTCCTGAGCTTTCATTGTTTTGTTTTCAAACTCTTTTTCTTGATCTTCCAACTCATGAAAGCGTCTCTTCAATGATTTCTCAAGTCCACGAAAATGTGCCTCGAGTTCTTTCCACTTCAAGTTCAGCGTAACAGCTCGATAACTTTCAAGTTCAGCAAATGCCTTCTGGAGCTGTTGTATCTTCGAAGATGTAGAATCCATCAGTGTAGCAAATGAATCTGTGTCCTCCATCACTAAAATAATGAAATAAATACCAAATTCAACATACAAAAGGAGGAAGCATGTGCAGTACAATGACCTAAACACTTATCAGCAATTACAAATACTCATCATCTTGATTTGGAATGAACACAAACATGAACAGCATCTAGTAAAGTTAGGGTTAAGTTTGTGACAAATTATAGTGTCAATATAATACTACAAAAACTCTATAGCTAACGTAAATTACAACAATAAAAAAAGTAAATACTCATTCGGTCCCTCATGTTTTTGTTTTTCGAGCTTACTTTCTCTGAAAAAATTGAAAAACCAAAAATGGTTCCCAAAAATCTGAAATATGAGTCAAATTAGTCCTTACAGCACGGACTAATTTAACCCTATAAAGGACTAGTATGACCCACATTTGAAATTTGGGGGGACTATTTTAGGTTTCTCAATTTTTGATAGACCAAGTTGGTAAGATCGAAAAAACCTGAGAGACCGAAATGGGTATTTACTTTAAACAAAAGGACAACCCAATACACAAAACTCGAGTCTAAGTAAGCTATATGTACGCAATCTTACTCTATTCTAGCTGTTTCCAAGACCACAAACTTCACTACCTTAAACGGTATACTTAAATCCTTCAAAATTTTGGACAAGTATTCATTTCTTTATAATTTGTTTAGTTGAAAACTAACTAAAACTGGAATTACGATCAAAATATTGAGTGACAATAAAGAAAAAAACCCTAAAAAAAGAAAGTGGAGCAAAATCAACAAAACAATTGAAATGAAGCATTAGAAGAATAAGGAAAATGAAGAGAGAGAGTTAACCTTATTCTGATTGATGTGATAGTGATAGAAATACATTAAGAAGAGAAAGAAAGAGAAATTTGTAATTCCATTTTCTTCTCTATGTGTGCTGCACTTATCATAATCACAGGGTCACAACTCTATATATATATATATAAGACTCAGATAACAATAAGAATAAAGATATGGGAAAAATATTCTTCATTTATATATTAAATTTATGTAACATCTATAGAATAAATGTGATAGGGCAAATTGTAAGTGCACGATTATGTAGTCAAGTAATAAAATATTGATCTCATGAAGACTGAAAAGTTCATTTAATTGTAAGGATTAATTTATACTTAATTGAAATAAGGAATAAAATTGAATTTAGATCAATCGAACAGTTGACAAGAATAATTACGAAAATATTAAAAATGATTTAAATTTAATTTAGGAAGAATTCCTAGAATAAACTTTACCGCATTTACACTCGCAAATCCATGTTTTGCTCCTTTTCATGAACTTTAATTACGAGAGTGAATTCATCTTTGATATGTGTTATCATCTCTCGAGTTCCAACACGTGTACTCAATTGAAGTCGCACATACTTGGATCTTTTATCAAATCGTTTCGTAGCAACTCAAGGTGAATTCCAGAAACCACCAAAAATCCTAATACTACTCTCATGAATTAAGATTCTAATTTAAATAACTGAATGATCAGATAGTTGGGTTCACATCTCGGTCTTTCCCTAATGTAGTTAAGATGTATAATTTGTTAGTCAAACAACTCACACGAATAAAACTCACCCAAGACTACAAACTCTACAATCAAGTTCTTTTAGACTGCTAAGGCTTTCATGAAGCTTTAGCACCAAAGAAATATAAGCTCAAGGGTAAGAATTTCTGTCACTGTTACATATAATCTTCAACAGTCTTACTACACAACTAGTTTTTACAACAAGGAAAATTCCTCTGCGACTACCAAAGTCAATAGTTCATTATGGCAATGAGACTATTAGGGTACCTCAATTGGAACAGGACATAAATATCAAAAGAATCCAAAATATTTCTGATCTATGGTTCAAATTATTAAAGGAAACAAACAAAGGGAAGAAATACATAACAGAAGAAACTATACAACACACCTGTGCAGTGGGAGACGAGTTAACACTTTTGACATGAGAAAATTTTCTAGCATCATCCAAGTAAGACTTCAGTAAAGGCACAGGAGAAAACTGTTCTGTGAGATCAAATGCAAAAGCCAAGTTAACTGCATCAATATGGCGGCCACTGTCCACCAAAACTTTGATTACACCTGCACATCCAAAAGTAAAACGAAGCATTAAATTTAAATATGCAATTTATGCAAATTTTAGTTTCATGCATCATACTTGCAAGTTAAAAACCACAATGGGATGCTACTAAGAAACTAAGGTCATTGGTTCACATTAAAAAGCCCATCACCATTGCATTGCAATCCGTTAGGTTGGCAAAATAATCCATGATGATATTATATGTGAACATATACGCACCAGGCATCTTCTCGGACAACCCAAGGGAACGACATAAATCGGCAGCTTGTCTACGCCGAGACACCAATGGAATCAGCCTGGACAATTCCTCCTCATTAAAATTGGACGCAATACCAAAACTAGCTATAAGTTGCAAAAATGCATGAGCCTCTAAGGAGTTCCCATTGCTGGCATCTATATCAAGTAATCTTGGTTTCCACTCTTCAGCAACTGCCTTTGCCTTGTCCTTGATATCTTCTGAAATCACATCAGAAACACTCTCTGAGTTGCTTAGCAGAACACTTAAACACTCCATCAACATGATGCAGGTCCGGCGAAGACCCAATAAGTTTGCATCCTTCTTTACATCGTGATTTGGCACTTCGGCGTCGTAAAATCCTTCCAAAGAATCTAAAACTAAGAGAGCAGCATTAGGAGCAGCTCTTAATGCTAGTGGTACTTCCTCCCTTATAGCAGCAAGGTTCTTACGGTTATCAGAAATAAACTTGTGAATTCCTCCAGCATCCATCTCTTCGCAAAGTTTTACCAACTCTAGATAAGACATGGACTCCACATTTGCAATTCCAGGAGAAGTTTTCACATCTTGTAAGTTGACTTCGGCAGCAACACACGCACTATTCATGGGTTTCTCTTCCACTTCTGGTGTCCCATGACCCTCATCCCCATCTGAGACAATAGCAATTCCCTTTGATGAAACTTTCCTGTGTTTTTCTCGAGCATTTACAATGGCGAAAACGGCAGCGTCCCTTTTCTCTTGAAGCCTCTGCAAAGTAGCTTGCTCCTTGGCAACAACAGCTGCTTCACGCTTCTTGACAATTTCCTGAGCTTTCATTGTTTTGTTTTCAAACTCTTTTTCTTGATCTTCCAACTCATGAAAGCGTCTCTTCAATGATTTCTCAAGTCCACGAAAATGTGCCTCGAGTTCTTTCCACTTCAAGTTCAGCGTAACAGCTCGATAACTTTCAAGTTCAGCAAATGCCTTCTGGAGCTGTTGTATCTTCGAAGATGTAGAATCCATCAGTGTAGCAAATGAATCTGTGTCCTCCATCACTAAAATAATGAAATAAATACCAAATTCAACATACAAAAGGAGGAAGCATGTGCAGTACAATGACCTAAACACTTATCAGCAATTACAAATACTCATCATCTTGATTTGGAATGAACACAAACATGAACAGCATCTAGTAAAGTTAGGGTTAAGTTTGTGACAAATTATAGTGTCAATATAATACTACAAAAACTCTATAGCTAACGTAAATTACAACAATAAAAAAAGTAAATACTCATTCGGTCCCTCATGTTTTTGTTTTTCGAGCTTACTTTCTCTGAAAAAATTGAAAAACCAAAAATGGTTCCCAAAAATCTGAAATATGAGTCAAATTAGTCCTTACAGCACGGACTAATTTAACCCTATAAAGGACTAGTATGACCCACATTTGAAATTTGGGGGGACTATTTTAGGTTTCTCAATTTTTGATAGACCAAGTTGGTAAGATCGAAAAAACCTGAGAGACCGAAATGGGTATTTACTTTAAACAAAAGGACAACCCAATACACAAAACTCGAGTCTAAGTAAGCTATATGTACGCAATCTTACTCTATTCTAGCTGTTTCCAAGACCACAAACTTCACTACCTTAAACGGTATACTTAAATCCTTCAAAATTTTGGACAAGTATTCATTTCTTTATAATTTGTTTAGTTGAAAACTAACTAAAACTGGAATTACGATCAAAATATTGAGTGACAATAAAGAAAAAAACCCTAAAAAAAGAAAGTGGAGCAAAATCAACAAAACAATTGAAATGAAGCATTAGAAGAATAAGGAAAATGAAGAGAGAGAGTTAACCTTATTCTGATTGATGTGATAGTGATAGAAATACATTAAGAAGAGAAAGAAAGAGAAATTTGTAATTCCATTTTCTTCTCTATGTGTGCTGCACTTATCATAATCACAGGGTCACAACTCTATATATATATATATAAGACTCAGATAACAATAAGAATAAAGATATGGGAAAAATATTCTTCATTTATATATTAAATTTATGTAACATCTATAGAATAAATGTGATAGGGCAAATTGTAAGTGCACGATTATGTAGTCAAGTAATAAAATATTGATCTCATGAAGACTGAAAAGTTCATTTAATTGTAAGGATTAATTTATACTTAATTGAAATAAGGAATAAAATTGAATTTAGATCAATCGAACAGTTGACAAGAATAATTACGAAAATATTAAAAATGATTTAAATTTAATTTAGGAAGAATTCCTAGAATAAACTTTACCGCATTTACACTCGCAAATCCATGTTTTGCTCCTTTTCATGAACTTTAATTACGAGAGTGAATTCATCTTTGATATGTGTTATCATCTCTCGAGTTCCAACACGTGTACTCAATTGAAGTCGCACATACTTGGATCTTTTATCAAATCGTTTCGTAGCAACTCAAGGTGAATTCCAGAAACCACCAAAAATCCTAATACTACTCTCATGAATTAAGATTCTAATTTAAATAACTGAATGATCAGATAGTTGGGTTCACATCTCGGTCTTTCCCTAATGTAGTTAAGATGTATAATTTGTTAGTCAAACAACTCACACGAATAAAACTCAATGATTCAAATCACAACACTCAATGAAATAAAAGTAAGAATAAGTGTTTATTAAATGTAAAATGACATAACTCAAATCCTAGAAATAAAGGAAATTACTAAGGGTGACAATTGGATGGATTTGGATCATAATGGATGAATGAACAGTTATCCACTAATCATATAAATCCATAAAATCATATTTATAACATATTCAATTCATCCATATCAAATGAATTTCAATCCATTACATCCATATATCCATTTTAATAGATTAGATATATTCAATCCATTTTTTTAATATGAACTAGTGTGAGAATCATGAAATTCAAAATCCTAGGATTGGTATTGCACCAATCATGGGGAAATATCTAACACTTGAAGCTCAAGTTTTCACCATACAAGGAGAAGGAGAAGGATTAGTAAGAAGATTCAAACAATATACGATGAGTCTTACTTTCTTGCATGAAGAAGGTCATTCTAGGCAATGCATAATGAGTCTTCAATATCCAATATACAAATTGACAAAGATTCTAGTGCAAAGCTTTCAAGATATGGTTGTGATGGCTTCGCTTTCCCCCGTATGTACATTTGTCAATGATTGCAATGGTGAGATAGTGCAAGAATGAAAACACCAATAATAGGAACTAACAAATAATTTCTTATTTCTTAGTAGCAACTAGATGTGTCGAAATAGGCGGGCTCAGGTGGGCCGGTCTGCCAAATCCCAAAATTTTATAGGGCTTGAGTATCACATTAGGTACTTTTTATTGAATATGGGCATTTTAGTCCGGCCCGGCTGTGCTATATTAAAACCGAGCTCGGGCCGGCTTACCCAGACGCGTTTGGGCTACCCGTTTTTTTTCTTATTTTTAATATCTTTTTAGGACATTTTGCTTGATAATAAGCATTACGTGAAAATTTATGAGACAACTTATAATAAAAATAGCTAATAAATATTGTGTTATGAATTGTGAATAAAAAATAGAGTAATTTCTAAACATAAATATTTATAAATTACAATAATGTAAAGTTAAACATTATATTATTTTTCCTATTTTGCATAATATCTTTTTAAGCGTAGTCACAAAACAATGTATCAAACTAAATGAGACATTAAAACATATAGATCTCAATTTTCTTTTCTTAAATGTATATATTTAATTATGTTTAACTTATACAACAAAAACATGATAAAGAAAATAAAGTTTACAACAAAACTAAAAGACAACAAAATTGTTTACCATCGAGAATAACACAACCAAATTTAATATAATAATTCACAATGAAAATGTTGATAAAGAGCATACAACAGATAATATTTTTTATATTGTCTAAAAGTTTATATATTAAAGTAAACTTATATATTATATTGTGTTAGAAAATAGAGTCCAATATAAATGAGAGATTTAATAAATAAGTTATATTAAAAATCATGTACGTGAACTTAACACCACGTCTTAACTCAAACACGAGGCATTATATCTATAAGTTTAGTTGCATTAGCTATAACAAATATGTTAAAAAAATTATACATTAATATCAAATGATATATATATTTTAAATAGATTAAACATGTTAAAACTTAAATAAATATTTTTTTAGTATTATGCGGGCCACCGCCACAACTCGCAACCCGCTTAGGACGGGTTTGAACTACATTTTGATATGCATAATTATATATGGGTTTTTTAGCCTAGTCTGATTTAGTCCAAACTCATGGACTAATCTGAACCTATTCGGATAGCTCCTTTCGACACCTCTAATAACAATTATCAAGTACTAAAAAAAAGTGGGAGTTATAAGGTGTTCCGATGGTGAAGAGGGTGGTCGTAAGGAATAGAGTCTCACCAACAACAAAATACTAACATATTAACAACTAACATTGTTTTTAGGTGTAAATATTTATATATAATTGTTATATTATTCATCATTTATTTGAATTGTTTTTTAAAAACATTTAATAATAATTGAATATAAATGATAGATGATATAATAATAATTAATGTATTAAATTCTTACTATATTAGTTCTTACATTTTTTTTCTCCTGATGAAAAGTTTAAAATTAGACTCAAATAAAAGATGCAATGTGTCTAATATTACGCCACTATATCATACTCAAGTCAATAGTAATTTATTAAATTGTTCTGTATGAAAGTATTTGCATTCATTAGTATTTACACCTTAAATTCTGTTTTACTTTACAAATAATTTTTACTAACACGTTGATAAGTTTTTACATAATAGTTCTAAAGAAGAGTAATGTCATGGGTAGAAAAGTGATGATTTTTAGTTTAATTTATTAGGAGATATTATATCTATACTTCTATACTATTAATAAAGGGAAAATACAAAATAACCATCCATCATGGTGTAATTTGTGTTTTTCTATTTTGCCCTTAATATCTTTTTATTTCTACCATAATAGCATATAATATTATTTTCTTATTTTATCCTTATTATCTTCTTATTTTAAAAGTGTATTTAAAAAATTGAATATTAGACCAATTGAATAAATTCAACCGTAAATTTAGCGCAAAAAATTAGATTTGAATTTATAAAATACAAACTATACATTACAAATGATAAGAAAGCGGGTTGAGAGGCACGACAGTGCATGTCAATATGCTAGTATATAATAGTTGAGTAAATAAATCCTATTTCTTATGTTATAATTAACTTATATAAGTAAGAAACTAATACCTTCGAAATATGTATTATCCAATATTGTTCTCAGAAATCGAATAATCGAGTATTACATTTTCAAGCAAAGGCGAAAGCAAGTCAAGAAAGTCAGTTTCAGAAGTCTTCTCATTCCCACACTCCAAAAGTCTTCTCTGAAGCTTGGAAATTTTTGGCATTCCTTGCTTGACCCGTTCCACATCTCTTTTTCTATAATTCACAACCACTCTATTCAATATCATCTTAATCTTTATACTTCTCAAAGGTTACTTATTTCTTCTCTTCTTTCCTTTATATTCTTCATTCTATGAACTTTACTCACTATTTTTTATTCTTTTATTCTGGGTAGACCAAATTTTCTTGTAAACTTTGGTGGGTATTTGATTACTTGTGCAAAGACTTGTTTTTTACATTCATATTTTGACTCAACTTTATTGGGTTTTGATGTTTTTTTTGTTTTCCTTAAACCTAGTACTCTTTGTTGCAGTGTGTGTTTTTTGGTCTAAAGTAAAAGTTTTCTTTTCATTTCATTTTTGCCTTTGTGTTGGTTTTGTGTGAAGTACTGAATTGTTTTTCTGCTCTTTTTGTTGTTTTCTTTTTCCCATGTTTTTCAGGGTGTGTTCTTAGGAGGATTGTAGTACTATGAAGATTATATTTTGTGTTTTGTCTTGAATTGTATAATAATTTGAGTGAAGTGTGTGGATAAGTGGATTACTCCTTATTGGCTTGTGTTGAGGAGGAGCTTGGTGGAGATGGTCCTGCGTAACCGGATTTTCGGTTCTTATACTATTGTTAATGTCTTGGTGCTGATTAGTTGTGGCATGACCTATGGGACTGAGAGTGACATCTTCTGCTTGAAAATGATCAAAGAATCGCTTCAAGATTCCGATAACATTTTGTACTCTTCTTGGAATTTCCACAACAGCACTGAAGGGTTTATCTGCAGATTTGATGGGGTTGAATGTTGGCACCCGGACGAAAACAGGGTCTTGAATCTCAAATTGTCGAATAAGGGACTCAAGGGACAGTTTCCTCGTGACATTCAAAATTGCTCGAGTTTAACAGGATTAGATCTTTCTTTTAACAAGCTCTCCGGAATCATTCCAGGAGATATATCTACTCTTATACAATACGTGACATCGCTCGATCTATCTTCAAATGAACTTTCTGGTCCAATACCTGAGAGTCTTGCGAATTGTACCTATCTTAACGACCTTAAACTTGACCAGAATCAACTCACTGGTCAAATTCCTGCACAGTTTGCCCTTCTCTCACGGCTTAAGATGTTTACAGTATCCAACAATCTTTTGACCGGGCAAGTCCCATCTTTTAGTAGTAATGTTAGTGTAAGTTATGCCAATAATCGAGGTCTATGTGGAGGTTCCTTCGGGGTTTGTCAGACCAAGCCTTCCAAGACTAATACTTCAGTTATAGTTGGAGCTGCTGTTGGTGGGGTCACTGTTGCGATATTAGGAGTTGGTGTTGCGTTGTTCTTCTACTTACGCCGTGTTGTTGTCAAAAAGGAAGAGGACCCGGAAGGAAACAAATGGGCAAGAAGTCTAAAGGGGACTAAAGCAATAAAGGCAAGTTAATATTGATGCTTTGTGCCGGTCATATATGATTAAACTTAGAGCAGCTATTTAGTTCTATGCTTGGATTCATTTGTGTTTTAGAACATCAAATATTTGTTTTGAATATTTTCAATAGGAAATAGTTTCTCGGAAAGCATTTTGAATAAAAGAATACGGTTTTTGACAATACTTTCAGTTGAATCATGCTTTTAATAAATTCTATGTCTCCTTGATATTGTTGGTTATGTCAAATGGGAATACTTGTTTTGCATACCGATGCATTTTCTAAGATAAACCCATTTCAATGCCAAAAATTAGAAAATAAGAATAGATTTTCGGAAAGTTCAATTTCTGTAAAATTTATGGAGCCTTATGTCATATGATTTTCCTTACACTTGAACTTTTATGAGGATATTATATGTTTATATCTAACTATACTGAATTGGTCACCAGGTTTCTACTTTTGAGAAAGCGGTTTCGAAAATGAAATTGAGTGATCTCATGAAGGCTACTAACAACTTCAGTAATGTCAATATCATTGGGTCAGGAAGAACAGGAACTATTTACAACGCTGTCCTTGATGATGGAACATCACTTATGGTTAAGAGATTGCAGGATTCTCGACACTCTGAGAAAGAATTTCGGTCTGAGATGGCTACTCTCGGGACTGTCAAACATCGTAACCTAGTTCCTCTTTTAGGTTTTTGCATGGCCAAAAAGGAGAAGCTTTTGGTCTTTAAGAATATGCCAAACGGCAACCTCCATGATCAGCTACACCCCGCTGATGGTGAGTGCATCCTCGAGTGGCCGTTGAGGCTCAAAATTGCAATTGGAGCAGCCAAAGGTTTTGCATGGCTTCATCATAGCTGCAATCCCCGTATTATTCACCGAAACATAAGCTCTAAGTGCATATTGTTGGACAAAGATTTTGAGCCCAAAATTTCTGATTTTGGCCTTGCCAGATTGATGAACCCAATTGATACACATTTGAGTACCTTTGTAAATGGGGAGTTTGGGGATATCGGTTATGTTGCTCCCGAGTACGCAAGAACTTTGGTTGCTACTCCAAAAGGAGATGTTTATAGCTTCGGGACTGTGCTTCTTGAGTTGGTGACTGGTGAAAGGCCCAACACTGTGTCCAAAGCTCCAGAAACTTTTAAAGGAAATCTGGTAGAATGGATTACGCAGCTCGCAAGCAACACAGAGCTCCAGGATGCGATCGAAAAATCACTACTTGGCAACGGTGTTGATGACGAGCTTTTCCAATTTCTAAAGGTTGCTTGCAACTGTGTTTTGCCAACTCCGAAGGAGAGGCCGACAATGTTTGAAGTTTACCAGTTTTTAAGAGCTATTGGGGGTAGATATAATTTCACAACCGAGGATGAAATATTATCACCTACCGATGCTGGCTATGCTGATAACATGGATGTACTCATTGTAGCTCGAGAAGGAAATGATTAAGAAGGTATGTCAGATATATTCGGTATATGTAATCAATTTTAATGTGTAATTATGTATTCCATACTTTGTTATCCTAAAATAATGTTAGTGTTATTAATATAATTACGAGGATCTAGATCATTTGTGTGCTGTTGATATTGAAACATCAATATAAGATCGTCATCATGGATTGAATATAATCGAGTTACTTTGTTCTAATCCCTATTTTGATCCGATTTCCTTGTTCTTCTTCTTGTATGCTAAATTGCAGGTATGTATGGTAGAAACTCCTTTACTAGTTTACGAAATCAACGATTTGAGTTGCAAACTAGTTTCTTTCTTTTTTTGGTGCTAGTTTTTGGATAGAAAACTTGCAAGTTAGTTTCATTATGGTTTAAAGAGTGCTAACAAACTAACCTACCTCAGAAAAGTCGAAATCTATAACCCGGACTAAGAAAACACTGAGTGAACTAGAATGATCACAAAGAGTATGAACCTTCCACAATGATAAACAGAAAACCATAAAAAACAAGAGCTTATGACGTGTTAGATACGTCTTCACACTAGTTTTTCTCATTGACGTCATTGTATTGTTCTCTACCCGAAAACTAACATATCAAAAGCAATGTTTTTTGGTGTTACAACTTACAAGATGCATTGATCTGTTTTATTTGGTGAAATGATTATTCTCTTTACTTTTCAAATTCTGTGCAATCCTTAACTGGTCTGGAATATTATGTTCCATGAGTGAAATTATACTAACTTCACTCAAGGTTTGATTTGATTATATCCGGCTCCATTTTTTATTTCAAAAGCGGATGCGATCTTGGGGTAGATCGGTTGCAATGATTGTTCTAGGATAGAGTTACCAAAGGAATGCATAATTGTGTGCAATCCTTTTGAACTCGAACTCGACCCAAGATTCGATGAGATCCGTCCTTATATCTTAGGATACCCCTAGACCCACATTAGAAGTTTTACTCACCTTTCAATGAGGACCCGGAGGGAGTTAAATGCAATAAAAACATAAATACATCTTCTATCTCGTGTCAGTCCATGTGTTATAAGTTATGATTTATTGAAGAAAATACATTTAAATTAAATATTTTTCTGATCAATTATAACTCATAACATATAGAGTGACAATATAAAATTTTAAAGTGCATATTCAATGGTGCTATGATATTTCAAGTACTTACATGGCCACACCATAATTTTCAAGGACTAAATTTTCTTTAGATAGTAACTATAAATTAAATTATAGGGACATTTTAAAGGTTTAGTTAAACTATACATAATATTTTTTCCCTTTTTATCCCTACGTAAATCTTCATATAACATTATATTATATATTCCTTCATGAGAATGAGTTTTATTACATTGACTTTTCAAGAGAGATCAATGACTTATTATAGCAATGTCATGGTTAGATTTTGTTGGATTTATTCAAGTGTGAAATCTCACATTAGATATGTGGAGAGAACTGAAAAAGTTTATAAGTAGAAAGATTCATGAAACTAATGTCTTAAGGTTTTGGTTTCAATACATGATGTTTCATTTGTGTGGCTCTCTACTCTTCCCATACCCCGATAATAATGGAACTTCCCCAGTCACAGTTTGGTATAACAAGTGGTATCAGAACGTATAATTCGGTTGAGACGTGATGGACTTAAGGGGGAGTGAACTGGAGAGTATATGGTATTCACACTTGAGGGAGAAATTATTGAATTTATTGAAGTATGAAATCTTAAATTGGATATCACGAGGAAAAAATTTAAATTATTGTTCATGGTTTCACCTTTTTATGAAACCATTAGAATCAAATCATATAGCATACAATTATTATTATATAGCATAAATTATTGTCAAGTAATGAACTTTTTGGATACTTGCGATTTGCTAGAGTTTCAACTTATTGTTCATATCTAATAAATACGAAATACATTTCAAACTTGAATTATAATCATCATTACACTAATACCGTGTAAGACTTAAACTAATAATTCTAAAACATTTAATCATACATGTTTCAAAATAATACATTTAAAAGATTTTGTTAGATCTTGTAGCTAGTGGATCTAATAATGTTACTTCACGTAATTGAAAAATATATTTTAGTATCATTTTGACTAGAAATAATATTTAAAATTTGTCGAGTTCAATTCCGACATATTATAGTTCTCATGGACATGAATAAAGCTACCATGTCTAAATTTTTCTCTCCTTCTTAGTCTTTTAGTGTAATAACTTGGATCGACTGATCGATTTATACTTATTTGATTTGGTATTAGAATTTCTTCTTATTCCAACAAAAAAAGATTAAGATTTTAAGTTTAAGAAATAGACTTTCCAAACTCTATTAGTTAAGAGTCTCGTATATCGCCACTTTTTTCAAGATTCTATAAAAACAAGATAAACTAATATGATTAATCTACCAAGCCTTTATTAACCACATTAATAGTAATCCGAAAATAGCCCTATTAGACGTGGCCCCAAAAAAGTTGTAAAACAATATATCATATATCTTTGTCCATAATTTATGAATAAATTACTTGTGAAAGTGTGACATAGTCATTAGCCATATTTGATTATAGTAGTTTAATATCCAAACATCTCTTCCATATTAGTTTTGATTATAACAACCTCAATTATAATTTATTAAACATGTGACTTGAGTACCCACAAGACATTGTCCAATGATGTGAGGCCCCACTAAAGTCTTTAAGATGATCGTCAAAAAGTTCGATTCCCGAGAGTGACACTTGTTGAGAGAGATAACTACAAACCTTAAAAATGATTAATTCATTATTCACACTATAAGAGAATATCAAGAAGAAGATACATGTCAACCAAAAAATTATTGAAAACCAAAACAAAAGTTCAAGATAAATATCAACATGCATTCAGAAGAATTTACTTGAAGATATTTATTGAATAACTCATGATTAAAGAGAAGTTGCACAACAATTTCAGAAGAATTTTTGAAATTGTTTGCTTTTAGCTTATCACTAGAAAATCTATAGATTTGAATCTCACCAAATACCAAGTTAAAAAAAAGCAATTTGATGTTATGGAAGAAAAGTCAAACTTATGGTAGAGCTTTCACAATTTTATATGGTTTACTTTTGTCATTAAAAATAATTAAAAATGGACTAATGGTGGTTTAAAAAAAAGATTAAAATGAGTTTAGGATGATAGTGGTTTAGGCATAATGATAATATTAATTGCTTTGTTATCTAAAATTTATAAGTTTAAATACGGAAAATAATATATTTACTATTTGTTTAAGTGGTAAAATTGTATATATCTATCGTACATTCCACTAGGTAGGAAGTTGGAAACATTATACTACTCTTTTTACTAAATTAGGAAAAAGTTCTATAATTTAAATTGAGAATGAAGTTTTATGAGGAGGCAAGTGTTTACTATAAAAAAATACATAAAATTCTTTTAAATTCTACATCTTTTATAAATAGTTACTATAAATTATTTTTTTACTGATTATATTTTAAAATTTATCAGTTAGTGAAATTGGTCAATGTATAAATATATTGTTAAATTACTATTAAGCCAATAAGAAAATTGCTACAAATAGACTCACGATACTAATAATATAATATTACATATTAGCCAACATTAGTATCTAGATGCAACCATCATCAAAATACAACATTGATTTTGAACAAGATGATAAATAAATTTCGGAGTTAATAAAATAAAACAATAATAATCTAATAGTCCAGGTTAAAACAAAATGAGTTATATTTTTTTATTGCTATTAATTTAATATGTAGAGATCAATTTCAGTAATAATAATTTAGAAGAAAAAATAGTTGAATATAAATAGTTTGAGTTTATAATGATTTTATAGATATTTGATGGAAAATAAAATTGGAGAAAAACCAATTTAGCATTGAAATTTCCAAGTAAGTCTTCTACCCACTTTCCTTCTTTACTTGATTCAATAATTTCCTTTTCTTCTCTAAACCAAACGTTTCCTTTCCATTTTCTTTCTTTCCATTTTTTTTCTTCTTTCTTTCCATTTTTTTTCTTCCTTCTTTCCATTTTCCCTCTCTATAAAAATCTCACCTTTTCAATTCATATCAATCTCCTTCAACATTTACCACAAACCCAATTCTCAATCCGTTATTATAATATAATTTCTGGGTTTCTTTCCAAAGTTGTACTTTCTGTCGGTAAGTTACTGATTCGTGTTCTTCACTCCAATTTTTTATTTCAGAAATTATCACCCAGATTAATTTTTACACATAATTTGTGTTTAATCATGTGTATTAGATTATCAATGAAATCTTTTTATCATGGGCATTCATGTTAAATAATTAACTGCAAGTTTATGCATCATTTATTGACTAAGTAGGTGTAATAAATTAGTATGAGACATTATAATGCTTGTTTCTATTGCATACTGATTTTTAAATGTGTATTTAATGAATCTATACTTTTTTTATCATGTGTATTGGATGGATAAGATTTTGGGCTGTTATTTAATTTGTTACTTAGCTTCAAATTTTAGTGATATGTTGTGTGATGTATGGCGGCGCCGTGTCGAAAATTTTATTTTGTTATGCTTTATGATGTATAGAAAAGTGAGCATTGCACCTCAACATTGTGGAATTGGAATAGGATGTTCATAAGTTTGTTGTTCAAATTTAGGTTTTTATTTGACAATTTCAGAGTTTAATAGCTAATTGGATAGCTTTACAAGTTCCTTGGGATGTTTGAGTACTTTTCTTGGTCAGTATCATGGTTATTTTGTAATTTTTGCTATTTGTTTAGGATATTTAAACGATTACGGTATTTTTGTTCGTGTATGATCATTGTCCAATAATTAGTTCCATTGTCATATATACTGCATTGATGTTTTCTGGTACCAGAATATGATATTTTTTAACCTACTTATATGGGAAGAAATATATTATTAGTTATTAAACTGCTTTTGGTCTTAAATATGTTTTTAAATCCCGGGTCTATGTTTCATCTTGAAGCATTTCCTGGTAAGAATGACTTTATTTGGACCTGAATAAGGGAACGAATATGACAAAATGCAGGAATTTATTGGTAATAACGGAAAGAATCAGCTACGATTCAGTTACAGGTTATTTTGAAGAGGACATTTTGAAGGCCATTCTATGTCTTCTGTTAAAAATTCTGCGGATGGGCTTAAAAATGATGGCATACAGCGTAAAGGTCCTGAGATTCTACACAGGTAATGCATAGAACATGAGGTGATTCTTTAGAACTATTAGACTATTCTTTTCGATGCAAAAAGGATTCTTTGCGAATATGGTTAGAGTTTGAGGGTACGAACGAGATTTAAGAAGGCTGAGGGGGCGGATCCCATCGAGCAGAATATATCTAGTAGCATTGAGTCTATAATTGGGCAATTCTGATGTATTATTATAGGTTGCCGTACTAAAAATCCTTGTTTTACCATAATTAAATTAAGAGATTTCATCACACACGATCAAGCAGAAAATGCAATCAGAAAGTAAGATATGATATCCTCTTAAAACATAGAAACTTGTAAGAACACAGTTAACCATGAAGGCTAAAAAATGTTGCTATTGATATAAGAAGATCTAGTAGTGGTAATAAGTAGTAGTGTAATACAATTAGTAAAGACATAAATACCGTCAACCACATTAAGCATATGCTTATACTCTTAATAATATGTAGAGAAAAAAATGATTCCTTTGAAATTGCAGGCACTTGATTCTGGCATAATACAGTAGATCAACATAAAGTGCACACTGCAAACAATATTTTAGCTTCCCTATTCTTAATGAAAGCTTTGAAGCATTTTGTTAGTAAATGCTCTACATTTACCAGAACATGCTTAATACTCATCTAGAATTCTAAGCAGATTTTTCCACAAGAAAGAAGTTGCTAGACTGCTTAAAAGTAAATGGTTATTTGTTTCTAAGCTAGCCATACATGTAACGTGCTTATCAGAGGAAACAACCATGCCGGTTTTGGAATTCGACAATGTGACATTAGTGTTACTTCTGTAATGTGCTGATATCCAAATAAAAAGGTTTGACGTATGAAAGATCTTTAGATTACCAGAAGGCCATATGATGATATTAATCTTTGGATTAAGAGAATGGTAAGGAAATTGAAAATAGGACTTGTAGGAAAATACAATAGAATAATCGATCGTCAAAGTTATTAAATTTCTCATTGACATTGTATCCTCCTCATTGAGGGGGATTGTTAAAATATCTAAAAAATATCTTAGACTGAATGACGCATATTGAATTATGAGAGAATCATTACATCCGTTGAAGAGAAGATATGTATTTATTGAACAGGATAGGTTAACAACTAAACTACCTCTATAACTAACTATTGAACTATTCTACATCTGTAGTATTCCCCCTTGACGTTGAGGGTGCCTCCAGAATTCTGAGATGTTTTCTGAACACTAGAAATTTGGTTGTTGATAGAGGTTCGGTCAAAATGTCTGTAGTCTGAAATTCAGAAGAGATATGCTTGGCTTGAAGTGTCTTGTCCTGAATTCCGTCTGATAAAGAAAATGTGCCATTACAAGTTTGCAACAATGCTAAGGTTATCACATAGGTTACGAGGAGTCTTCAGAGGCTAAAACCAGGCTTCTGTATTCTGCTTCAGTACTGGACCTAGAGATGATATTCTACTTTTTCGACCACCAAGTGATAAGATTAGGCCATGGCTGCTTGCATTGGCCATGGTGCGTGATACCGGGTGTTAGTTTTAGGATGATATATAATTTTAGGGATAATTGTGTTATCTTATTTTTAGGAACCGTTCTCTTTTAGGAATATTATCTTATCCCATGGGATTTTATCTCACCTTTATGAAATTATTTGCTCCTTTTTTATTAAGGTTAGGAGTCTCGTGTACTCAAATCTTACTATAAATAAGGGTTAGTGCTTTTTGTATCACATCGTATCACATCAATATACACAAGAGAAGTAAACCATAAAAAAATTAAATACACGATAATGTTATGCGAAGTCTCCATTCTGTATTTTCCTCCTTCCCCAATTAAAGTATATAATTTCAATCTTTGTTGTATGATTTTGATCAAAGTTTCGTCATCACTTCATATTTTCCATTTTAAGCATTCCCATTATATTATCCTACTGTCCCTTAGTGTTCCTTCTCATACCCCTTGTTTCATTTTATAAAGTTACGAAAGAGTTATCACATTAAAATTCCAAATCCACTCCTCTACAAATCAGTAACTTTTTACCATCAATCTTCTCTTCCAAATATGATTGCCACTTACCTTGACATGTTCAATGTATTTATTAGAATATATGAAAGTATCTTATTATGACGATTATATCTTAGATTTTATTTAGAGTACCATAAAAGATTCTCAGGATTATCTTTTAAGATTTGTTTCTGTATTTAAGTAGGAGTATACTATTAGTATAAATTGGAGTTAGTATTATGTCTTTTGTATCACATTATCATCACATCATATCAAGTCGTCAGTCAAAATAGTATCAATACAATTTACTATTTCGACCATTCCATTTTCTCCTTGGATATGTAAACCCTGTAATTTCAACAATATTCAATATCTTTCACTCTCCTTTTATTCATAAATAAATGCTTAAAGAGGAACTTCGTTCTGAAGGGATCCTCCTTGACTTAAGTGATGATATAGTTTTTCATTCTGGTCTCAAATACGTTTTTCATTCTTCGGTTACACTTAGTATTTTGCTTCAATTATGTTGAAATTTACAACCTCTTATGTTCAGTATGTGATGTGATAAAATTGTTGCTGTTTGCATCGTAGGCACAATTTTGAAGCTCAAAGAAATTTGAAAAGCAATGATGCACTTAATCACATCCAGGACCTTGATGCTATGGTAATAAAGGCATTATGACACACGAAAAATTTGCTAGAAGATACCACAATGCATTCTTGGATGTAATTTTTCTTTTCAATATTCCGTCATATTATAAGTTTATATGTAGGAACTTTATTCACAAGCCCGGGTGAAAGAAGAGGAGATCCTCTCCCTTCGTGAACAGATTGCTATGTCCCGTGTGAAGGTATGGACTATTCACCATATTGAAAATTACATCTACATTTTTTTGCATGCGAGGATATATTAATTAAAGTAATGGATGCAGGAACTGCAGATGTTGAATGAGAAATGCAAATTAGAGAGGCAATTCTCTGAACTAAGAATGGTTAGTCAATGTTTATGTTAGTTAATCTTACTAAGATTGAATTATAAAATTGACATGTGATATTTGTTCATTAGGCAGTTGATGACAAGCAAAATGAAGTCATCACATCTGCGTCTAATGATTTGGCACGAAGGAAAGGTGATCTTGAAGAAAATTTAAAACTTGCTCATGATTTGAAAGTAAGTTTAATTTTATGAAGATGTTAGCTTTTTATTTTGACATTTTCTTCGTTTTTGGATTATTTTTATGGCAACTTTTAATTGGGTCGATGCAATGTCATAATCACCTTGACAATTGTAGTTTGCTGGTGGTCCATCTACAAAAGTTATTAAAAAGGGGTAATTACTTTATTGTATTGTAATTATTGCTATGTTCATTTTTCCCACAACCCAAAATAATGCTTGCTTAACTTATTTCACAATTTGTTTGTTGATTTTTGTTACTATTTGTATTAAATTCTTAAAGTTCATCAAAATCCCTCAAGCAGTTGGATTAAAAGTAAATTTGACATTGTAAATATCTTTCTGGGCATTCTATCTTATGCCTTTTTCAAGGAGATGAAAACCATATATGAGTAGTTTTTTTTATCTCCATGAAATTGATGCAAGTATTGCTTCCATGGTCAACTTTCCCGATATAAAACCAATTTGATTCTTGTCTTAATGTCTACTCCTCTCCCATAGCTTCACAGGATTGCTTATAAGCTTAATCACCCCATGATTTGTGAAATTTTGTACGTATCCTTTGGATGCCGTAGGGAATCAGGTTCCAAAGGAAAACACCATATACAGTTACGTACCAAGCAGTGTTTTCA
Source organism: Lupinus angustifolius (assembly GCF_001865875.1). Classification (NCBI taxonomy): domain Eukaryota; kingdom Viridiplantae; phylum Streptophyta; class Magnoliopsida; order Fabales; family Fabaceae; genus Lupinus; species Lupinus angustifolius. The sequence goes on along the minus strand of NC_032020.1, from coordinate 494,596 downwards.
GACACCAAATTTCCAAGACCCAAATCCCTTTCCTTCTCAAGATAAAAACATACCTCCCTACTCACCAAGTTATCACAATTCATATTTGTCGATTTCGCTGGGTTATGGATTAAAGATAGCTAGTAGAGTGGAATGCACTCATTCAGGACAGACAAGCCTGAACTAGGGTGATCCGAGTCCCAAAGGAAATTCCCAACTGTCTTGGTGCTTAGAAATCTACTTGACAACTGGGTCCCAACAAGAGACAGCTCTTGTACTTCGACCTGAAGTTACGCTTTGCAATTACATATGATTTGCTACATGGTTTATAAAAATGCTGTTGTATGCATGTGTTTTCGATGTTTCTCTTCAGAATCACATTTTATTCTTCGATATACTTCTGGTTTCAGTTTCTGATGAAATCATTAATCTAGGCTGTAGAGGATGAGAGATATATCTTCATGTCATCTATGGTGGGGTTGCTGGCAGAATATGGTCTATGGCCTCGCGTTATGAATGCCTCTGCAATATCCAACAGTGTGAAGGTTCGAAAAATATGGTGCTGGATAATGATAGGTTTTACATGATATGCATTGATCCTTGCCATGTAACTTACTTATTTCACCAGTTGCATGTATTACGATGTGCCCCTTTAATAACAAATGGCAACTTTTCTCTGAACTGACAATTAATTCAAGGCTATGTCTGGATAAAACCTTGAGAACCTAAAACAGTGTTCTGCGGATTATTTATTAATATTTGGTGGAGTGCACTACTTTTTATATCAGAATTTGATCCACTATTGAATGTTCAAAATTTCTACTAAGTGGAGAGGGTATGCCACTATGCATTGTTAATGGTAGATAGATAAGTAACTGAATGAAAAGGAAATTTGATAATGGCCGCATTCATGTTAAAAAAGGGTGGCCCATGAGGTTTAGGGACATCGTAATCATATATTGAACTACGATGTCACAGTATGCATATGTACGCCGCATTCATGTTAATATTAAAAGGGCGGTCCAATGCACGAGATTCTCACTTAATATTGGCAAATTTTATTCACTTTGTATGAGATTTGCAAATATCATAATCATAACAAGGCTTGAGAAATTTGCTGTTGAGTAGTGGGAGCAGCACATTAGTTTGTTTTTGCAGAGATGGATTGAAACTTGCTTTGGTACCAACTTGAGAGTATATTAGGGCTGAATTGTGTGTCTTGATTGACACACAAATTCATTATATAAAGTATCAGCATTACTTGCAAAGGTCATTATCCTAATCAGATGAAAAAAACAGATGTGCTAACAATTCATTCTATCATATCATATATACACAATATATTACCATATATGCATAGATGTTCTAACATGTTCCTTTAAAATAATTTACTTTGATGATTCATCATGTTTATATGCTATGGTTTCTGTTTATTTTCTTTTACTTGATCACCAAAGGAAATAAATGGATGGGTTTTTTCTTATTGTTTTATTCATGAACTAATAATAGTTGTTGTATTTGTCATTGTCTAGAATTTACATGATCAATTACAATGGAGGGTTCGTAGTTCACACGTAAGTTTCTACACTTGTGATGCACATTTAGGATTTACTTGTGCCATTCAGCATTATAAATTGTATCGCTATCTTTTGTCAAAAATAAAAATTATACCACTATCTCTCTGAAGCCCTGTGTTAAAAATATGACTGATATATATATAATACATGTTCATAGTATAACAAATGGGTGCTGGAGATGCTAGCTATACTTAGAACATTGCTGAGTGTTTTATGATTACGATGTCCCTTGTTTCTTGAATTTCTGCCTCTCTTACTTCATCTCTGGAGGTTTCCTTACACGCTTCTGTGCCATTATAGGTAGTTGTTAGTTTCATGGCCTTTAGTCTCCCTTTAAATTCTTCATTTTTATATTGATGCCCCTTATGTTTATTTGCTTCCTTGTTCTTTTGTTATATCTTGTTTTGGTGGTACCCTTTGTTCAAACCGAAGTTTCTCTTTGTTAGGCCATTCTTACAAGATATGGTTGGTTGATTATTGCTAAAGATGAATGATTACTTTTATTTTCCAGGATAGAATTGGAAAGTTGAATTCTGCCTTAGAAAGTCATGCTGATAATGGAAATCACATTGTTGAAGGTCAAGGTTCTGGAAATTTGGTGAGTAATGTTTATAATGAATTCATGGTACTTTTGCATGTAATCTCCTTCCATGATATTCATATTTTTGTGTTTCATTATAGAGTTTCTTTCTTCCTCATTAGTTAAAATTTGACCACATTTCAGATTCAGCATAACTTTTCCCAGCAAAATCTTTTTTGGAATGAACAAAATCCTCAACCAATGAGCAAAATGCACCCGGTTCTCAATGGTGATGTAAACTGGGCGTACAATACGGCCGACTATCAGGAGATTTCTAAGGCAGATAGGTTGGTGTTGTTTTTCCACTTATGTTTTGCAATGTTACTATCCCTTATCCATCATTAGTTTGGAACAACATGTAGCATGTCTTCAGCTGTGTACTTAGGCAGTTTGAAAACACTGCAATTTTCTCTCATTGTGAAGTTAGTTTGTTCTCCGGTTTGATTAGGGAAATGTAAAGGATGGTGAAGAAATTTCTAATGGGGATCTAACAAAATGCGGTGAAGAAATTTCTAGTGTTTATCTAACAAAATGCGATAGAAAATCAATCTCACAAAATGGTCAACATTAGAAGTTGTTTAAAGGTGTCATGACTTCTTAAAACTTAAAAGTCATATGTTATTATACTCTACTCTTGAGCATCACCATACATGTACGACCCAATGGTTAGGATTTATTCCTCTCACAATAAGCCACTCCACTTCGATTTTATGCTCCACACACACAAACACACAAATAAATATATTAATACTAGAGTTTTCAAAATGTTTACAAAAAATGTGAGTCTAGATTCTCTAGAACGGTGAGGATTACTTTGTGATGATATTTGTTGATATCTTTTGAAATTGGAAATGGATTATACACTTGAATGAAAAGGGTGATTATTATGACTAAATAACTACCCTTTACAAGGACCTATATTTATCATTCCCATCTTGCTAGCACAACATAATGCGCATAGATTTTAGATAGACAAACTTGACAATGCCCATATAGACATTTTGCATACACAGATGCAAATTGGTCAGGATCTCTGGTGATAGATGATTGACTTGTAGGTTCTGTTTTCTTTTCTGGGGTAACATCATCTCTCATAGTAAAGCAAAAAAACAATGTAGTTGATATTGAGCCATGGATCATATTGTGTTTAAACCTATATGGTTGAGACAACTTTTTCAAGAGTACTTACTTATCTATGAAACAATTTGTGCAGGGAAGTTTCTTTTCCATATGGGTCAATTGATAACATTGGAGTGCAGGACAGAACCATTGAAAGAAAATTTGTGGATAGCAATGAGATTGCGTCCTCTGCTTCTGAGGGTAATTTATGATTTCCACTATAATAGAATAGATACTATATCCTATTTTATGTTAATGATGAGTCACATTTTTCTAGATGGCCCTGGCATTGAGGGATTTCAAATTATTGGTGATGCTATTCCTGGAGAAAAACTTCTTGGATGTGGTTATCCAGTGCGCGGAACTTCTCTATGCATGTTTCAGGTGAAAATTATTTCCAATAAAACTTGTCTTGCATATTATCCATAATTCCATATATTTCTTTTTCATTTATTTTATTACTGATGTCACCTTAATTCTTGGCTTAATATGTCAGTGGTTGCGGCATCTTCAGGATGGCACTTGGCAGTACATTGAAGGTGGATTGGACTTTTAATTCTTGCATTTTCTTTGTCGTAATTTTTGATTGTTTACTGAGTGTATTTACCTGATAGAAGTTCAACATAATATGGTTCAGGAGCCACTAATCCGGAGTATATAGTTACTGCTGATGATGTTGATAAACTGATAGCTGTTGAGTGTATTCCAATGGATGATAAAGGGCGTCAGGTTTGAAATAAGTTTGTTATAGATGTTGTGTACATTATGTGGTATAACTGATGACCATATTTGTGGATGCTATAGTTGCACATGTATGTATATATATATATATATTCTTTTTCTAACTTAGGATATGCTTGATAAAAGGGAAAAGCTAGCGTTGAAAGATCAATAAGGATTTGTTTTTTTCTTTTCTGATGAAAAATTATGTACATCACATCTTGTGGGATAAGGTTCTGCTGATGGTGCTGGAAAAGTTAATTACTAAAGTAATGTTTGAAATGATTTTTATCATCGGTGTTGAAGTGGTATTGATAAATATATGAAGGACGAAAGGTTATTAGCAGTTAGTAGCTCTTACTCTGCCCGAGTCATGTCATTGTTTAACATCCTCACATTACCTTCTCAGTTGTTGTTGTCAGTCAATTTCGTGTCTTGTTTAGGCAACCGTGTCAAGATGTAGTTTTGACATTCTAAAATGGTCTATGGAACTTTGGGGTTGTCACAAATGGCCCATGAATGGACGTGAGTGTATCATCTTGTTCAGGAGATTGGTTAGGAAATTACTTCTACAAGTTAATCTCATGTTCATAACTAGTTGAGGGATATTAACATTCCTCCACCAAATAGACGGTTGGTATCAATACTTTAGTGTGGTGGCATTTTAGTACTCTTATGCATGTTTATCCTAGAGGCTGAGCCTTGGCACAATGGTAAGGTTGTTACTTAGTGCCCAAGAAGCGAAGTCACAAGTTCAAATCCTGGAAACAGTCTTTCCACTTACCGCTTAAGGCTGTGTACATTTACCCTCCCGAAATTCTGCTAGGTGAAAGCCACGTGCACTGAGTCACCTTTTTATGAATGTTTATCCTTATCGGTGAAGACAAATTCAATATAATGAGGGTTCTAGATTCTCTGACAATTTTAAATGACTAAAGATGAATAAGAGGACACGAGTAAAATGAAATTTCTTTTGGAGGTCTAAATTCTTTAGTTTCCAGCTGCACCCTTGTTTTCCCCCTCTTTTGTTTGAGCACAAATCTCATAGTTTACTCCCTGAATTTAATTATTTTTTCTCCCCGATTCAATATATTTGAACTTAATTAATATTCTTACATTACTAATATTTAAAAAAATGACATTTTTATTACTATATCATAGAAAATGAAAGATATATTTCCTGTTTATAAGAATGTCATGACTAATCAGTTTTCTTTTATGGGCTTAATTTGATCTCTTTGTCAGGGGGAACTAGTAAGGCTTTTTGCTAAGGGTCAGAACAAAATAACATGCGGTAAGTTTATTTGGTGCTTTATCTCAGACTCTAATTGGGCACTTTTCTCTTCTATTTGATACTGAAATGTAGCCTAAATCATACTGAACTCTCTTGCGGGTTCACTTAATTATATTCGACATCTTTCTTCAAAAGTTACAGTCACCTTGCTTTTAGCAGAGGTTAGTGTAGTTTCAATATCACCTTTTAGGATAGGTGAGTGTGATGATAACATAAACCTCAAAGGAGATTGGTATAATTTCCAGAAGAAGACTGTTGAGATCAATTATATACTATAAATGGTCATGATGGATTAGTTTTATATATATGTTAGACAATCATCTCATGTAACTATTTTTTCAGATTCCAATCCCTAAAATCGAGGGATTTAGGTTTGAACATAATGTATTATAAATTCAGTGGTTAAGTGTCATACCACTCAAGCAATTCAGATATACCATTAACCGTTCTCAAGTTGGTGTTAGCACTCACATCATGTGGGCCTTTTACCCTAGTCTCCCCGCTGTCCTAGTTGTCTCATTGACCTTTGCTAGAGTTTTCTGTTTTCTGATTGCCGTTGTCCACTGTAGTCTCGTCGTCCAGTCATTCCAAAGGTTATTTTCTCGACCCTCTGTCCTGTCATCTCAGAACTCTCCACGATCAGTCCTGTCACCTCAGAACCCTCCACGATCAGTCCCGTCACCTCAGAACCCTCCGTTTGGCTGTCTGACCAATTGGTTTCACCAGCTGCCGGACGCATGAGTGTAAGCCACACACCACATGTTGTTCTCTTGTGAAACCTTAATGCGCTCCTTCCGTGGCTTCCAGAACAAAGCTTTCCAGCACCACTTTCACTGGTAATCCCGCAACCACATCTAAAAATCTCAATGGTAAGAACTATATCTATTTGCAAGCCACCGTTAAGATATGGTTTTTAGAGCAATGTCTTTCTGATCGTCTGACAAAGGAATCTGACGACATTGCTGTTGGTGAACAAGATCAGTAGAAGGTAGATTAGTAGTTTGTGTCTCTTCTATGGAGTCCATGGATCCAAAACTTTTGGTTCACGTTTGCTCCTACAAAACATGTTATGACTCATGAATGGTTAATACAATACTTATATACATTGACAACCTAATCAATCCCTGTTGTTTAGGGATTAGAACTAACTTAGGAAACAATATCAAATACATATATAACATATGGCACTCTAATCTATTGTTTATATTTATACATGTGGTGTAGACGAAGAAATGCAGCATGAAATTGACTCAAATCTTTCTAAAGGAGAAGCAACATTCAGTGTTCTACTTCTGGTAGGTCAGGTTTTATTTCACAATTCTTTTATATGTTTATGCATAATCTGTTTGCTTTAAGGTGTAATTAAAGAGTTCTGAGTATTAAAATGTATATATATATATGTGTGTGTATATATATATATCTTGAACCTCCTGAGCCATTGCGATTTGCGAGTATGCGACATAATGAAAAATCTTGACTTTGAAAAGATAGGTTATTATTTGCTTTTAATAGTACACTGAGCACAAGGAAAAGTTCCATTGAAATTATTCTGAAACTATAATTTTAATCCTCTAAGCTCTCTAAATTTTATTTAATTACACTTGGCAGCACTTTGGATTCAAAAGTTACACTGAGCGGTTTTTGGGAGCGACAGTTGTGGCTGCAAAAGCTGCCTGTTGTGGACGGAAATGTAGTGGATGCAACATTGACGCCTCTACAAAAAACCTATTTTGCTAGCCATATCCATCTTTCTTTTTTCCCTGTTTTCTTTTTGTCGTTTCGCCCCTTCCCAAACCCTGAATCGAGCTGGGGTTGCCCGGGAAATGCATAGGGTTGGTGAAATCAGACATTTCTCCCTGTATTTGATTTTCGACCTTATTTCAGTCTTATCCTAAATCATGAGGGTGTTAGGGGTCTCTTTAGCTACATTAAAGAAATGCTAGTCTTTTCTGTGGGTTTTTTATCCATATATCATAGCTTGGCTTGTGAATTGGAGCCTACTTTTTTCTTGTGTCATTTGTATAAATATATGTATATATTTATATGGTTTGGAGGCACCAACAAGGAGTTGGTCTAGCAGTGTAAAGTGCCATTGAATCCTTAGGTATCAAATAAGGTTAAAGGCCAAGGTTCGATCTTTGGAAGCTACACTGGTTGGGTGGGGCGGTCACACACCTCGAAAGCGATTAGTTCCTTACCCATAAGGTGAGGGGATACTCTTGGACTCTTGGTTAACACAAAAAATGGTTTAGATGCTGAATCTTGGTGCAAAGATAGGTTTGGTCGTCAAATCCTTGAAACAACTCTCCGCTTGTGGGGATAAAACAATGTACTTTATATTTACCCTCCCTAGACCCCACTTAATGGGAGCCTCATGGAACTCTATTTAAGTGGTTCATTGTGATTTTTAGTTGTCAACCTTGAGTGCATCTATTAGTTATGGATGTCTTCAGTTGTGTATTTTGCTACGTTTGAGCATTTATGTGCATAGTATAATTTACTTATATTCACTCCCTAAACGTCACACTAGTGATCATGCCAATAGTGATCATCCCGCTATATTTATTATTGTATTTAGCTTTTTGTACCAATTCAAGCCCAGTAACATAGGACTGATAATATAATAAATTGTAGTCCTAATATTTTCCTAGTAAATAATAAAAAATATAAAAAATCTTACAAAAGTCTCTGTGCAACCTCAAGTGAACTCTATTATACTCTATAAAGTAGAAAATGACAAGATAAACCAATGAAATCAGAAGCCAAATCTTCCCCTAGCTGAGGGGGTTGTCAAACTAGTTCGTAACACCAATTAGAAACACACCAATTAGAAACACACCAATAGCATATAAGTACCGGAGGTACACCCGAACAATTAGTTGTAGCATCTCCAAAGTCCAAAAAACTCAAAGCATACCTGATCCTGTACCACCTTGGGTAGAAAATTACACTGTTGATCACTCATGTTTTCAAAGCAGTAACCGCAAAATCAGAACTAAAATCCCCTAAAAATAAGAACGAAGTTTTCCCTAGTCCAGGAGTTGTCTGAACATGAAAGATGTTCCCTTTGGCAAATGATGGCTATAGTAATCTTTTTAGTTCATGATTTGAAGCCCTAAATTTGTATAAGTGATCCATGTTAGATATTCAAATACTTTTGGTCCTCATTTTCTGCTTAATGATTTAAATTACACGGTTCTTTAATAATTTTCATTAACATAATAATTTTCATGGTCATTTCGGACAGATGGATTCTTCTGAAAATTGGGAACCAGCAACTATGTTCTTAAGACGATCAGGATACCAAATTAAGATTAATGCTACTGAAGCTGTGGTGGTTGCTGAGAATTTTTCAAAGGACTTATCGGTATGTGATTCAAACTTCTGGTGATACACATCACTACTTAGTAGTTCCATAACAACTATAAATGTATTGTACACTGATTTCTTAAGCAGTCAAATAGTTTACCGTTTATCAGATTGCATTAATGAAAACATTCATATGCAAACCTGAGTTTAAAACCATACATTGTGCGTTATCATAAATTGTTTTGATTAGGGTACATTTAACCGTGGTGGTTGTGTACAATTGTGGTCTCACTCTTGATATTCTATTCTGTCTACTACATAATCAATATCTTTCATCGGATGAAGGTTTGAAATGGCTCTTCCTCGGTCATCAGAAAATACATAAACTGTATTTGGGCCACACATTTTAGTTATCTATCTCAGCATAATTTATTTACATAAATATGATAATGCCCTCTGACTCATGTACCAGTTAGATTAGACGTTCCAAATGCCACTACAGCTTCCCCTAAAATGATCCTTGTAAAATAGTTTGGGTTGAAATTAAGTCACCTTTTATGAAGTATACCACGACACTCTTGCCCACTGCTATCAAATCAATTTTACGTCATATTTGACCTGGTGTCGATTTCATTTTCGCTTTCTTTTGTTCAGGGGTCCTTCCTCGAAATATGTCCTTCATAGTGCGCACAATAGTCCTTAATATTTCATTTTCAACTCTGTAAACTCGATTGCTACAAACACCATCTAAAAAGATACTTTAAATGTATTTACCTTATTTTCCACAGTGAAGAAAAGCATAATTAGGGCTTCAACCTCGTTTTGTTTTGTCTCCTCTATATGTCGAAAACTCATTATTTTTTATACCATAAAAATGTATTAAATCCATCTAAATATACTTTTATGGGCTCACCTTCTCTCACCCTGAGAATGAGTCATTTCTTTAGATACAACAGTCTGTGACTGAGTTTGCAGAACAATGTTCTCCAATTTCTTCTATCCTGCAGTTGCGGTTGACTCATTGGATTTCTCTTGTACTACACTCATGACACTTGTGAAAATCACAACTAAATCTTTCTTATTCAAATCATTCTTTTTACTCTTGGTCATCTTTGTAATTCCATTCTCAACTACTCTACTGACCCTGTGACGTCAATAAATACTGTGTTTGATCTTCCACAGACTAAATCCTGTTTTTCCATTAAACTTCACGTCGTACAATGCTTATGATAGGATTAGTAAACTTGGGTTGCAACCCAAAGAGGAATGATTTCATACCGATTTGCTGTAACTGTGGCCGAAACAGAATATAGATAGTTGAAAAATAGGCATGAAGATCACAAGAGTAACCGTGAAACTCTGAAATCATAATTCCACTTTTGTAATTGGGCAGAAGGTTCATATCATATTATAAGGTTGTGAGATTGATGAAATCTATACGTAAATAGCTCAGGTGCCAAACAATAACAAAATATTCGCATAAATATGCCACTAAACTATTGTCTGCGAAATAGTTTATCATGTATATATTTTCATGGATTCTGCTTGATGCATTACATCATTCATATAATTCTACATTTTCTTGGTTCAAGATTTTTCATCTGGTTATTTCTTGTTTAGAGAGTTACTTAATACTTCCTTTTGTCATTGTTGTTCCGCAGATTAAAGTTCCATGTGGTCTCTCAACGCAATTTGTGTTAACATGCTCAAATGGATCTTCTCATCCTCTTAGCACATATAGTGTCAGGTAATAATAACATTGCTTCACTTTCATGTTGAATGCATTCTACATATTGTATTTGTATTTGTTACCAACAAAATTTCAAATATCAGCATATGGTATTGGTTAAACATGGGTCACTCCAAATATACCCTTTTCTATGTGTGATAGTGATGAGTCAAAATATGTTGGGAAGTAAGTCCCGCATCGCCTACCCCATTGTCCCGGGAATGGTTTAAATATCTACCGGGCTACTCCTCTCATTGCCAATTGTTTGAGATGGAACCTTAACACTATATAACAAGTATAAGTCTGAAAGTTACTCTATCTAATACTTTTCGTTACCCTTTCTTTGTAGAATGCGAGACACACTTGTGTTAACCATGCGAATCTTCCAGAGTAAGGTATTCTATCTATAAACTGATGCTTGTACAATGCAATGACAAATAATTTTAATCCTAGTTTAGTACATGGAAGTTTTCTCGATGTAACAAAAATTGGTATCCGATAGTGAATTCACATTACCATTTTATTGAACAAACTAGCCATTTTGTATAAAGTAATATTGGATCTTTAACTTACCTGCAAAAACCAAGCCTTGTTATGTAATTTGTCTGTAAAGTTATAGACTAAATTATAGTGACACTTCTGAGGTTTAGTGAAATTACACATAGTACCCCTCCCCTTTTTGCGCTTACACAAACCATCCATAGTTTATATATATTCATTACGTTGGGTGTCCCTGTAGGGGAGGTGAGTGTAATTACGTTAAACAAAATTATATTCTTAGCAAAACAATTTAGAGCACGGTTTCTAATGGTTCCTGCTAAAGTCTCTTTTAGTCAAACTATCTTCCTTTTGTTTTGAGCATAGGAGATCAGCTATGCTTATAGTATTTCAATTGTATTCATTAGAGTATATGCTTGTTAAGATGCACCTGCCTCGGCCAGCACAGCTAGCATGTGTACTAGCTAGTCATTGTTTGTAATTCACAATTCATGCAATAACATTACACTCAATTTAGTTCTAGAATATTCTTTCTCACTCTCTCTCGTTTTCTTGTACCTTTTGATCCATTTTTCTCACTGCGACCTTCGTTAGTCTCTCGTTATAAGGTGCAAAGTGTATTTCTTTGTGCAGTTTCGTGTACCCTGTGTAAACTTCATGAATCATGATATCATTTTTCTCCACACGTTAGCATGTCGTTAAATTAGCTTTAACATAACGAATGTGTTACGGATACTTGCCATTGATTAGTATGAAGCATAATGGCAACCTTCAATTACCAATTTAACAGTACTGGAAGTATTTTGATATGTCAAATTGTCTTTTTTTATCCCCTTTTATTTCACTTTTTGCTCACACTTGCCCAGTAAGAGCATCTTCCAACCATGGGTCTATTTGCTTACACTTTATGCAATTCAAGAAACTCTTCACTCCAATCATGCTCCTCTAAAAATTTCATGATGTCTTCGAGTGGGGCCTATAATTAACTAAGCCTGTGAGGTCCATATAAATTTCGTTGCTGCTTGGCCGTGCAATTATTGCATACACCTCATTGTACTTTTTTACCTCCAATTGAGGTAGTTATAATGGCAATCTCTGTTGTGGGATTGCACGATTTTACGATCTCAAGAGCTAGCATGTGCTCGATCTCTGGAATTGAGTGAAATCAATGTGCTGGAGCACAGGATCTCATATATGGAATCAACGAGCCTGTCGGTTCTATCTTCGGTTCGTTTTGGTCCACGACCCAGTTCACCACCAAGGTGATTAAAACCCTAAGCATGTGCGCTGCTCCTTTCTCCTTGAACATGAGTGATGTGCTACATGGTGAGTGGTGTTAACGGTCGTCGTGAAGGCTGTGGCTTAGGCAGGGGTGGCGATGGGAACTGTGAGAGTAGTGGCAGCGGAAGCTTGGTGGGATCAAGGGTTGCAAGTGAAACCATCGCCGGTGGATGTGGTTGAATCATTAGCACTTTAGCAGGGGCGGCACTTTGGGACATGCGGGTCAAGCTCCCTATGTGTATATATAATATATAAATAAGTAGGGTCTTATGTCTTATAATCTTTCACTCCCCTTCTAATCCGAAGTAGAATCTCGATTTTAACTACCTCGCTCCAATCATGCAACTCTTGTATGATAGTTGTGTGAAACTCTATTTAACCTTATACAACATTGGAGATGCTCTATCTGCATATTTAGCTGCTTAGTTTTTGTTATTATCTGTATCATGTTTGTTTTCTTAATAAAACTTTTGTTGTATATGAACCTTGTTTTGTGACACAGGCATTGGATGACAAAAGGAAAGGGAGAGCATGAACACAAAATTTACAGTCTCATTTAATTAATTTCTTATTGAAATGTTTGTTGTAAAACAATTTTAGTGTATAGAATCCAACAAAGAGTAGCATGTGAAGAAAGCAATAACATTCTGTGTTCATGAAATAAAATTGTAACCATTGAATGTGGGTAAAGCCTGCATGCAACAATCAAATAAGAGCCAGACTTTACCTTTTTTCTCTGTTTGTTTTATATGCATATAGCTTCGGCGAGTTTGGTGCAACAGTAACATTGTTGCTTAGTGATCATGAGGTTACGGGTTCAAATTCTAGAAACAGACTCTCCGCTTGTAGGTGTAAGACTGTGTACATCTACCATCCTCAGACTAGGAATTTTGTGTACTTAACCTTTTTTGTTTGATTGTTTTATATGTATTCATGGAACAAAGAGAGATCTGTGGTTAAAATTTATTAAAATATTTAGTCTCTTTTGTATAATTTCCATACAGATTTGTTATGAATATCATGTTTACATTGTTGATTCAAATCTTATCATTGTGTTGATTGTGTACTGCTTTGTATGCTTCTATTAATTTCAATTAAGTGCAAATTGGATTAGTCTTATTAATTATTAAGTTAAAACTTTAATAATTAATTATTTTTCTGACCAACGACAGTTAATAGTACATGCAATGACACATTTTGTGGGAAAAATAGATGCGTATCCAAATTTTCTTATACTCGAGTCCGCTTAAAATATACACTCATAAAATTACATACAAATTCTCCGAACCACAAAAAAGAAGTATCATGTATCATTTATTATTATTAATAAGCAAAATATTGCATTGATATATTAGCTCATTTTATAGGAATATTTTCCATCTCTAAATCAAATGATTATTGGTTTTGACATACAATGAAAAAAAAAAGGAGGAATGATATTATATTATCCTACAAAGTTAACATCGATTTTCTTACACACAAGAAAATATCCATCATTAATATATGAAATTTTATTTTATGACTCATATCACCTTTCTATATTATAAAAGAATTTTTAAATTGTTTTTTATATGATAATATATTATTACTAAAAGATATTTCCATTTATTCACATCAATAAATTTTGCTATAATATCTGATTACTCTATTGACTTATTTTGTGGCCATTAAACATAGGACTCATAAACTTTGTATAGCTACCAAATAAATCTTTGGACCCACTTATTCCGTAATTGTTTTTGTTTTTGTGAGACCAAAATTATTGTTTCTTAATAAAAAAGAAACCGAGAAAGTGATAGATATGAAAGCATTGCAATTGTAAATAAGAGAAGAAAGATGGGTTATGTAAGAAAGGAATCTGCTTTATTGTAGAAAAATAATGCAATAACTTTCATCTTATCCACACTTTTTTCTTTTAAATTTAATGATATTATCCAGAATACCAGAATATCAGAATCTCACTTATTAATATTATGAGTGTGATAGTTTAAATAATTATATATAGACGGTGCTTTATTTATTATTTATTTGAATTGTTTTTATTTCAGGGATAATGATCATTGAAAATAAATAATTAATGATATTATGATAATATAAAAATCTCTTGAATTATTAGTGTATAATCTTTTTTCTCTAATATTATATTCATTGTCATACTAAGCAGAATGATATATGGTATCTGAATAATCATTATCAATAACATCGACTCACATTTTAATTTTTCAGTTTGTATATGTAGTTATACGATGTTTTGACTTTATATATAGAATAAATATAGATATATAGATAAATTTATAAATATATTATAATAAATTTATAAAAGTAAATAATATTATCCACAATATACAACAATTTATTGAAATGGTTCTATCAAACAACTATAACGTTTAGGTTTAAATTACTAAAGTCTCATTTTGAAAGTATGAAATTTTAACATACACAAACCAATTTTAAATATGATTTTGATTGATATTTTTTTAATATTTACCAATATAATTGTTTGTCATATTGTACTATTGCAATGACTGAATCACTGATTTTCTGGTTGAATTTGGTTCAACATTTATAATGATTATAAGAACACAAAAAGTTATTTAGATAACTTATCACCTTTCAATTGCATTTTTCAAATATAATTTTGGAAATACCCATAAAAGCTAAAAAATGAACTAGGATATCTAGATAATTTTATTTATTGTAAGAGTAATTATCAAACTTCAATAAAGGTTGCCCATCTTCCAATTTATTTTTCAATTTTGAAGATTTTTATGTTCATTTATTTGTCCGTTTATGTTTCAATTGTTATTTTTCATGTTTACACTTATTTAGTATTTTATTCATTCATTTATTTTATTTAATGATTATAGGGAGATAATGATATACTAGGAAAAAATACAATAAATGTAATATAATTCAAAACAATTATTACATTACTTAATGTACAAGTATTTGTGGGACATAAAAGTAGCATACATAGGAGATTAATATTTATATACTATACATTATGCACAAATAATGTAAGAATTACTTTTATAAGAGAGTCTCCAAGAAAAAGTTTAAAAAAATTTATTTAACATCTTAATCATCAATTCTAGGGAAATTTAATAGTTTAGATCTACTTACTACTCTAAACTATTAAATTTTTCTAGAATTGATAGCTAAAATGTGAAGTAAGTTTTTCAAATTTACTATTAGAGTAAGTGGATTCCATCCCTTTTCATAATATTAATAAATATATCATTTATCTTACATATATTTACTATGATCGAGTCTTAAATAAAAATGGTGAGAATAATGTATCTTCTCATATCATGAGATAACTTATCTCTTCTAACCAGTAAAAATGTGACATGTGTGTTATTTTGTTTATTTTTAAAAATATTTTTATAGAAAATAATGAAATATGACACATGTCATAATTTCACTGACAGAAGGAGATAACTTATCTCCTTAAACCAGGAGATACTCCATTCCCAAAAATGATACATATAGTAAGTTGAATGATGGAGAAAAGTGTAATAAGAATAATAAGAATGATGACAAAATAGGCAAATAAGTCTTGAAGAAGAATACCTTTATTCTATTGGTCCACTATTCCATTTATACACCACACAAAAATAAGAGCAATGAAAATGACATCAACGTGTACAATAAGTCAGGGTGAGACTCCTCTCGATTAATGGAGAAACAAGTGTAATTTTCTCATTTAGTTTGAAGAGTAAATTTGTCTTATTATAATAAACATAAGGTATAAATGTAAAAGTATATCATATTTTCTTTGGTTTTTGACATCACTTGCCTTTCCATTACCGGAGACGAGTCTCGTTCAATAGGTCATAGCCACAAATGGAATAAGATTTTGACACGTGGACAGCTAAGATACACTCTTTCACACCTCAACTTGGCTATAAATTAGTGTCACCACCCAACATGAATTCTCATTCCTCTAAGTCTTTGCAATCTTTGTTATTATTCATTCAAAATAACAATAAAAATTGTTTCATATTTTGTTTAATTTCTATATACTTTTCTTCTCATAATGTCTAGTTGTGGTAGCAGTAACTGTGGATGTGGAAGCAGCTGCAAGTGTGGTAGCGGATGCAAGTAAGAAAATCAATAAAATTTTATATTATATCAAATGAATTTTTTATAAAAAAGTTCTTGTTTATATCTAATATTATTTTAATGACATGAAAATATTTTATGAAGAAAGTTTTTAGTGTTATTGGTCTTTGTTTTCTCAGAAGAAAGAATAATTATTTTTTGTATGAAAAGTTTTGTTCTGAGTGTTTTTTATTGGAATTTTAGGTACCCTTTTAGATGAATTTTCTGAATTTCATGGTCCTTTGACTTCCTACATAAACTTTTAAGCTTAGTATTTTTTTAGTTTTATTGTCTTTTTTTTCATTTTCTTGGTAAAAATTTGTAAGCATCTTGATTGGATTTAAGGTACCATTTTGCCTAAATTTTATGAAATTCAATGTTTTGTTTCCTTCCTACATGGGTTCTTGGTTATAATTTTGATCTAACGAATATAACTATTCAACAAAGTTTAACTTAATTTTTTATATGTAAGTTTGGTACAATAATACAAATTCTTTTCAATCAAGAGTGTTATGTGTATATGTTGATTGATGTGTTGGTTTGTTTTATGGTGCATAGTTGTGGCAGCAAGTACTCAGAAATGATAGCATCAGAGACTCTAGTTATGGGTGTTGCACCAATTATGATTCATTTTGATGATTCTGAAATGGGTTTTGAAGCTGAAGAAGGTGGTTGCAAGTGTGGATCAAATTGCACATGTGACCCTTGCAATTGCAAGTGAAAAATCTTAAAGCCAAAGATGTAATAATAATAATATATATATCATGGTCCACAATTATATGAAGTGTATGAATGTTTGTGTTTAGTTTCAAACCTTATTTCATGTTATAGAATAAAAAGGTCATGTGTTACTTTTAGCAAATCCTAATGTTCTAGGTTTCTAGAATTTGGAATTGTTGTTGTTTCTTAGCTTTATCTCAAGCTATGGTTACTTTGTTGTTTGTTTGGTTGAATAAAGTTTAGATATTTTGGACTATTTCTATGCTTATTAATGGAATAATATATCATGCTTTTTGGAATACAATAATGTTACAAGTATAATCAATTTTGGAAAAAAAATATATTTGTTTTTAATTATGAGAAATTTTAGGCAGGCATTTATCTTACAAAGCATAAATAAAGTAGGATATGGAGGTAATAAAATAATTTTATTTGTTGAATACTTGAATGAGAAATTATCAACTCTACTTTTAGAATAATATATGGTACCCAAAAAATATGGCTTGATTAATAGGTTGAGATCAAGGATCTAGATTTTGATATGTAACAAAAAAAAATTAAGAGTATATATTTTTTATTATTTTTAAATTAAAACTTATAAAAATATATTTCTCTCATATTTTAGTATTAGATCGTCCATTAGTGGAGATGATTGGTTTTCACTTGATAATATTCCTGTAAAAATGAATTGAAAAATTAAAACATTAATTAATATATTAGAGTAACCAAATTTAAAACAGCAATAAATCAATGGGGTCAAATCCAAAATAATAACACATTATCAACTAAGGAAAAAGACGAATATAATATCAACAAATTTAGTGCAACTTTAACCAATTTATATAGAGGGACCCCTAAGTTTCCAATTTAATATAAACCTTTTAAAAATAACACAGTAATGGGATGTCAATTCGGTTCATCAAGTTGGGTATATCGATCATAAAGAATGAACTATTATTAGTAAACAATTATCACTATTTTTAATAAAATATTGCACTATACTCCTTTAGTTGACCTACTCTATTTTAATCATTTATATGAATATTTTTTTCATCTCACTTAAATCAATAGATTCATACAATAAAGGCAATGCTTAATTTTCTTATCATTCATGTACATATAATATATTGAGAGAGAAGAATATGGTTGAATAAACTGAATTATAGGATTGACACAAACAATAAATCAAAGCAATCAACATTTTATTTAAAACTCAATTCATTATTTAGCACATTAAACTTATTTCATGGGTCAAACAAATCAAATTTCAACTAAAAATTAAGATGATTAAATAATTGAGACGATTTTGTGTCAAATTCAGTTTGATTCATTAAATTCATGAGTATACTTGAATGTATAATCGTTAATCTCCATTAATATGGTCCATTAAACAAACGGTTTCATACCAAATATAACGTACATGTAATTGTCGGAATCAACCAATTACCATTAATTGTAATATTGTCTATTGATGGTTATGTGACTATTAATTCAAATGTTTTGCGGTCCCTAAGCTTACTTAATACATTTAGAAATCCAACATCATCTAAGGGTGATAGCAAAAGCTTAGAAGAACATCGAAATCACTCTCCCGAGTTGGAGTCCGAAGTTTGCTAGAAAAAGCAACAATGGCAGAAGGTAATTCAATCCTTTTTGCTTCCGCTTTTCGTGTTCGTATGGTTTAGAACTACTTTAGATAATGTCTAGTTCTAACATTTGGTATGAGATCATCTAACTGATTTACCTTTGTCTTTGTTGGAGGACTTTTTTTCCATGTGTTACACCAGAATGCTAGTATTCTTTTCGTCTGCAATCCTACCTTATCTCAAGCCTCTTAATTTCTATGGAGAAAAAAAGGATCTATAAGGCAAAAATATTATTCTTCTAAATTGACCCTTAAACTTTAACTATTAATGAAATTAGTCTTTGCATAAAGATAATGTTTTAATTAATAGTAATGAAAAATTCTAACTCATCTATTTTGCTTCAACTTTGACTGTTAGATTATTGTTGTTTATTTTATATATCAATATTACTAAATTAACTACTTTTAACTCTGAAACTTACTTGTCATATTCCTCTCGATCATTTTTTTTGTATTTTAATGACAATTTCTTCTAGATATCAATATTAGTTAATCTATATTATTGCATTGCTAATATTGTGAATCTGATTGCAGTGATTTCACAAACTCATAAAGTTAAGAGGTAATTAGAAGGAAAAAATAATTCATCATAATTACGAGGAATTCATATATTTCCCCTGGTAATATTTTGTATAGATAAGATTAATGAATTCAAAAATATTGATTTTTATTGTAAACTGAACATAAATATCTTAGTTCTCCAAATACACCAACTAAAACAATCAACATATATCTTAGTAATATACCATCATATAAACTTTTTTATACTATAAATTAAGCATTTACCAAATCAATTATTATAAAAAATGAAACATGTGTGGCAATACAACATAAAAACTCATTTAATGTGAAGGTGTGTCACCCTTAAATCATTCAAATCATGCATTGCATCATTATCATTTTCTAAGCTATCTTTAAAAATAGCTTTATCCCATGATAAAAGTATAAAAATCTTCTACAAAATAAGATTATAAGCCATATCTACTACACCTCCTTCATGTGTTTATTATTTGCATGGTAGCTATATTAACTTGGACTCTTCATTTGTTGGGACAATTGCATTGTCTTCTGGTGCAGATTGCTTCTTGAAAATTGACCCTAGTTGAACTCCAACAGCACCATTGCTATGAGAACTTCCTTCACCATGTTGGCTATCACCTTTTACTCCTTTCTTCTTTGCATTTTGTGCCCAACCAACAAGGCGTGCTTGCACTTGTTCATCAAATATTCCCTTTTTAAAGTGAGTCCCCATCTACATAGTGTCAAAATTAAATGATGGATTAATCACAATGCAAAAAGGTCTTTAATTTAAAGGGTGGTCTAATGTACGAGTCTCCTCTAGTGGGGTATGGAGTACGCAAATATGTTGTTTTCGAGATTTAAACTTATCACCTTCAGGTGGCAAGACAAACAACTTTACTTGGCAGTCCAAAATGCACAATATACAATGCTCACATGTAGTGGAGTTTAAGCAGATAGAAATACACAGTCTTACCCTTGCAAGCGGAGAGACTATTTTCAGGATTTGAACTCACGACTTCATGATCATTAAGTGTCTATTTGCGAGTTGGTTTTTGGAGGGTAACGGGGGAAGAGATAAGCTTGAGAGAATGAAATACATTTGTGATATGACTCTGAAACCTTCCATTTTCCTTTTTTTAAACTCCAAAATCCAACTCACAAACAGACCTAAACAACCACTTTACCATTTCGTCAAAACTCATCCTCTAGGTCTTTAATTTAGCATACATGAAATTAGTGAAACTCACCTGTGTAACAATTGCATACAGTGGCAGGGTGCTGTAACTACATAGTACTTGAATAAATACCCTACATAGGAAAAGGAAAAGTTGAAGAAACATTGAAATTCTGAATGCATTAAGATCAAAGAAGACACAAATATAAAAGAAATTAAGTTTTGTAAGTACCCAATAATGAGTCTAGGAAAAATGTAACTGACTTGTCCCATTATACAAGAGTCAAAGCCATATGTAACCTGAAATAAGAAGGAAAATAAGTTATCTCCTGATACGAGGAGATACATTATTCTCAAACTGTAAATAGTTGCATGATAGAATATACATACCCATATCCAGAAAAAGAATGCAATCTCAAAAGCATTTTGGAAAAGGATAAAGTGAATCAAGAAGAGAACAATGTAGGGACGATGGAACCAGAAGTGATCATCTGATGGTTGTACAACAAGTTCACCTTCTATGGCTGCATGCTTTTCAGCTACATCATGTGCTAATTGGGTTATTATATGCTCCAACTTTGTGCCCACTGATAGCAGAAGCTGAAGATTTCAAACCAGAAATACAGATTTTAACATAGACAAATTAGATATAATGTAACACCCCAGCTTTGACATGCGACCCTATGGTCCATGAATTTACTGAACGTGCCACCGCCTATTAAGGTTAAATAGCCCTACAGTATTTTTATTCCTCCCTAAAGGGAGCCTCCGCGACTCGAACCCATGACCTTAGGGACTTATAGTTATTGATTCCATTGAGTCGCTACCACTAAGATGTAGCTTAGTGGTAGCGACTCAATGACTATAAGTCTGAGGTCATGGGTTCGAGTCGTCGCAGAGGCTCCCTTTAGGGAGGAATAAAAATACTGCAGGGCTAGTTAACCTTAATAGGTGGCAGCACGCTCAGTAAATTCATGGACCATAGGGTTGCATGTTAAGGCTGGGGTGTTACATATAAGGTATGAGTGTCAGAAAGCTAAGTAAAATATATGTAAAGATGTTACATATAGATTGAAAAAGCCATGCAAATTTATGAAGATACTTACAATGAATGGAACGAATGAAATCCAGAAATATGTATGCCAATCTGAAAGAGTAAACACACACATCTTAACAACTAGGATTCCAAAAACATTCAACTAGAACAATTACACCTTATAGGCAAAAGTATATTACTTCATAATGATGATCATGTTTCTATATCAAATTCATTGTTTGCATATAGAATAAACTAAATCCTTTGACTCCTTCCTTTTATGGACATGAAAGTTTTATTTAAATTTACTTCTTCAACAAAAGCACATACAAAGATCAGTAGCAGATTGTTGCATTTGTAAACAATGTCATATGGTACACAGCATCAACAACATTGGCTACTTACCAACGAGCCATTGGTCTAGTGGCGTAAGGCCTTATTGGGTTCTCAAATATCGTATTAGGCCAAAGGTTAAAGGTTCAATTCTTGGGAGTTACACCTGTTGGGAGGAGGGGCAGTCACGGATCCTAAAAGAGATTAATTCTTTACCCATAGGAGGTGAGGGATACTCGTGATTGTACTAAAAAAACAAGGCCATTTACCAACAATGTCACATGGTACACAACATCAACAATATTGGCTAGTTACCAGTGACTCATTGGTCTAACAGTGTAAGGCCCCACTAGGTCCTCAGGTATCTATTGTATTAGGCCAAAGGTCAAATATTCAATTCTTGGGAGCAATACTTACTGGGCAGTCATGCACCGAGAAAAAACAACATTGGCCACTTTAGCTCAGAGAATAGCACACAATGAAACACAGAACAGGTTGTGGATTGGATGCTAGCTTTGGGCAGAAAACACTTAGTTAATGTGGAATATATATGGGGTTCAATGTGTCAAATATAAATACCAAATAAAAGGAAACCATATAATAATTTGCATTCAACTCATCATAGTAGTATTAAATTCACAAGAAATTATCTGCAAGAGTAACCATATTTTAAAAATATCAACACAATAGTTGAGTCAAGAATAGTTGTAGCATACCACTGATATTAAGCAACAAGAAGAGGACCACAAAGATCCAAAGATACCAACTGCAACAATGAAAATATAATTGTCAACAATAGTCTAGAATAAATGTTTATTACATACAAAGGTATATTCTATAGAAGCACTTAATTACCTTATACCAACAACTATCTTGAAATCATCTTCAAGGGCACGAACCATGTACTTGTGAAAATTAAACTTTTGATTTCCTCTGCAATGGGTCTAAAAATGAGACAAATAAAAAGTAATGTTATGGTTCAAGCATAGAAGTTAGTGTCTAATGGGAGTCTTGGAAATTACTTAGCAATAAGGCGTTGGTCTAGTGGTGTAAGGCGCCACTAGATCCCAGGATGACCAAAAGGTCAAGGGTTTGATTCCTGGGAATGACACTTATTGAGAGGGCAGTCACGCATCTCTAAAGTGATTAGTTCCTTACCTAAAAGGTGAAGGATACCCTCGCTAATACCAAAAAAAATCTTGGAAATTATTTGACAGTAAATATGGAACAACAAAATCTTACCATAATAAAACCAAGCCTTAATGTCACATAATCTAATTTTGTCACTGACCCATAAAATTGCTTGAAAAAAGCTTTCTGAAAGAGAAAACATGACAAATTAGAAGGAACAACATTAATGTCAATAACAACATGGTAAAGGAACTTAGCATTAATTTCAACTCATGTATTATGTTAATATTTGCATTAAATCATGAATCAAAGATCTGCATAGTAGTAATCAAACTTGTTTGGAGACAATAAATGTAAATTTGAGATCTAAGAGAAACAATGCTTTATAAGACCATTGGTTAGGCTGAAATATACATCAAACTATGCAACCAATTTCAGAAATCCAAGGTGAATGTAAATTCCATTGCATGGAGCATGAATTCCTAAGAAATATGGCATGTGTATAACTGCACTATATCAAAATTGAAGAGCAAATTCAGTATATTTACAAATCAACATATTTTGAGGGGTTTTATCATGCCATGAGTATAATAGTATATCCTTTAGTTTTTACTTTCAGGTTTCAGAACATTGAGATTGAATACTTATAAATAACATACCACCCAACCCAGAAGACTCGAATCTTTGCCGAAACCCGTAAAATGATCCTTGATAAAAGCATGCTGCTGAACATGAGTCACCTTAGGATTCATAACTGCATATAGAGTAACAATTACATATAAAAAGTTGAACTGCATATAATGTTAATGACTGAATGGTTCAAACAAACAGAAAGATAGCCTATATTAAGTAGGAGTCGGATCATGTCGATTTCGAAGGCGAGTTTGATGACTATCAAAGAATCCACAACTCAATATAATAACAGAACATAGATAGAGGAAACTATAACCGATCGAATTTTATTACCTCGCTGTGTTTCGTAGTTTTCTTTCGCTATGGAATCTTCCCAATTCTTCCACTCATGTATCTATATAATGCAGTTCTTTAGTAATATAGCAGAAATTTGAACATATATAGTTTATAATAAAGGTAAAGTAGATACTCACTTTTAATCCTCCAAAAACAATGGTTAGAACACAGAAGGTTACATGAACTATAGCTAGGACAAATATAAAGATATGCAGTTGATGCAGTGCTTCAATGGATAATAGAGGTACTTGGTTCTGCAAAGAAAATAAATTCAAAACAATGTTATGAAAATGTAGGGATAAAAATAAGGCCTTAAAATCATTAGGTCCTGCATATAAAACATCCAAAAACATTCAAAGATCATAACTGTGGATATAATTTGCATAAAATCTTTGTGCAAATTAACTATCAACCATCTTATGAGGTTCATACACATCCAAGGAAACAGTATATACTCTTTCTGTTTACATTTCCCTTTTACAGTTTGTTTCTGTCTTTTGTTCAATAACTGCTATTCATTTTTTATACTCCCCCCAATTCTTTACTTGAGACATACTCAAAATAGTGGCTCAGTATACGAATCTCTCATTTATTGAAGTCTGACGAGTTATACTAAAGGTGCAACACAAGGTTCCGGGCATATAGTACTATTTCTACCCAAGCAAAATTAATTGGGAAGTTTCATTGTTACTGAGTTTGAGAAAAATATACATCATGCAGTTCGACGCATGAGACTCTGACTTGTGAGATCTGGGAAGAGCCAATTTACATATCCTTACTCGAAACAATTGAAAAGACTAAAAGATGAAAACAACTTCCAAATAGAGTAAACTTTAAACCTTATCCTTATAAAATTTAAAATTGGAAACATTAGTTCTTGACAAATTAAATACACATTAGTACTTGAGAAATTAAATTCCTATCTGTGCTCATAGTCCTAAGGAGTCACCAATGTTAGCCACATTAGTCCAAATCTAATTATGTCTAGTCTATAGTCATATAATTCACTCATATTTCTGCCCACCACAAACTAGTTCGTGAGAACCGAGTCGCGATTATTCTACATTTTGAAACACGGTGGCATACAAATCAATACACTAAGACTTGTTTTCATCCAGGGCCAAAGCCACATAACTACTAGGCTTCGGCTAGATACCAGGCAAGATGAGTTCACTCTAGGCAGCTTTGGGTCTAGGCTAGTCAATCAGGGTATGCGAAGAGTGGAGAGCCAAATTATAATCGAGGAGGGATTTTCATTGTTAGTGGGTATGAGAAAAGTGGAGAGCCAGAAGTGTCACACTACGTCGACATTAGTTCCATGGCCTTTTCTACCTATAAAGTCTTTTAGTTCTACCCTCATATCCAATGTGGAATTTCACACTTAAATAAACCCAACAACCTCCAACTCCTGTCCACCCCCTTTAAGTCCACCATATCTTAGCCGAACCATTAGTTTTGATATCACTTGTTTGACCAGACTGCTAACGGGGAACCTCCAACCACGGGGGAGTCCATTGTTATCGGGGTATGGGAAAAGTAGAGAGTTAAAAGTGAGAATCACATCTTAAAACCAAAACCTTACGACATTAGTTTCATTAGCTATTGTAATCCTCCCCTTAAGTCCAGAATGTCCCAACTAAACCATTGACTCTAGTACCACTTGTTAGAGCAGACCGAGGAGCCTCCAACCACCACCGAAGAGTTTCATTGTTATTGGGTATGGTAAGACAAGAGAGCCACAAAAAAGAACAATAAATTTAGGCTTATAACCAATATGAGTGGTTGAAATTAAATGTTTATGTATATTTTAATCTTTAATCATTCAAATAAAATCTAATAACTCATATTAATTGTTTTATTTCTCATAATAATAATAATAATAATAATAATAATAATTATTATTCTAACTTCTTACCTTACTTGAGCAATATCCAGATTTGACCTCAGGTGCTGCTTGGCCCTCAGAAAGTAAGCGCCTAGCATTGCCAGAGAATGAGAAAAATGTCTGAAAATGTGAAATTGGTGTTTTTGATCCTTCTTTTTCTAAATCCTCACGGCTACATGGAAGCATATGCTCAGTCCAACTCTTTGAAACACAGATTTTGGATATTGAATTTTGTGATACAGTCATAAGCAGTGATATGAAACCCAACAGCATCAGCTCTGAAACAAACACCAAAAAAATCGAATCACAACAATGCAGCCGTAACACAACTGTATCAGACCGCATTTGGGTAATAACAGATTACACTAGACCACATGTCAAGTCACATTGAGTCATGTCAAATTCAAGAATATTTTTTAATAACAAAATAATTCATATCGAAAATCGGAATGACCACTATACATATCACATCAACCACAATCACAACAACTTTAAAGAGTAAACCTTCTTTGATTTTCTGAAGAGCTTCATAAAGTGGCTTCTGATTCTTCTTCTTAAGAAACATTCCACCATAATGAAGTAAACGTTCTACAGCAAGTGAAACAGCAACAATTACACTACAAACTAAAGCAACAACCCATGTTGGTGTAAACTGCAAACTACTTCCTTCTTCCACACCCCCACCACTCATTCTTCTCTCTCTCTTGTATTACAAATGTAATGCAAAATGTGACTTATATTATACGATTTCGTATCCTGAATCATGTCCCGGACCAACGACAATTTTGTCTATATTACATCATGTTCTTAGTTGACATATATAACACTCTTTCACGATCTCATAAAGATTATTAAAGACATGTTGTTTGTCTACATTAGTTTTCAAACACGTATTTCTATAAATAAATTATTGTATGGTTCACCTTTCATATTATAACCTAAAGTTTTTTAAATCATATGATTGGTTTGGCATTAATTTGTGTTTTTAATAATGTCTCGGTATGTAAAATACAAAACATAAAAGATTCTCCCAATGTTTTATTAAACTTTGTCGATACTTATTTTTAATTAATTATTAAACTAGTGTTTGGTACTTTTGGTTTTGTTGGATTCAACTTATTATCTTTATTTTTATATTTGAAATAGTCGGTTATCTCATGGTAGTTCTAATGATGTGAGTTAGATATTAAATTAAAAGAATTCTTGTATAAAGTTTATTTGATTAAATAGTTAGATAAGATCGAATAACATAATATAATTAATAATTATATCAAATTTACCTTCATATAAAAAAGTACATCCCTTGTTCCCCTTATCATATGCTTATTGTTTTTTTTTATCGGCAATTGTTAGTATGTTAGTTGTAGTTGTTAATATGTTAGTATTTTGTTGTGGTGAGACTTCACCCTCAATCTCCTACACCCTACCATCAAACTACCCTTATAACTCCCATTTTTGTTGATGGTGGGACTCAAACCCACAACCTCTTGCACTCCATTCCTTACGACCGCCCTCTTCACCATCAGACCACCTTATGACTCCTTCATATGATTATTGTTGACATGAAAAAAGTTAAAATGGATGTTAATCTTCTCTACTCCCCCTCCTAAGATGCTAGTAAGACCCCATTCAATCCTCTCGTTCATTTATGGTCTACATTTGAGTCTGATTTTGGAGGGAAATAAATGAGAATGAAAGATTTGAGAGTCATCTCACAAGTGTTTTTTATGACCACAAGTTTTTTCTTTTCTTTCTCTTACCTTCCAAAAATCAATTCACAAATAGATCCTTAAAGTACAACCCTCAAAATCGCCCTTCATAATGAGATTAAAATTTGGTTGTCAAGAATTCTAATTCTCATCACATAAAATTCGTGGGGAATAGACATTATAAGGAACATTTTCCTTTATTTTCGTAGTTTCATCACATCATCTATCTTAGTTTTCATTATTTGTTTCACTAAACTTTCCTTCTTTCTCTAGTGTTGATTCACCAACCTTGTTATCATCTTTTTTTTCTTTCCTTCCTCATTTCCCTTTTATTTATTTTCCACCTTTTCTCTTTCTTTGTGGAGATAATTTCTACATTTTTATGCACTCTTTTTCTCATAAATAATAATATATCTATGCTTCAATGGTACCTTCAGCCATTAAATTTTGAGCTTTCATGTTGTTTTTACGTGGAAAATACCTGCATTTTTTAAATCAAACTTAGAATCAGTCTCACATTTATCAAAATAATCCAAAATTTCAATAGGAGGTAAGTTTATAGCTACTCTTTTATTTATATTTACTTTTTAATATAATAACATTGATTGTTACTTTTATTTAACTAAATTTTTCTTTAATATTTTAAACTACCTTTATTTAAATAGATATGCCCAATTCTTAAATTATAATTCCAACTTTCATTGAATTTTCCAACTTTATAGAAAATCATAATTCAAGATTGGATATCTTAGAATCAAAGTTGGTATAGGTGGTAATTATACACTCCAAAAAGAATTAGTTTCGAGTTTACAAGGAATTACTTAACTAAAAAATTTAAGATTGTCAATTTTGGTTATATTGTCAAATTCAATAATGATATCATCATTATTCTTTAAATGTAATTATTATTATTATTTTAACCAATAGCTCTTGTCTATGGAATAAGTGGGAGAGCACCCAAAATTTTAAAAGCAATATATTTAAATGAAATTATTAGTTTTTAACCAATAGCTCTTGTCTATGGGATAAGTGGGAGAGCACCCAAATTTTTAAAAGGAATAATATATAGCTTTTGCATTTATTAGTATTACAAAGAGATAATATCTATGAGGAGAAAGAAAGAATAGCTTATATATTTAGGAGTAGTACTCTTTAGCTTAAATATTTAGCTTATATATTTAACTTTTGGTGTATGAATTTCTTTTAAAGAAATCAAATAGGTCCTCATATTAAGAGGTTTTTAATCAATTTCCTTAACTTTTGGATAATTTATTTCTTGATACACGTTTGCTCTAAGTGATTCTTCCCCTTATATATCTTGTGAGTTCCTAAACCTAATGAACTCCATCTATATGTGTAAGAGGTACTTATCTTAATTACAATATTTATTAATTTAAAGATCCATTTAAATTTATGTTAGTACTATCGGTTGTAGGAGTCATTGTACAATATTAGCCATAAGAAATCAAATATTAAAAGAGAATTGGGAGAATAATTTGTTAATGAGGTTCGTCCAATTGTGTTTATCACCATGAGAACATTGAATGACTATCAATATATCATTAGAGAATAAGTATTACAAACTCTACCACATTCATGGGCACAGGGCTAATGGGGTCCTTCTAGTTGGTGCTTATAGTTGGCACACATTATAACAAGGGACTTGAGCCCAATATATAAATTGATTTTTCTCCTCCATTCCAATACTAGATGACGTGACACTTCATACAATAATATATTTCAAGCATCTCACTTCTTGGAAAATCTACATAACAATCTTCACCTTAGTTAATTTTCAAGTTCACCTTGTTTAACATCTCACTCTCTTTTTCGGCTCTTTCAATGAGAGCCTTCTCGCGATTCAGCGTAAGTCTTTCTTATTATCTTTGAAGATGTTATCAAGAGTCTAGCTCTCCAAACTGGTAATGCAACTTCTTATATCATCGTCTAACTTAACATGCCACATAACTCTCTTTTGCTATGACCTCTTTCGATACTATGGAACATATACACGAAAGATCACCAATAATCGTCATCTTCAATACTGAGTCAAGTTGAACATTTGAGATTCCTTGGAAAGCCTTAACTAATACCATAAGAAGTATACTCATATTACACACCTTGCATCAATATCAACTAATACCCATGTTACACCCTTGTGTCCAAGCCAACACTCATGTCACACCTTACCTCCAAGCCATTGCATGTGTTACACCTCACATCAAAGTGAGTCAGCGCCTATGTGCTATTATGGATCTGCTAGCAATTAATATTTTTCACCATGACGTCATAGACACGCCATAAGGTTATTCCACTTATCGCCTTAAATTAGATCATACTCTCTAACATCTAGAGATATTGTTTGCACATGTCTGAGTTTGGCTCAACAACTTGAGTTTCTATCTCAACCTTGGTCTCAATCCAATACATGGACTTCTAGGGTTCTGGATCCAACAAAGTTTTGATGTCATGTTTTATTCTCCTTCAACTTATATGGTTTATCCTAGGGTAATGCCTTTGACAACCCTTATCCATCCATCTTTTCCACAATCCAAAATTTTAAGTTTCATTGAACTTCTCCATTATAAATATGACATCTCGGTTAAGAGTCATCTATCAGTTAGCCTAATAGTAATTGTTAGTGCAGTAATAACAATTTTAAAAAATCTTCAAGAAAATTTAGAATTATAAATGACGTAATAACAATAAATCAGAGTACAATATAAAAAGTATAAAGCAAAAGAGAAAATATGTTAATATATACAATATATATTATAGAAGTGTTTAAATTCAATTGTTTAATTTAACCTCTCTCTCCACCATGGCTCTCCCACAATCGTGTCTATCTCTCTCTTAATATATTATAGCTTCCGTTGTAATTACATATTTTTCTCATTTTATTTATTTTTTCGAGTGATAGTCTCCAAAATTGGAATTATATACACACTTTGAACATGGTTGTTAGAGTTATATATTCTTGGGGATTGAAGTATGGGGTTAGGGAACAAGAAATGATAATAGTTAAAAGAGAAAAATATATATACACCGATACCGTAAAAGTTTTTACATTATCACTTCACTATCTATTATTCATATTTATTTATTGTTGATTTTTAAATAAAAATAATACAAATGAACTGAATGAATTAATCATATATAAATCTTTATACCGAGAGTATATAAATATTATACTATAGTTAAAATAGGTTATTTTTTGTCATTTATCTTTTATACTATATTGGTTACCCTTCACCATTGTTCTATTTGAAAAATCTAGCCAACTCCATTTTTACCTCCTAACACCCATAAACAAGTACTAAAAAGTTCTCCTCCACCCATCATCAAAACTAATAACTCTTCAATTGTAATCACATGAATAGTTTATTAATGCATCAATTAATTAATGCCCATGCAACTTGTGGGAAAAATAAGTAAAAGTCGTACTAAATATTCAATTAATACTCCAATTGTAATGATTGATTATTTTATTATCTTTGCATTAAGGGTTTAAGATTTTTTTGGTACATCGGAAATAAAAATAACAGAAACTAAGTTTAAATCACAAAATTTGTCATCATATTTATCTCTTTGTAAATATGATGTAGCTGAACATCTCAATTTCTTCTAAACAAACCATAAATGTTATGAAGCACACAAACAATAGGATCAATGCGAATCTGCACCTTATCAGTTGGTCTCCAAAGTAATCATTGTTTACTCTTAAACTTAAATAAAAAAATATAAATAAATGAATGATGTACTGACAATATAACAAATTCTTACGTACAAATAGAAAACAATTAAGACAAGTTCCACCGTATATATAATATATATATATATCATATATTAGGGACGAATAGGAACTTATGTGACCACTCATCTTATTTGTTCCAATAATAATTGAATCTAAAATGATTGGATTTCATAGAGTTTAGGCCGAATTGAATTTAAAAATTAGACTCAAATAATATTTAGGAATATATATGGGGTAAACATGATTCAACTTAATTTAATCCATGATAATCCATAACTTTTATTTATATATGTCTATTCATTCAATTTTGCACGGGATAATGACATTTCTTTAACTCAAAGTATATAATGCATTTTGTTGTAACAACTTATCTATTATTATAATTTCATTTTTTTAATTGAGTATTTTTCAATTCGTTTTACTAGTTAGTTTGGACATTCTTGTGCAAATAGTTTATTGCCACAACATGTATATATTTTCATATGTCATTGATTCTCTAATTTTTTCGTCATATATACATATACTAAAATGATTAATCAAATATATACATATATATCATTTTATATACCGATTTACATATTCATAATAATAACCTAAATTGAAAAGACTTTATGTAAAAAGAAAATACATTATATTTAGTCGGATCTAAATTGGAGTTTTTAAAAGAAACTGAATAACATTTAGAATCAAGTTCGGAACAAACCTTAACTAGGCAACCCAACCATGCTCACCACTTGTCATATAGACTGCTTAATGGTAGCGACTCATATGAATAATGACTATTTATCCTTGAGATCATGGGTTCGAGTCGCGTGGGAGGCAACAACTAAGATCGAACGAAGTACCATTAGGGACCTTAAATAAATGTTCGATTTATTATAGATTGTCTCAATTATTAGCCCAAAAGTATTGATAACATACATGAAGCAAATACCAATGACACACTGATAAGTTTTCTGCTATAAAAAGTTTCATTCAAGAAAGCTTGAAGCATTCATGGGAGACATGAGTTGCAATGTTTCTAGCTTCCGCGGTAAGTGCTGAAAGAAAATGGAGAAAGCAGCAGTGGAACATGGAAATGTTGCTTTTTCTGTGACTCCAGGATTTCAAACACAATAGACACATAAGGAAAGAAGCCATTCGGATTGTACATTCCGGTGTTGAAACTTATCCTGTATATCCCCGGGTTCACATCGTCAACTATGCTCAGCAGTTGGCCGCTTCGGCCATCTGAATCTGTCGTCGAAGACCCTTGAACTATCCAACTGCCACTATCTGCAACCCCGAATGTCGGACGAGGCTGTGTGCCTCTCCATGCCTCCAAAAGTACCTCGATACCAGCAGCTGGAGCACCTCGCGAGACATCTAACACATGAGTTGTAATGGGTGGACGGGTTCTGGAGGGAAGCTGAATTGATTTTCCTGGCGAATTCGCTGAATCAGAAGTCACATGCCCGCCGATAATGCTTATACGATCTTCTAGGGAAAATTTACAACAAAAAATAAGTACAGGGAAGGTCAGTTTTAAACATGAAAGATATCATAACACAAAACATGAAATGTTTCAGCTGAAATGATACCACATACATCATACAAACAATAGGAATAACTTTATTTTAATAGAAAACAATGATAGGGTCATGCAGTATGCAATCATTTAGTACATGTAGAACAGTTCACATAAGAGAAAAAGAAGGGAAAATGGTAGCCCAGTGCACGAGGCTCCCACTTAATGAGGTCTGGGGAAGGTAGATGTATGCAGCCTTACCCCGGCAAGCAAACAAATTGTTTCCAGGATTTGAACATTTAACCTCATGGAATGAACGAAAAATATAATGGAATTCAGAACTTCAAGTTCATTTGTATCCGTCTAGATTAGATAGCTGAGGTATAGAGTTGAGGGATCACTGCAAACAGCAATGGAACTACGGAAGAAGGTGCACTACATGATAAAACAGCATGCAATTACAAGGTACTGCAATGAAAATGGCCAAGGAGCAATCACATGGGGAAGAACATTTGCATGAGTAGTTTGTTATTATTGTTTAATCAAAAAATGCAATTTTCTTTTTACATAGCCTAGCCAACAGCCAATTACATCTACAGTAGGATTTTCATGTGTTTGGTGTGATGATCTTCAAAACTTGCAGCAGTTTCCTTTAATCTTTTGTATAGTTGCTCCCAACAACAAGATGTCTAGCCTACATACTCCGTGCGATACCATGATACCCCAAGTATGCGAGAATGCGAGACTCATTATAACGATATTAGCTAGGATCTGTTTCAGTTTATGAACATGGTTTTCACTAGGATCAGGCATCCACGGTGAGTCACCACGGTGTGGTAGCAGAAGGATGACAATTGGTTTACAAGCCAGGACAGCTAAAAATGTTGTGACAACAATCAAATGCTACATGATGCGTGTAAGTAGGCGATGTTGTTTGGACTTCATGGTGCCATTATTTAAAATGCATTTGATTTCACCGAAAGGCCACCAGTAAGTAGTGGCAGTTTAGGTGCTGATGTTCTCCAACCTCCAACAAATAAGGATATAGTGGGAGTAGGTTGCTTTCACTCTCTTAACATCATTTTTCTCTGAATTTCCAACTTGGTTTAGGTGTTTGGGTTGATAAAGACGAAGGTGGGTCTTCGAAAATATGCCAAGTGCCATATTGAGGTCATTTTCTGAAATTGGAAAATATATATACATGAAAATGGGTCAAGCTATGGGTAAACAAACTGCAATTGGAAAATATGAAATGATCCCTATTTGGTCCTCAAGCATATTGGTGCATTTGCGGTCCAGCTTCAGCTCCCGTAACAGGCACGCATTCCTATGTTTGTCACATCTTCCAGTGGAAGGAAGCAATAGGAAAGCTACTTGGGAGGATGTATCTCAGACTCATCTACAGTTTTTAGATTTTTAACCTTGAGCACAAGGTTGAATTTCGAGGAATAGCATTGTTAGGAGGAAACAAGGGGTAGTCTAGATAGAGGAGTTGGTTAGAGGGGATTATTTAGTTAGTTAATTAGAAAGGATATAAAAAAGGGAAAATAAGAGTCAAGAGGATCCTCTCATGTCCTAGTTGATTAAAATCTACAATTGGATTTACTCATTTTGCTATTTCTATCCTCTATTTCATTCATATAGTCTTTGATACGTAAAGGAGTGTTCCATACTCTTTGGTTGAATAGCCGATTAAAGGTTTCGTTCCAGTTTTTTTTTTTTTACTGCTCCGCTAAGTGAGCGAAACTGCAAAAAGAGCCCTCTATTGTAAGTGAAAAGAAATGGGGTGGTCCAGTGCACGAAGCTCCCACCTAGTGGAATCCAGGGAGGATAGATGTATGCATCCTTACCATCGCAAGTGGAGAGATTGTTTCATGGATTTGAACCCATGACGAGTTCGCTAGCAACACCCCGAAAAATTTCGAGCAAGTCCCACCCCTACCGCAGTGCACCAAGATCTCCAATGGTAAGGTGTGTACTCTGTCATGTTTTAGTAGGATGAATGTGGTCTAGTTCGGAAGTTTGGTCCGCGCATTCCGTGGGACAACGGGAGTGTTGGTAGAAGTGAAGGCAAAAGGAACCCAGGGACTATTCAGTATAAAAAATCTTCATATACTTAACCAGAAGTTGAGGATACCATTTTTACTCTCAACGATAGATCTATGGCTATTTTTCTTGGAGTGTGTCAACCTTGTTTCATGGTTGGAGTATTGTACAACAAGCCATGATTCTAACACATTAGTTAATACTAAATCCTTTGCATCTTAGAAAATTAGAATTGACTATAATAAAACTCAACTTCTAATATACTAAAACTTAATGAATGGATGAAAAAAAAATCGAATACTGGATACTGCTACTTCTACATAAGAAAGTTGTGACTCATGATGATGGACTCTAAGGATCGATTTGCAAGTTGGATTTTGGAGGGGAAGGAAAGGAAAGGGAAGGCTTGAGAGCCATGAAATACACTTATGAGATGGCTCTGAAACCTTCTTTTCTCTTTCTTTCCCTCCAAAATTCAACTCGCAAACGGAACCTAAATGGCAGATCATGTATTATATTTAAATTTATAACATCACATTAAATTTTGAGCAGATAGAATCATTGTGTTAGCCAAATTCAATAGTAGAACTGCAGAAGGTTGTCACTAAAACAACTATAGATAACAAATCTATCCTTGAAAAACAGATCCAGATTCATTTGAAAATGTGTTTTTAAATTTTAATCAAACATAAAACATAACAAAGAATTCGGAAGTACCTTCTGCCTTTTTAGCAACAACAATGGAGTCCTTATTAGTTGTAGAAGAAATGCTTTCTTTACTTGAAAAGAGTTTTGCAAGGCGTAGTTCTGTAATTTTCATTTGCTCCTGGGCTGCAATCTCAAATTCGACAATCGGCCTGTTTGTATAACGTTTCTGCATAATGTAAAAAAGATTAACTTAAATTTAAGTGAACATTGCACTATTCAATCTCTTTCACTCAAATCCTAAACAAAGTGCGAATTTTAATGATGGAATTACGCATAGACGAGAAACAGCTAAGGAGAGGAAAAGTAATATTCCCCACCCTTAGAGTCCTTCAGAACAAAAAAACATGAGAACTTTCTCTCAACCATAAGGAAATTGTGATCTTAAACAAGCATATTCTTGAGACAAACTTGTAGGAACTTGGTGAATTTCAACAATGGTTGTGCTGACATCTCATCCATTTTGATATAAACTATACTTGCTCTGAATTAATTGGTGACAACATGAAGTAGTCTCATACCAAAATGCCTTAGTCATTTATCAACCAAAGCAATGTCAAATCACCCAGAAAAGTCGTCCAAATTACTGTCGACCGTTATTCAAATCGCGAAAAGGCAACTGATCTATCATTTGAAATGCTGAATTCGTAAATAAGTAACTAAAATCCTTCTTTTTTCCACCTGTATCTGTACATAAATTGACCCACGAAGACATCAGATTTGCTATAGAAACTGAAGACTTTAAAATCAAGTTTACCTTCAGTTCAGCGAGTATCTCATCGGTACTTCTCCCAGATGCACATATGAGAAATACAAACCCGAACTTATTCCTATACTGAGCATTCCATTCAGATAGTTCCTACAAATGTCAAATGCACCACATTTAGACAACCAACTTTCATTTATAAACTGTAAAAACCGCAGTTTAACTACAATGGTTCATCCACAATAACAAAAGCTAAAACCAATAGTAAAAGGAAATGATGACGCAGATCCAGACGATAAAAAAACGTGCAAACAATATGAAACCACAACTCTCTAAAAGCAAGTGTTTTCCAAGTCAATATGCTTAGACATATCATCTTAACCAGTCTGATAGAAGAGAACAAAGATTAATCAGTTTTTATACATTTCATAGTAAAGAAAACAGAAACTAAAGTAACTTTTCGGGTTTTAAGTGGCAACAGCAAGCAAACCTGTAAGCTAGAACCAGTAGCAGTTGCTAAAGCAGTTGATTGTTCTCCCTTACTCCACCTGCATGAAACAGTTTCTTATTCAAATTATTGATACTAATAAGTTAATAGGAGTTAAAGAATTCTCACCCACTACTTTGCAAACATCAGGTATAAAGACTTCAAACAAACACTCCCAAGATGAAGAAACAACCTTAAACTAAATCAAAACTTTCACAATCAATGCTAAAAGGAGAGAGGAGGGTGAGCTTGACGCAATGGCAAGATTGTTTTCCTTGTGACCCGGAGGTTATTAGTTCAAATCCTGGAAACAGTTTGCTCGCTTGAGAGAGTAAGACCGCATAACTCTACCCTCCCCACATCTTATTAGTGTAAGGTTGCGTACATCTACCTCTGTCATACCCTACTAGTCGGGAGCCTCGAGCACTGGTCGCCCCTAATGCTAAAAGTAAAGAGCAACCCAGATGGTAAAAACAGAAATAGAATTACAGGAAGTGAACAAATTCAAGGAGTATCTTCCAATTCCAAATGAAGACAGAAACATACAAACACCCAAAAGAGAAAAACACAATCCCAGTACTACATCACATTCTCAACATTGCTGTTTTTTCAATTTCATGCCAGACTCACTAAATCACATTCTCAAAATGTTAATTTGATCCTGAGATTATAAAAAATTGTCAATTTGGTATATCATTTTATACCTACTCAAACAACTTGGCACTGATGACATCAAATTAATTGACAATGAGCAAAAATGAATGACTAAATTGCCTATTTTGTAATACAATGAACCAAATAGCATCAATCTCAAGACTAAGTTGATGTTTTATTCAATAATTCAATAATATAAGAAAAAGTCCTCACAATTTTACATACACCTAAACCTAACCATGAAAAACGAACCAGACGTTGGTCTAGAGGTGTAACATTATACTTCTTGAATTTGTTCACTTCCTCTAATTCCATTTTTGTTTTTACCATCTGGGTTGTTCCTTACTTTTAGCATTAGGGACGCCGAGGCTCAGAACTAGTCGGGTGTGGCGTTGACAGTCACACACTCCGAAAGAGACAGATAGATCATCCGTACATATAAATAGCACTACGGATAAATCATCCATCTGTCTCATAATTTATGTCATTCCATGTAGCATCAGCTCATTACTCAGGAGAATACTTAATAATTAAAATTTTAACCTAAATACATTTTTTCACAAATCGCAGCTGATAACACATGCAGTGTCACAAATTGTCGGATATATTCTCCAATAAAATAACCAAAAAAGTAATAATTTTTAGTATTGAGTAACAAAAATTAAAGGAGAAAAAACTGAACTGAGCACTGGTTTGAGAAGCAACTGAAGGAGAATGAGTTTGACCAATTTGAGGATGAGCAGAAAAAGCTTGAAGCCAAGAATTAACATCAATCTTATTGAACCAAATATTTCTTGCAACTGAAATTGAATGTTGTAATGATGAAAAAGGTGATGCTATAACCATTTCTTTTGCAAATCTACTACTTCCACAACATGATGCATAATCTTTCTCATCAAAACTCAATTCCATTTTCACAATTCTCTCTCTCTCTCTCTGATTCAATCTTGTGATTTCACTACTTTCTACTGTTTTGGGTCAGTCACATATGGCATGTCAGAATTTTTGGGGAAAAATTAAATTTTTA
Organism: Lupinus angustifolius; assembly: GCF_001865875.1. Taxonomy (NCBI): domain Eukaryota; kingdom Viridiplantae; phylum Streptophyta; class Magnoliopsida; order Fabales; family Fabaceae; genus Lupinus; species Lupinus angustifolius. Next base: position 456,396 of record NC_032020.1, on the reverse strand, counting down.
ATAGTGTTGTATTTTATTGTGAGATCAATAATTGGAGAGTAAATATCAACCTTTTTATTAAAATTTCGGATGAACTATTTTGAATTTATAATGTTTTTTTATGTACCAAAACATTATAAATTCAAAATAGTTCACTCGAAAGATTAAAATATTGGGAAATTAGTTATAAAATGGTTAAAATGATTAGTTTGACTACTATTTAATCACAGTGTTATAAAACTCGGCTCGAATCGGCCGGTCAGACCGGTTCAATCGTGAACCGGTCATCTAACCGGTTTGAGTCTCTCATCTAACCGGTTTTGTATCAAAATTGGTTTAACTCAGTTAGTTTAAGCGTAAAACTGATGATTTGGATGATCGGACCGGTTGGACCGGCCGAGTCAATCAAAATTAAAAAAATAACCAAATTGATGAGGTGAAAAAGTCAAATATTTTTAATTTATATGTAATTATCTTTGTCACTTGTTATCTTACGTTATAACGAAATCTTTGTTGTTTAATTAAATTTTAAATTTA